>NC_135480.1:184407483-184721036 GCF_052094955.1 Ictidomys tridecemlineatus | reverse complement strand
TGGTTGAGTGCTTGCCTAGCATGTGCATGGCTTTGTGTTCAATCTGCAGCTCACCAAACAACAACAACACACACACAAAAAAAATTATACAGCATCATGAAATACAGAACTTAAGATTTCAAAGAATATTAGGCTCTTCAAATTCACCCCTGTGTTTTAGAGCTAAGAAAAGTAGAAAGTGGAGCTCAGACAGCCAAGAGACTTGCCCAAATCCATAAAATAAGTGACCAATCTGAGACCTTCACTCCCCTGTGACCAATTCTCTTTTCTTTACATTTGGTTAGAGACTCAAATTACTTTGTGTATTCTTACAGTTTTTTTTTAAATTCAAATAAGCCATAGTTAGTTTTAAACAACAGCAGATTTACCCATCAGAATAACATGCTTCTGATTTCATCTTACATATCCTGGGCCAGTAGGTGCCTGTGGGTTTGGTGGGACAGAGAGAAGAGGAAGGAAGGTCAGGCGTGATGATGTTTTAATTGCACAGAAGTTCTGGCTGTTCTCTTCTGAGATCCAAGGTAAACTCAGGTGTGAATTCCTTGGCAATCCCTCTGGAGCGGCTTCCGGAGACCATTGCACAGATGAGAAAGCTGAGTTTGCTTCCCCATGTGTGTGTACCACTCACATGGATGGGCTTTTCCAAACTACAGAACTGGCTGCTTAAAATCCTCCAGTGACTTCCTTTGCCGGGATAAATTCCAGGGCCAGACTCAGCAGCCTTTCATAACCTGAGCTTCAGTAGCTCACCTGTCCCTTCCACTTCCTTGGGTGTAGCCACTGCCCAGTGCTCCATATGCTGCCACTACACATATGACCTGCTCCTTGTCTTTCCCCTCTCCAGGCCTTCGCCTGTGCTGTGTCTGCCCAGTGCCCTTACATCCTGTTCTTTGTAACAGGGAGCAGGTGGTAACTCCTCCGTGCATCCTGTGAGGGCTTTCACGGCTGTGTCACTTGCTTCCCCAGTACCTTGTGCATCTTGTGTGTACCTCCACTAGAGTCATTTTCAGTGTATGAATGTGTTTTCTTTTTTCTTCTCCCTACTCTGCTGCATTGTGAACTCTTGATGGGCAGGAATCGCGAGTCTTCTTCTTTTTGTTCTCTGCAGAACCTAGCACAAGATCTGCCTCATGGTAGTAACTGAAAAGGTGTTGGGTGAATGAGTGATCGAGCGAGTGTGACTGGTGAGCTGGCAGGGAGTGAGAACAGCCTCCCTAAAGAATATTTTAATGGATTCTCATCTGCTACCGCCTAGACCACGCCTCTTCCAATCCAACTGATATTTCACAGACTTTACAATAATCTCTCCCTAGGGTTAAAGGGACCAATTACTCTTTCCTGGCTCCTTCTGGCAGGCACTGCCCTGGCTCTCTAAAGGGCCTCTTGAGCCATCTACGAGGTCCCAAGCACGAACACATGCTATGGGATTTCACTATCATTTATTTATTACTGGCACACTCATTCCTGGAGGCATGCAAGATGATTTCTAGGTGGTTTATGGATGTTTTCAAATAGATGTGATATATCATTTAGAAAGAAACGCTTTTCAATTTATAATAGCAAATTACACCTTTGGTTTAAAATAATTTAGGTTTAAAAAGTGAATTAATTAAAAAAGGATAGTCAAGTTCACACGGCACAGGTATGTGGCAACACTTCTGAGGTGGCACCTAAATGAGCAATTATTGAGAAATGCCAATTTCATTCAATCATTCATCGATATCTCTTCATGTGTTACAGCACATTGTGTGCCAGATCTTATTTGGTGTAAGGGAGATTCAGGTTGTATATACTTTGTCTTGGCCCTTATTCTTTAAATTTTAGACAATCTCCCCAGCAAATACTGGATTCCAGGAACAATTTATTAACATTTATTCTGACATGGTGGGCATGGTATGATCTCTTTCAGAATAAAGGGGGAAAATATGCATATACATGTAAATGCATATGTGTACATGTGAATGTGAGCTAGACTTGTTTTGCTTTTAATCAGTAGAATACAGCAGAGAGTACACACACACACACACACACACACACACACACAGAGAGAGAGAGAGAGAGAGAGAGAGAGAGAGAAAGAGAGATTCAAACACTCAAATTATTAAATCACACTGCATAGGAAATACATAGATCTGAAAGATAACTAGTTAGGAGTAGAATTGAAGGGTAGACAGTAAATAGTAGGAAAAGAATTTAAATTGGCATCAGATTAGGATTCAAATCTCTGCTTTATTATTTAATGTAAGACTTGAGGCCAATTCCCCCACTCAGCTGAGTTTCAGTTTTTCTTTGTAGTAAGAGATGATTGGACTGAATCAGGAACAGAAAATAGATTTTATCCATCGACTGTATCTTATTGGATGGATTTGAAGAGAATCTTTCTGAGGGCAGATCCTGGTTGAGTGGGAAAATGTGCCTGAGTGATTAGTTATGTCTAACATGGATATGGGAGTGTTGAATGATTAGTTTTGCCTGACACAAAGGTGGGAAGAAAGAATGGCAGCATGCCAGAGGGCAGATACCTTTTCTGAGCTGGATTACTTTGAAGAAACCGTCAAGGTCTGACATTCGGTGGTTCTGCAAAATTCCACTTCTCCATATTTTCCCAAAGAGTGAGTGGCGAGTGGATATGGCAAAGATGGCAGTGGTGGTCTGGTTCCATCTACCTGGGTAGAACTTGTGGCAGTCAGCCTCCGAGTTGGCTGACTTTTTTTTTCCTTTGAGATTTTTTTAATTTGTTCTTTTTAGTTATACATGACAGTAGCATGTATTTTGACATATGATTCATACATGGAGAGGATCCACCTTTTGCTATTCATTGCCTTAAGTGATTCCCTCCCTGTGAGTTGGATTGGATTTGCCATTTCACTTCTGACACATAAAATAGAGCAGAAGTAATGGGATGCCATTTTCAAAGTTAGGTTATAAAAATACGTGATTCTTTTTTACTCTCTCATTTTAAACTACTCAAGAAAAAGGTCCAGATGGCAAGGAACTGAGGTTACTAGCCAACAGTCAGGGAAGATCTAGGCTTGCCAATAGTCATGTGAGTGAGCTTGGAAATGGATCCTCTCCAATATGAGCCTTGGGGTGACTGCAGCCCCAGCTGATAGCTTGATTGGTACCTGTCTAGGGATCCTGAGTCAGAGACATCCAATTAATCTGCACCCAGATTCCTGACCCACAGAAACTGTGAAATAATAGATGCTTTAAGCTGCTGGGTTTGGGAGTAATATGTTATGTGACAACAGAAAATTAATACAGAGCTCTAATTCTGGCAATCCCTAAGGTGAGTCTCAACTAGTGATATGCTGGTCTGAGATCCACACTGTGTCTAAAGAATTATGTCAAGCTTAGATCTTTAGGGTTTCATAAACACATTTAGGAATTTAGAGACCAGAGTCAGACCTTAGCCTGAACCCCAAATTTGTATTCTGGCTTCTAACTGAATACCACTAGGAGTGTGCTTCATAGGCACCTCCCCAGATAACATCTCTGAAATTCTCCTGAGTCCCGTGACTACTGTTTAATATTTTTGGGCTCAAGTCGCAACTTTGGAACCATCAGCGATTCCTCTCTCTACAGTCCTCCTTTGCTACTATGTTCCCACACCTGAGAAAACAATCTACCTCCTCCATCTCCCCAGTTCCCAGTGATGGTGCTAAAAATCTATCCATCTCCTTACCTGACTCCAAGCTTCTTCCTGGGCTGCATCCAGTATAATGCCTCGCCCTTTGGGCACTGAATATTTAATGTAGACTGGAAAAGCGTATGTAAAACTAAAACTGTCTCTAATCCCATCATCATAAAATCCGATTTAATTTTGGAACAACCTTCTAGTCTCTGTTTACATGCAAAAATGTATTTCATTTGATGATAATAATAATTGCTATACAATTTTTTTGTGCTCTACTTTTAGTACTTTATTAAATAATAAGCATTTCTCACAAATTGCAATGTTGTCTTTGAAATTATGAATACTAATGGCTGCATATTATTCTATGAAGGGGATAATCCCTAGGATACTTGACTCTCTCTCTATTGGACATTTGAGTTGCTCCTAATATTTGTTGTCTTAAGTCACATGAAATCGATCTTCCTGTGATTAATCCTACCTTCTCTTTAGTAAATTTACTGAAATAAATTTTGAGCAAGAGAATTTCTCAATCAACCATTTTGAAGACATTTTGGTAATGGGGCTAGATATTCTTGATGACTTTCTGAAATCATTGGACTTTGCATTCTTTGTGGCAAGAATGTAAAATATCTTTATTTTTTTAATATTTTATTTCTTAGTTTTTCGGCTGACACAACATCTTTGTTGGTATGTGGTGCTGAGGATTGAACCCGAGTCGCGCGCATGCCAGGCGAGCGCGCTACCACTTGAGCCACATCCCAGCCCCGAAATATCTTTATTTTAAAAATTGAACAATAATATGCTTATATTAAAGGTGTCATGACAAGTGGCTTTTTTTTTTTAAGGACTATGGCAAGTGACTTATTTTACAGCACCAAAAAGTTCAAATAATCCTATGGATAGATCTAAGTGTTTAGTAAGAAAGAGGAAGAGTAACTTCAGATTCATTAAGATATTAGGACAGGACGTATTTTTTTTTTCTGTGTTCTAATGAGCACGCAAACAATGGCTTCTCTCTCCTGATACCTAGGAATGTGGGAACCTACTGATTTCCATACCGACTTTGTGAACTCTTGCCCCCGCTCTCAGTATGGTGCTCCTTCCCAGTGGGTGAGAAGTTGGCTGGGCAGAGAGACCACAGGCCTCTCCTGCATAAGGCTGAGTGCTTGGGATGCCAGAGTACTCAGAATTTCTACTACCACATCTAGCAAAACGTTTACCTCATTTGTAAAGCTTCCTCCTTCTCTTCTCCTTCATCTTCCTCTTGTTCCCTTCCCTTTTCCTAGCTCTTCCATTTATGTCGACCTCTGCACATTGAGATGGCCCTAGTGTTGAATTCAGGTGTAAGGACTGTGGAATCCGACCACCCGGCTCAGTGCTCGGTGTCCACACTCGAGCAGCGTGGACAGAGACACCATCCCCTCTCTGCTCTTTAATTTCCTCACCTACGATGGAAAACGATACTACTATTTCCTCCTAGAGGCATTATGAGAGTTAAGTAAGTCAACCTGTTTGCAGCAATTAGAGCGGTGACATTGCCTAGGTAAGGCTTAGGACTAACAGCCTCTATGACCAAATCAATGCTTTTAAATGACTTAGAAGACATGATCAGAAGTTGAATAATGGAGGCACCGGGTTGCCATATCTCCTCTGCCCTTTCCATGCCTTATCCCCACCCCTACCCCAACCTTGCTGTACTGATTCTCTCTGGGGGGTAGTGCCACTCCCAGGGACTCCCTCTCCCTAGTGCTAAGAGGAAGGTGACTCCCAGGCCTGGTGGCGCCTCCGCACCAGCAGCGGGGCTTGCCTCTGAGGAGCAGCAGCTGGACTCACCAACATCCTCAATCTGCTCTGCTGTGGTGTCAGGCAACAGGCAGAGGCTGAAGAGAAGTCAGGGAGAAGTATGAATGCTTCAGGATGCGGACGGCTCCTGTCAGGAAAATTCCTAGGAACATAAAGGGAGATGTGCTTCAACCCTTCTATGAGTCATATCCAGGAATTTGGAGAACAAAAGGGTGAACATGCCACAGCCAAGCAGGGCTCCTGACAGAGGGCTTTTATGGAAGGACCAAGGAGGGCCCGAGAACACAGGGCAGACCAAGTCATTACCACCCCGGTGATTGCTGACCCACATTTACAGGAGCCGGTTCCCCTTTCTTCTTCTGTGAGGGACAATAATAGTTCAGTTCCTTTGAGCAGACAGAGAGGTTCTGGGTATTTGAGGGCCTAAAGAATGACTGACATGTCGGACTGCAAGAAACCCGTCACATGCTGACAAGACCTGACTTCCCAGAATAACTTACTCACCAGTTAGTTCCTTCTTGCCCCTAATTTAGCAGCAGCTGAGGTGTTTTCCGGCACCTTGCAAGTCAGGGCACTGGTGGATGCTGCTCCTGACAAGGAAGAAGAAAAGGCAAGAATGTGATAATAAAGATAATGATTGAAAGAGAGACAAAGAGTGACTGAGTGGGCCAGGGCTGGGTGCTTTCCTGGGCTTTGTCTCCATGTATTCGATCTGTTCTCACGGCTTCTCTGAGAGGTGGATGCAGTCACCCTCATTGTACATCACGTGGGTTAAGTTTGGTGCCCGTGGTCACAAAGCTGCTAAGTGCCCACCAGGGATTTAAAGTCTTGTCCACACTTCAAATTCTGAGCTCTTTCCTCTATGTTCTGTGCAGTAAATTAAAACATCACCACCACCAAAACCAAGAAACAAAATGAGAGACAGAGAGAGAGAGAGAGAGAGAGAGAGAGAGAGAGAGAGAGAGAGAGAGAGGAGAGAAGGGAGAAAGGATGAATCTTAGAAAAGGCTCCCCTCTAGCCATTCTAAAGGACACTGGACTCTTTTGTAATTATGAAAACTAACTTTACTTAATGTTCTCTACTCTGCATTTTCTATCAGAACAAAACCAATCAAACATATTATGGCTGCCAGGACTTTAGAATACTAACTAATTCTAGATTTGGGGTGTCTGGAGATTTGGGGCCTACCAGAGCCAGGTCACAATGGGTTATACTACTCCGAGGTTGAGCAGCCTTCACCCAGTGATCCCGGTGACCTGGACCCTCTTGTGGGGCAGCCATTGGATTTCTGAGCAGACCAACTGTTCCCAGTTGACTTGCTTATCTGAGCAGCCAGAGAGCCCTCACGGTCTCATCCACTGGGAGCAAACCTGAGGCTGCCCAGCTTGTCAGTGCCCTGCAAATTTGCTGACCTGATTAACCTATGTTAATTATCTTGTGAAGCTACACGGTGGGCAGAAGGACTGGACAGACAGCCCTGTTGGCCAGGCCTTCACAGTTCAGTTCCACAGGGCATTCCCCTCTGGGTCTCTGGACATGAGCTCGATTCGTCCCCCACATATCCTTTCCCTTTTGGGCTTGTCCTCTCCCCTGCCCTCTATCTTACATATGCCAGGGTCACTAATTTCCTTGTATAAAGAGATGCAAAGTGAGGAAGGAGAAGAAAGGTGAATTTCTCATTTCCAGGACAAGCTAAGCAGCATAATACATATTTAATATGAATGCTTTGCAAAGCAGGAGTCATATTTCCAGGAATTATGGAGTTTTTTTTTCAGGCAGACAACAGAAGCGAATTGCCCCAAATCCTCTTCACTGGCAGGAATAGAATGTCAACTTTTGTCTGAATCCACACAGCTTCCAGGAGCTGGGTTTTAATGTTTCCAAACTTGGTTTGAATCCTGGTCTTGCACCTTTCTTGTTTTATGAACTTGAGCTGATATTTTAATTTCTCTGGGCTTCAGTGTCTTCATCTTACAAGACAGAATAAAAATAGTGAATATAATGTCACTAAATGGTCAAAATGAGGCCAGGCAGATGAGAAGCTTAATGCAGAGGAATACAGAGAAGCTGGAACAGAGAAGTACCCAGTCACTAGAATCTATGATGATAGCAAATATCATTACTGGGGGTGACATGGGCAGCACAGGAAACACAATCATAGAGGCCAGGTGCCAGGAGTTAGAGTGCGTGGTATGAAGAGACTCCTGAGGGGGGCCTCTTAAGAAGGCTGCTGGTTCTGGGGTGATGACTAAGTGTAGCATTCAGGAGAGCGTGCATGATGGGGTGATCTGCTTTGGCCTCCATGGACGGAAAACAAGTACTTATTTTAATAAACCCCGGATCCCTCATGAGACTTGTGACTTCATTCTCTTCTTGCAAGAAAACTCAATGAGCAGCTTGTCAAATTATCTCCATCTACTTCAAAAACCCTGATCTGCCTCAGAAGACTGCAGACAGGAGGAGGTCACATCATGGTGCAGGCCAATGTCATTGAGGTGTGGTCTTCTCTTCTCTTCACGTTATTTTCCCTTTTGCTCTTACAAGAAGAGAAGGTGTCCAGTCATGCAATTCACCTGTTACTTAAAATCTCAAAAGGAAAACATCTGATGACCCTAAATAAAACTTGGAAAAAGAAAACTAATCAACCAAAACCATTTTGTGTTTTCTTCACTTATTTTCTGTATCTGAATCCACTTAGATTGTAGGTAGCCATAATCCTAATGGATATTTATTTATTTATTTTTGCTTCTTTTACTTAAAACCACTTATCTTTTGCACCTTCTTTTAATCTTTGTGGTCGTCAATGCCAATTTTCGCGTAGTCCTTCTGTCCCCTCATGTTCAATAGTTAAGTTGTAACACTTTTTTTTTTTTTCCCAGACAATGTTGCAAAAACATTATAGATGAATGTTATTCTTTCCTGTGATTTCTTTGGGGTAAATTCCTAGTTCAGAATGATTTATAGTTTTTGATCTGTGTTAACAAATTGCTTTCCAGAAGATCTGTACTGATTTTTATTGTCCCCAGAATACTGCACTTAAAAAATTGCCACCAGAACTTGATGCTATTTTTCTTAATTTGCTAATTTTCTGTCATGTTCCCAGCACTTATTAAACATCTGCATCCTCTCAAATGGACGGCTTTTACCAAAATAATAATAATAATAATAATAATCTACCTTGGATCTACCTTGATGTCCTAAGTGTGACTGTGGCAGGTCAGATCTGGCTGCCTTGAGATTGGCCCCTCGAGGGGCTGAGGCAGGTTGGTTTTTCTTACAAGTAGCCCCTGACATAGAGGGGAAAAGAAGAGAAGAAAGAAGGCTGGGACTCAAGGAGACGTCAGCCTGTAGTTTGGTCTCAAAAATCCACTGCAGGTTATACGATGGGCTGGGGGCCATTGACAGCTGCCCCGTGTGGGTTGTACGGCCTGTCAATCAGCCCCTGAGTGCAGAGCGCTCCGGAAGGATGTGTGACCTTGCCTCAGGTAGGGCAAGGAGGGGGCTGGCTGCTGAGAGCCATCTGCCAACAGGAATCCTTCCAGGTGGTGACAAATCCTTGATTCCTGAAGTAGGATCTGGACAGATTATCCAAGTGTCTAGTCCGGGGGGCCCATCAGGAGTCTGGGCATCAACACATGGCTCTGGCGCGTTTTCCCCCAGGAGGGTTCTTTTGTCTCATCCCACCCTGGCCCTGGAAATCTGAGCATCTGACCCTGGCCTTCTGCTCTCAGTTCACTTCTCAAGGCATTGTGGCACTGGGAACAAAGGGAGGAAAGAGCCAGCAGGCCAGGAGTGCACAGCGCTCAACAAGGGACACACGGTACAGAGCAGGGGAGTCCTTGGGACCAAGATGAGGAGCTCCAAGAAGGCTTCTCAGAGATAAACCTGGGGCCCATAGGGGAAGGATGCATAGGATTTGATCAACTCAAAGAAAAAGCCATCTCACCGTGTTCCTCCTCCACCCCTCACCCTCCACATTGTTGCACTGAGACACTCACACACGTTCAGCAAGGAGTCTGCTCATACTGATCTGCCTGGGAAGCTCTTTGTCCTCTCCTCTGGATGCTCCATTTTTGAAAGCCCATCTGAGATGAACCTCTTCCCTCTATCCTTCCCTGCTCCAGTCCTGAAGTGGCGATGACCCCAACAGGAAGTCCTCTCTCCAGGGTCCTCTCCCTCAGCATCCTCATCAGCCACAGCCTCCCTCATGTTTTCTGCCTCCCCCACGGCACCCTGCCCTTGAACTCCATGCGACTCCCCTCTCAAGGCCTGCCTCAGAGCGGGTGCTGGGTGGCTGCTGATCCACAGTGAACTAGCTGCAGGGACCCTCTCTTGAATTCAATCCCCTACACCCTTGCTGGAACTCAGTAGCTCCTCAATAAATAAACACACCCGGAATACATTTCAATATTCAAGGTTCAATTTCCACTAGGTTTCCCTTCAGGAAATCACTTTTCTCCCTCAACGGTATTTGGAGGGAAGTTCACCTCCTATTACATGTGGTTTTCTCTAGCTCCTGAGAAACCCGAACCTTCCTTTATAAAGATCATCAGTCGACTTCACCAGCCCCACCCACCAACGGGCAGGCCAAAGCTTGTCTCCTTAACACAGAGCCTTTTTTACTCCTTGTGAGAAAACCAAACCTACCCTGCTATCTGAGATGAATAACCCCAGCTAAAAGAGAACCCACTGAATCTTCTAGCCAAGGAGGCGGCTGGCAGAGGTGGGGGCTGGGAGTAGGGGGGAAAGCACATTTGGAAGCATAAAATTTCCCAGGGTCAGGGCATTTCATTAGGAGACTTCTAGATGTGTTTTTCTCTCCAAAGACTCAAATGAAAGTCCAGAGAATTTGCCCACTACAGGGAAACATTCTGGTGCTTTAAGATCCTTTCTTTACCACCAGGGGCCCTGTTGCCCATTAATTGTAAACAAGTCGGCGCGTTGATCTAACAAATGCCCATTTCTTTCTTTTTTTTTTTTGGGGGGGGGTTCACCCTGTTTTATTTTTAATTAAAATCATTGCATTGATTTGTTTTTAAAATAATAGGGAAGACTCTGACTTTGTAGGTTGAGAAATAAATTATCATTTGAAGGATTAGAGTGGCTCCTCTTTTGATTTTAATAAAGATTAGAAGAAGAAAAAGAAGCACAAAGGAGTGAACGCAGCTCCCCCAATATAATGAGTTAGATGCCTTCCCCCCCTTGATCAAACAAAAGAACAAATGTATTAAACAAAGAGTATAGATTTGACAAACCATCTCTGCTCTCTCAAAGGATTTTTGAGGGGATTTGGAAAGTTGTAGCCTGCCCGTGTTCTGTTATTTCTGAGTATATTAAAGCCAGTACTCTGTTAGCTTAGGTATTGTTTTTGTGTGTGCTTTGCTTCCTGGCAATAGAGTCTTTCTTTAAGAAAAGCAATTGGGAGATACCCTGGTCCCTGTTAATCTGTTCCCCTTTTCACACACACACCATTGTCTGGATGTGCTTCCCCAGAGGCGCGGGCATTATGTCCTGGGCCTCCTCTCCCAAGTCGGCAGCCTGTACAAAAGGAGCAGTACATCTTGGGAAGAGCCTGCTGGATTTCCATTTGACACCGGAGCTGTTTGGCTTTGTGCAGACCTCAATGCAAAATGTGCCGGTTCCCAAGGAAAAACAAAACAAAAAAAAGAAGCCAAGAGAAGAATCTGGTTGTGGTTTGTCAGTGTTTCCCTGGGGCCTGCCACTCCCAACGCCAAGAGTTGGGGAGGCTCCTGCTGTCTTCATGGGTGACTGCAGGGCTCTGAATCACATCTGTCCCCAAGGACATGCTGAGGTCCAGGAGCATCCACGGAGTAAGAACTTTTGGAGCTGGCCCTCTGTTCTGATATCTGTGTGGCTTTCTACTCTGATGCAGAGATAGGACCAGCTGTCTACATCCTTCTCAATCAACTCCAACAACATGCCCAGGGCTCTAAACTGGGCTTACATGGTGGCCTCCTCTGCCATGTTCATATTTAATTAGTTGGGTCTTTTTTTTTTTTTTTTTCTTCAGTGATTAACTTGGCCCTGGCTAAATATGCTCACACCAATAGCTCTGATAATGGTGGTCTCCCTCTCCTCCTCCCTTCTCTTTTCCATCTGAGTTACTTAAGGGCAATCTATACTGGCTGTCTCCTTACCTCCAACTTCTGCTCACTTCCAAAGTCACTGCCCCTTATTCTTTGTGATTCCAGCATTGCTAGGGTCACTGGCTACTGCCATGTGATTAAGACCTGATTGCCTATTTACTCTGTTCTTCCAGACCCTGAGCACCTTCAGGTTGGAGGTTATACAAGATTCATCTCTATTCACAGCATCATGTTGCTCAGGACCTGGTGGACTGAATGCATTCTAGAACTATCACATTGTCACTGATTCTTTTCTTGAGTTTTTTTGGGGAAAAAATTTCCTGAGCATTTGGCCTTGTACCAGGCATGATAATGGGAACAACCACATACAGTTTCTCGGTTATCTTTCCTGCAACAAGGCAGTTATCAGATGAAGCAGTTGAGACTCTCAGATGCTAAGTTACTTGCTCTAGATCACACAGCTCATAAACAGAAGATGGCGAATCTTAGAGGCTGTGTTTTAGGGGCATCTTTAGGCTAGTTTGGATTTTAGTCAAAAGGTTCTGGGCAAAGGGATATTTCAAACAAGTGACTGTTTCACCCAAGCCGCGTGTGGAAATTCTGAAAGTTTAGGAAATGGGGAGCAGCCTTCCAGTTGCCATCTTGCCTGCTGAGATTGATTTAGCTTGTGGCTGTCTTAACTGAAGAAAGGTCCCTAGTAACAACAAGTAGTATGTAATGAGATCTCTGTAATAGTAATAATGTGTTAAACTTATGAATTTTATGATCTCATCTTATTCTCAGAATATTCCTATGAGGGAGGGGCCATTCATCATTAGTTCTATTTTATTGATGAGAACACAGAGGCATCAAGATGTTAGTGACTTACTCAAGGTCACCTAGCTGGCAAAAACAGAACTAGGAAAGCATCATTCCATGGTGTAGTGTTGTAATCACCATATTAACTCAGGAGGTATCTTTGTATTACTCTAAAAGTTCTGAGTTCGCTACATTTGTCTGGTGGAGGGGAATATCTTGAATTCTAATCATGGATTCTCTAGGTTAAATATGAGTTTTTCGATCACAGCTCTATCTGGTGACATTTTGACACTCTACCATCTTTGTTCTTTGGGGAACAACTTGTATTTATTTCACATGTTTTCTTCTTCAACATGAACCCCCAAAATGGAGTAAAAGATTCCAGGAGTCATCTTTCTTCCTGCTGGAGCATAAATTCACTAAAGTGCCAGTTTTTGTGGTTCATGTCACATGTATTGATTTATGCTGTTCTTCCTGCTAACCATACTTCCTGAGTATTTTTTTCAATGAGCTGCTGGGACAATCTCTCATACTTATTTGATTAGTATTTTGGAATATATTCAGGCAGTACCTTAAATTTACCCTTGATACATTTATTCTAGATAAATTTCACCATATTAGATTCATTTAAACCATAATTTCTGCACATGCTTTCTTCAAGTCAGCTATCAACCTGGCACCAAGTGATATTGGAAAATACATGGGATTTGGAATCAGGGAACCTTGAATTTGGAATTTGGCTGTCCCTTGATGAGTGATTTGATCTCAGGCAATTCCCATTAACTACCCTTGCCTCCGTTTTCCCAACTATAAATTAAAGAGAATGGTATCAATTTCAGAGGATTGTGAGAATTCTTTGAGAGAAAGATTTGAAAACCATATTCCTGTAATCATTATAATCATAAATATTTCAGTCCTTGACGATCCCGAAGATCCTATCCAAAAGTCAAGGAAATATGTCCCAAAGTACGTTTTTTCGCTTTTACTTTTGTTTATGGGCATTACACTTAGGTTACTAATGTAATCATTTCTTGCCAGGTTTCCAGCAGTTTACATTTATTTCTTAGAAATGTGTGGTAACTGTCTTCACTGTTTTTTTTTTCTTTTTGAGAAACTATCCTTGGAATATGAAATATTTATTCTTAGAAATGCTTGTGGGGAGCTTTAGTAGTTGTATAACAACCTCAGTAAAATGGTTACCTGCACAAAGTTTAATCAGGTGTTATCACCTTCTAGAGACTAATGTGGGCAGGGCACGTCACACTGAGTCTGATGATTTCCTCACCATCTCTGTCTCTTCCCTAGTCTAAGGCAAATTTTGCTTTACTTCTCAGGCTTCCTCTGGGGACTCAGCCTATCAGCCCTCTGTTGGAAATATGAAAGGATAACAGAAGAGAGAAAAAAAGATTATTCTTTATTCTTGAGCCAGAATTGCATCTTGATAATACTGATCTCTCTAAATATCCAACCTATTAAATTCTGGATGTTTTGCTAACCTTGACTTTCAGAGTCACCTCAATAGTCTAGCATTTTACTGAGTTCTCAGATTCTTCCACGGCAGGTCGGATCACTAATATCTTCCTGAGCCTTGCAGGCTTAGAGAACTTCTAGACTTGCCTATTTCCTATTCTGGCATCAGGTGCCTAACTGTTCAAGCTTTCCACAATCCTCTGGACTACAGTTTGAGCTGTAGATCAAACTCTGCTATTACCAGCAAGGAGAGAGGTATAAAATATATTGGTGAAAGGCTCTATTAGGTCTTCAGGATAAGGAATAATTTTTTTTTCCTATGCTCAGGCCATGTAATCTTATACAACTGATTAAAATTGGATTTTAGTCTAATGGGGCAGGCAATCAAATCTAGTGGTTAAGAAGATGGACTCGAGTGAGACAGATCTGGGTTTGATTCCCAGATCTTTCAACTGTTGGTGTAATGAGAGGCAAGCAATTTTCTTTCTCTGAGATTCTTTACCAATAAAATGGAGAGAGTGCATTCTACCTCAAAGAATTATCATAAGGATCACATGAAATGATATGTGTGTAATATGTTTATAATAGTGTCTTGTACATAATGAACATTTCACAAGTTCTGGCTTCTATTTTTAATTTGATGTGGTATTTACTCTGAACAATTCTTCTACTCTTTCTGGCCCCAGTCTCAGGTTATTTCCACCAAGTTTGCTGGTTTCAGCTGATGGCCTCAAATCCATCACTTGGTTTACAAGTTCTCTCAGCAGTTATAGATTCTCTATTGTTTATTTATTTCAATGATTAAATTTTTATTTCTAGAAGTTCTAATTCATTTTTTTACAAACATCTGGGGTTTTTTCAGTGTCTTGATTTTAAATTTAAGATTTAAAATGTCTTTAAACAAATATATATACTTATATAATCTCTAAGAAATTGTTTAATTACCAGAGTTTTTAGGTTTCAGGTCTACAATTTTTGTTTCTGATGACAATCCCATATAATAGATTAATTTTCTGACATATTTTTAGTTTTGGACTGATCAGGTCTTATGTGAGAATTATGCTCATTCTTGACTGAAAGTATTTCCCAGATGGGTGACAATATTTACTTCTTTTGGATGCTCCAGGCATATGAGAAGTCTAGAATCTATTTTGTGTAATATTCCAACTTGGAGGTTCCAGAATCACATGAATAGTATAAATTAAAGTCCCAGATATTCATGCGTGCAAGTTGGTGGTTACAAATTTGGGGGAGATATTAGCATACTTGCAACCTAGTTGAGAGAGACAAACTTCCTTGTTATTTTTCTTTGAAGGCAGGCCAATCATTTCTGGTTTATCTTTTTTATTGCACATGCTACTCTCCATAGATCCTGGTTTTATGCAATGTTTTAGCTCTGACCCTCCCACAACACAGAAGTTCAAGACTCATTTCATATCACAACATGAACATTAATACCCAAGCCTCTAGATCATGACTCCACTGCCTTCTGTCACCTTGGGGGACCTGCAGCATCTGCATACAGCCCTCAATCTTGCTTTAGATCTTCATGTTGAAAATCTCTGACCTCCAAGGATCTCCTTTACATATGAGCTCAGCCATCCATCGAAACAGATGGATTTTCTGGTTTTACATTTATAAGCATTTGTGGAAGGAATTTTTCCAGGATATCTATGAGTATAATTCTGAAATGACAAATCTTGCAATGAAAGACTTTCTCCCACTACTAAAGATGTCTCATGCTCTATGCTTCCTTTACTATGCAAGTTTCCACAGCATGGAGAGTACTTCTGGAAGCTTACTGGCCCTAGGATTGTTCTTTAACAATGGAGAGGTCTCCTTCAGCCATGTGGTTTAACTATTCCCTGTTCATTAATCACGAGTAATCCTTAAAGAGGGCTCTGTCATTTGACTGAAATTATAAGGTGATAAGCAGCATCCTACATGATTTCCACTTCTCTCAATTTGTATGTTCCTGCAATTGGCAACATTTCCCACAAGAGCTGTATCTGATTACATCAGTATATATTCCTATTCACATGAACGTACTTGCAGAATTTGAGTCTGAGGGGAAAAAAAAAAAAGGATAGTTGCATTTGTTGGGTTATGTGAATCGTGAAAGAGAGAGCCACTTTTATTGCTTTGGATGATGACACAGAATTTCCCTTCAAGAAATGATTGGCCATTTCCATCGCTCAAGCCCACTTGGTCTTATCTCACCCAAAACAAAAAACTTGAATCATTTGCCACACTGGGAACTAAACATGCTAACACACATACATACTGCCACCACTCTCCACTGCTTTTTGTACAAAAATGAACTTCAGATCTTCTCAATAAAAGTCGTCAGGTCTAAGTAATCCAGACAGCCTCTCTTTGGCCTGGGAGATGTGTCTGTTTTGTTTCATATCACCTCATTCTGCAGTAAATTGTGACTTCTGGGGGCATTGGGGCAGTATAATTACTGAGTTACTCTTTAAAGGGCTTAAGCTTCAAGATTGAGGGAGCAAAATGTTTTCTGATTGGCAAAAAGCCACAGGATTATTTTATTTTAACTAAAGATACATGAGGCATGAAGGAAAGAACATGGGCTTTGGAACCGGTTGGAAATGAATTCCAGTACTAGTTCTCTAACTCACTAACAGTGTGATATTTGGCAAGCTAGTAAACTTCTCTGGGCCTCAAATATATGAATTAGTATCAATTTGCAAGAAACAGGAAGCTAAAATTTGCAAAAGGCCTAATTGAGGGGGAGCATGGTGAAGTGGAGAAGACTTTAGAGCCATCCAGATGTTGGTTTCAATTTTGGCTCCGGACGTTCCCTTTCATCTAAAACAGGAATAATAATACCCACCATACAAAGTTGTTTTTATGGGGATTAAAGTCAAAGAGAACAATCCATCAAACAGTATGTCCTTAATACAGATAGGTTTCTGTCTTCCTTTCCTTAGCACAGTCCTTGGTTGGATCCATAACTACTTCTCTGTCCCTCCGGGGACTCAGGAATTTGATTCCATCTTACCTTCTTTGCAGTGCCCTCTGTGCAGGATGAGGCCAGTTACTTGGTTTCTCACCTAAGTAAGACGACCCTTTCATTCTCCCTCTTTGGGTTTTCTGGACAGAGGGGCTATTGGAAGCTGGCTCCAGGCCAGCAGGCTACTTCCTGCCTGCCACCTGGCCCTCCCATGGAGTTTTCCAGCTTACAACCTCTGAGGATGCCACAGCAGGACCCAGGTAAGAGGCTACTTACTGGCTGAGGCCTGGCTGGAGATTCCCGGGAGGTCCCTGGAATGGTTTTGGAGCCAGACTGGGCTCTGCCAGCAGCTCCAAGCCTGGAGAAGAGTGAAAGGAGTGGCTGGCAGGCTGATCCTCTGGACCTACTCCCTCCCTGAAGCTTGCAGTTTTAAAGCTTTAATCGCTGAGATCAGAGCCATTCTGTTTTATTACAGAGCCAAACAGGGACACCCCGGCCTAGGGTGGGTGATGGCAGCCCCTTCCAGCGGCCCTCGGCCTGGCCTCGAGGAGCGCCGGCTGCCCGCCCTGAGCTCCCTGCGGGGTTTGTGTTTCCCTTCCTATTAAATCCTCTCTGTGCTCAGAAGCCTGCTCCACTTTCCCATCTCTCCAGTTCTGCCTCTGGCTTCTTTAAAGGCTTCAGTGTTTCCTCAAATTAAGGGACCCAGCTGCTCCAGGCCCTTTGTTCAGTGTCTCCAGGATGACCTTTCAGATAATTCGTCCCCACTCGCAGGGGCTGAGCTGTGCTGGTATTTAGACTCAGAGCTTCCTTGGCTAATCGGAATTTATTATCCTCTTTGTTAGGGGACTATGAGGTTCTTTCTCTCCATGGAGGGCTGTCTACTGGGTGAGTGATACATGGGCTGGCTCTGGCTCTCTGATCCTGGCAAGCCCCGTTTCCAGGTTGTGTCTCCATGGGCCCCAGAGTCTCTGCATGTGTGTCATCATTCCGGGTTACAAGAATCAGATTAGAGCTCAAGGAACATGGAGTCTTCTCTTTAACGTTGCCATGGCCCTCCGAGGAGTTTAACCGTGTGGTTGGTTCTACTCTAGCTGTTTAATTATTCTGGCAGATCTGATTGAGTCTTGTTCATCGAGTGTTTTTATGGTGATAGAACACGCCTCGTGTAAAATTTGCCACTTTGATCATTTTATGTGCACAGTTTAGTGGCATCTTATAAGTACGTTCACGCTGTTGTTTAAACCATCACCACCATCCATTCATAGGATTTCTCCTCTTTCCAGACTGAAACCCTGTATTTATTAAACAATAAGTCACCACCATCTCCTCTCCCAGAGAAGCACCATTCTACCTTCCATCTCTATGAATTTGGCTCTACAAGCACTTCAGCTCAGTGGAATCAGGCGGTACTTGTCCCTTTGTGCCTAGCCTACGTCGCTTAGCCTCGTGTCATCCAGATTCAACATGGATGAGGATTCCCTTCTTTTATGAATCTGGGTAATAGTCCCATGGTATTGATTCACCCCATTTTGTTTATCCATTCACTTTTTGATGGACGTTTGGGTAGAATCCACCTTTTCTTGGCTATTGTGAATAATTTTTGTTGTGAACATTTATATAAAAATATCTGTGCAGGTCTCTGTTTTCAATTGTTTTGTGTGTATATCCAGAAGTGTCATTGCTGGACCATATCTATGTTTAATTTCTGTGTGACCATCATAATACTGCTTTCCATAGTGGCTGCCCCATTTACATTCCCATCAGCAATGCATGAGGGTTCCAATTTCTTCACATTCTCATCAATGCTTGGTATTTCTCTTTCTTTCTTTTTTTTTTTGGTGGTGGTGTTGGGGATTGAACCCCGGGGGCTTGTGCTAGGCAAGTAGTCCACCAACTGAACTATATCCCCAGCCCCTCTTTCTTTCTTTTTTTTTTTTAATAGTCATCCTAATAGATGTGAAGTGGTATGTTCATCAAATCTAAGGATGATAAAAAGAACAATTAGAATAACTGATCATTTATTAATTTCATACCATATATTAAATATTTAAAACATATCATCTCATTGAATTCTCAAAATAATGTCTGTGGTTTGTTATCTTTATTTTATAGAAGAGGAAACTGAAACTCAGAAAAATCAGTTGTTCAAAATCAAACAACTGCAAATTAACAGAATTGGGAGTCAAGTGCAGGTTTGCTAGAGTCCCTTGTCCATGTTCTTTCAACTACCCAATGTGTTTTCTAACCACATAAGCTGTGCTTACAGGGGAATGTGGGATTTTCCCCCCTGCTAGTGCATCAATTCTAAAAGGCTTCAAAATACAAAACCAAAGGCATTCCATAAACGTGGGGCTTGAGGATATTGGCAAGTTTCCTAGAAAAAAAACCCACACAGACACACTAGCATACAAGTCACTGAAAATGTAGTTACCTGGGAAACATTCCAAGGCTTCCTTGAGCCCTTATTAGGCATGACATTGCTCTGCTGGATCCCGAGGCCACAGATCAAGTAAGTCATGGTCCCATCCTTCAAGGAGCACACCATCTAGTGGTGCAGCTACTTCCTTGGGTAATTATAGTACAGGACACTGTGGACCATGGCAGGAGAGGTAATTACAGTACAGCATGCAGGGCGTTAAGACCCAGGAATAGGGACAGGACCTTGGGAGCATAAATGGCGGATATAATGAACTCCATCCTTAGTCATGGGAATCCAGGAAAGAATTCACGTCAGTCACCACTGGAATTCAATAATGAAGAAAAACTGCACAGAATAAAGGAACGGTTACAGAGCAAGGGGAAGGTGTTTTGTGCATGGGAACAGCAAATGCAAGAGGGAGGAAGGGAGGTCTATGTGAAATGTTGCAAATATTTCAGGACATTTATTCAACAAGGGGTGTAGTAAGGAGAGGCAGAAACAAGACTGGAAATACAAATACGAGCTGTTCAGTAGGACCTTTTCTATCCTATAAATTGTCCAGATTGTCTTATAGTTGATAAAAAAAAAAAGCATGGAAAATCTGCTTTCAGCATGAGAATTATTTGGTCAAATTTTTGTTTTAGAAAACCACTTTTACACAATCTATGGTGGATGGATTGATCCTTTGGTGAGATGAAGGTAACACCTGAGTCTAGCAGCAGAGAGACCACATGTAACAAGCTCACAAATGGATTGCTTGTGAGTGTTGGCACTGTACGAAAACATCACATGAATTACTCATTGAATTTCCACTACAGCTCCATGAAAAAATGTACTATTATTCCATTTTACAGATGGGGAAAGTAAGGTTAATTAGAATAACTTGTAAAAAGTCACATTGTAGTAAGAGTGGAACTGGCATTTTAGCAAGGCTGTCTCAATCCAAGGAAGAAATTGAAATTAAGGCAGTCTTAGTAGGATGAAAAAAGTCACTGATAGGCAGAGTTTTTAGAAGTTAGAGCTATCTAAACGTCATGAATGATTTGGAAGAAACTGAAAATCATGCATGACTAGACTTAGGGAACAAAGGAATATTGGGTGTTATGAAGTCTTTTCAGTGTCCAGTTTAGACACCTATTGCAAGGAGGAAGAGCATAAGAGATTGGAGGGAGCAGAGGGCAAACTCTGATCTTGTCAAGTGTGTAGGAGTAATAATACATTGATTAAAGCAACATGAATTCACAGCCATTAGCATTAGTGACAAATCAGTTGATCTACCAGCCAGTATGTTAACAGTTATAACAGGTCAATTCTCATTTTTTTTCCTGATACAAATGGGGGGGTGGTCAAAAAAGTTTGGGAAACTACTCATTTTATAATACATTGAGAGCAATCAAGATTAAAAGTATATTCAATGACAAAGTATTTCCTAAAATGTGCAAATAATATTTGATCTCTCATCTTCTTGGTCCCCTCTCCCAATGTGATTATTTCATTTCCTTATCATATTTTACTAATTGTAACAACTTCCCTCCTTCTAGAATCAATACTATAAGACCAAGATCTATGGAGTCTCTGGAGAGATGGGATCTTGCTATATCATTTCATTAGTTAAAATCTTTCCGTGGCTCCATATTGCCTATTTAGCAATATAGACTCAAGGCTGCAGTCACTCAAGTTTAACTTTTCTCCAACTCCCAGTAACGATGGAATATTTTTGGTATTATACTCAAACTCTGCCACTTCATGACACTGTGTTTTTGTGCATAATGCCCAATATGCCAATATGTGCTTCCTTTCTTATTGATTGGGAAAACACTTATTTACCCTTTTAAATCTTACTCTTGTCTCCTCTGAAAACCATCCTCCAATCCCCAACAAGGTTGATTGTTATTTCCTCTATGTCAACAAAATACAGATTTAAAAAAAAAAGTATCTGTTTTGTGCCCTATATGGTGAGCTTTTTGCTTTTAAGGACTGGATGTGAGCATCTCTGTAGCTCCTCACAGTTCCTTACAACACGATAAATGCAAGAGAGTATACAACATTTGCTGGTGAGCTAAATGAATATATTTATTATAACAATTAAATACACACCATTATATGTCTTTTAATAGGGTGTCCAACATGTAGTGGGCAATATGTAAAGTTATTATTCCCCTGCATAATTTCTGTTATACTTCTTTTTATTTGATCATATCATTCAAGCAAATTAAAAAAAAACATCTTTTATATTCCTCCATAACACTTTATATAAGCAGTTAGTTGACCTATACATATGTTCATCAGGCATTTCCAATCCCCATAGTTCAAATGTCTGCTTATATTCTGTCTCACCACATGTGGTGGAGCTGCCTGGCTACAGTTTGATATGTCATCCCTCTGTAGCCTGGGTGTATTTACTGTCTTCCTCCACCAACATGGCCTAATCCCTCCTGCTTTTCTAGATTTTTTTCAATGGTGTTTTCAATCTCTCATGTATCCCAGATGTTCTTTGCAATATCATTAATCTTTATTGTAAAAGATTGCTATGTTCTTTTGGTATGGATTTATCTTTGCAGATTCTGCCCCAAATAAATAAATAAAACAGAATGGCACATTTCTACCGAGGAACAGCGAAGTTTGTTTTTCTTCTGTGAGGCTGAACATTTATTGATGAATCCATATTGTACTGACAGCAACTTCTTCAATAATTTCATGGGTTGTGTAGCAGTTGGTAATAGTGCATGCATGTGGGCAGGAAGAACTATGCAAATATCAATAATAATTATGCTTGGTGTATGCAAATTCCACCAGGTATTTTCAGAAATTAATCTTCCAAATTACTTTTGCACAATTCAGGAAAATTGAAATGTGCATTTAAATAATTGTAGAAAAATTTAAACTCAATCTCCACTGATTTAAATCATATAGCTAAGGTGCTATTGTAAACAAAGGGATTGCAGATATTTCAGAATCTGCAGCCATACTGTCAAAACAGAATTATAGAGATCATGAGAGCTGTGCTTTGTTTGTAGACAGTTTCCCAAAGATGGCATTGTTTAGATATTTTTGTTTGGTTTAAAACATTATGATTAGTGCTCTTCAAAAGTCATTTGTAAAAAAAAAAGGTAATATTGTTTTACTTGTTCACATATTCTTTCAACCTATTCTTCACATGTTAAAATCTACATTTATCTATCCATCCATCCATCTATCCTTCCATCCATCCATCCATCCAATAAATGTTTCTTAATGGTGACTGTTTCAGGGACTGAGCTAGGTTATAGGGGTCAGAAAACCTTTGGGCTTGGACCCCAGCTCAATATGAGCCACAGTTTACAAGGTTCAGCCCTATGGAGGTCATACATTTCCTCACAGGTTTAGTGTTAACTGTATAAAAGCTAGATTCTTTCCTTTGGCGATAATTAGTGAATTTGCATAGGTAAAGCACTTTCAACTTCTTGTGCTTTCATGTAGTTTTAAGTAATCAAATTATGGCCAGAGGCTTTAAATGCTGAAAGAAACCCTGGGTTTCTCTGACTTTTCTTGGATACTTGAAATGAGGTTCTCAGGGAAAATATTGAATTAGTGGATAAAGGTTAGGAAGGTACATAAGCCCCACTCAGGAGGCCCCACCCACAAGCCCCACAGGGGAAGCTGTTGTCTGATAGGCATCTGGAGCAAAGAACCAATTAGTAATCTTTGTGATTAGGATACAGCAATCGCAGTCCATTGGCATTGGGGGAAAGAGGAATCTCCTTCTTCCAGGGAGGCCCCTGAGTTGTGCCTTGGAAGGGAGTTTTCACAGGTAGGTGGTAGAGACAGCTACTGGACAGGGAAATGCCCGGAGGCATCTGAGCCTGGTTCAACAGCTTATGACTCCTCTTCTGACTCCAGCCTCAGAAGGACTTGGGGGAGGGTTTAGTTAGTGTTTGCCCAAGTGCTCATTCAATTTTATCAAACAGGGAATCCCAGGTAGAGGAGATAGCCCAGGGCACAGGCACAAAGGCAAGAAGAAGAAAGACATGTGACACGGGTAATAAGGCCAGCTTGTCTAAAACCTGGGGATCTCCTGTAGAAATCCAGAGGCAGTAACCACAAATCCGCTATTTGTTTACCTTGGGACCTTGAATTTGTGACTTAACTATTTTGGTTTTAAATGTCTTATCTGTAAAATGGGTCAAGAAAACCAGTTCCCCGGTGGTGGGAAGTAAGGAGACAGGTAACTGTCTGGAAGAAAGTAAGGCCTTGGATTCCCTCTTCTGATCATTTTTCATTCCTGTCTGCCCAGGATCATTTTGCATCCCTGTCTGCCTGGGATGACTTCCTCCTAGAAGTGCATACTTCTTTGGCCACACATTTCAAGTCAGCTAAGGTGCTACTCATAAGGAGCACACCTCTGAGCCAGGCATGGTATTGCTGTAATCCCGGTGGCTTGGGAGGCTGAGGCAAGAGGATCCAGAGGTCAAAGCCAGCCTCAGCAATTTAGGCACTAAGCAACTCAGTGAAACCCTGTTTCTAAATAAAATATATTTTTTAAAGGTACGGATGTGGCTCAGTTGTTAAGGACCCCTGGTTTCAATCCCCAGTATCAAAAAAAAAAAAAAAAAAAAAGGGAAGCACCTCTGATCTAGAACAAGTGTTTCAAAAATACCCATGTTTATTATGATATTATAAGTCAGCATAGTTTGGTTTGTTTGGTTTAAAACATTATGATCAGTGTTTTTGATTTTTTAATTTGATCTAATTTTACATGACAGTAGAATGCATTTTGACATATTATACACAAATAGAGAACAACTTCTTGTTCCTTTGGCTGCACATGGTGCAGAGTCACACTCTAGTAATGTAATCTTACATTATATCATGTAATAATGTCTGTCTCATTCTAGGGTCCTTCCCTTCCCCACAGCCCTGCTTTTCCCCTCACTCCCCTCTATATGAACCAAAGTTTCTTCATTCTTCTCTGTCCCCTTGCTTATCAGAGAAAACATTTGGCTTTTGGCTTTTTTTTTTAATTGGCTTATTTCACTTAGCATGATGTTATCTAGTTTCATCCATTTACCTGCAAATGCCATATTTCATTCTTCTTTAAGGCCAAGTAATATTCCATTGTGTATATATACCACATTTTCTTTATTCATTCATCTGTTGAAGAGCATCTAGGTTGCTTCCATAATTTAGCTATTGTGAATTGAGCTGCTATAAATTTTGATGTGGCTGGGTCACTTTAGAATGCTAATTTTAAGTCCTTTGGGTACAAACTTATAGGGTAGAATCTGTAATACCTCAGATCCACACTGTAAGTGTTTTTGATTTTTTGAGAGCAAAACATGAAAACTATCCCTTTAACTAAATTAATTATGAGTCATTGTCATGGACTTATTTGGTGGAAATGATTTATTCTCATTTTAACTTATGTGCTGGCCTTTGTGTCCCCAGATCAGACACTCTATTACGTTTTCCTACATTTTTGAGGACTGGTTAGCTTTTCCTGTTTCATTTCCCATGGCTGCACATAGGATCCTACAAATGGCAAACCGGAAAGAGAAGACAAAACAGATAGCATGACAGAGAAAGAAGGCAGGGGGCGCAGGAAGAGGGGAGAGCAGCACTCTCATCGTTCACTTATTTATTCAACAATTGTCTTTCGCTTCTGCGTTCAAGAATTACCCCTGGCACTGCGGGCAGAGCCATGAAGTTACTTTCTTTTTTAAAAAAAATTTTATATATTTTATTATTTTAGTTGTTGATAGGCCTTTCATTTTTATTTTTTTGTGGTGCTGAGAATCGAACCTAGTGCCTCACACATTCGAGGCAAGCGCTCTACCACGGAGCCACAACCCCAGCCCCTATGAAGTTACTTTCTGTGCTTTGAATGGCTTGGCTGTTGGGAGTGGGCCTGTGCTTTAACAGAGGGTGTCCAGGTGCGCCAGAGCCTTGAGCGGGGAGTGAGACTCTCATCCGGGAGAGCTGCGAAGGCCCCACTGAGGCGGTGATGTTAGACTGAATCATGAACAGCAGAAAGAGAAGGGGTAAAGGCAGGGGGAGTTATTACTTCATTGGTTTAAAATCCCAGACAGAGAAGGGTTAAGCCATAGAAAGACATAGAGCTCCAACATCACCTTTCAAAAAGGGAATAAAAGAGATACTTCAAGAGGGAATTAGGGTGTACAATGGACCATGGCATTTCACAAGGGATAGGTGGGGCTGAGAGGGCAATTCAGATGGAGGTTAGCACGAATAATGGCACGGAGGTAAGAAAGTTCAAGGGGGACTTAGAGAACACAGAGGAGTCAAGTATGCTTAGAGTGTGGACCGACGGACGTAGTGAAGACTGGAAAGGTCAGGTGCAGGCAGATGGTGGAGAGCTCCAGTGTTGATGTGAGCGCTTCAGTCTAATCCCGTCCTTTGGCAGGAGTCAACAGTGTTTTGATATAGGGGATGACGGTCCTTTCAATTTAATTCCACCAGTACTGTCTGAGATCTTACTCTGAGTCAGATACTGTGATAGGTTCTAGGTAAACAATGAGTCAGACGTTTCCTATGGAAATCTGTATCTATGTTCGGGACATATATCCATCTGTACCTCAGTCAATGTCCATGCCTCTGATTCTCTGCATTCACTCCCCATCTGGCTCTCTGCACGTGTATTCAGATCTACACCCAGAGAGTGTGCGGGATGTCTCAAAGCGGGACAGGTGAGGTGAGAAGGTAATCAGACAGCAAACGTTCATTCTTAGTAGAAGGCTGCACTAGTCCAAATGGAGGACCAGTCAGTGGCCCTGTACGGTGTAGCAAGAAGAGCACCACCTTGGGAGTCTGAGGAGCTTGAGTCTGAACCAAGCCCCTGTTGAGAATTGTCTTTGAGAGACCTTGTCCGAGTAATTTCCTCAGCCTTCTTCTCTCCATTTATAAAGCAGGGTTACTGATATTGTCTTTGAGGATGGATGAGAAGATTAAAGGAGATGTGTTGGCATACGGGGCCTTGGCAGGAGGCACCAATGACATCTGTGATGTCAAGAGGCTGCCATGTTTTGACTTGCCACTTCCTGCTCAGGAAAGAGTGGATCTCTGGATCCCAGTAACAGAGGCAGGTTTATCCCAGAAAAGTGGCTCTAGGCAGGGAATCATGACCGTGGCTTTGATTAAGACTGCCCTTTGATCTATGTATTCTGTTTTCCAGGTAAGAAAACACAAATGTTCCTTGCTTGGCCAGCAGAGCCAGGCTTGCTTTGGGGGGCCCTTCCGGGGACTGCTCTTTGCTTCCTCCTGATGAACCCACTGACTCAGCCGCCGAGAGGACCTGGCAGCAAGCGCACTGCAGCTGCTACTAAGCCAGGTTGCTCCATCTCCAGCAAACATTTACAGTGGCTCCGTGCCTGCGGCTCCTGCCCTGACACACAGGAAGAGAGAGCTGGGCCAGCTCGCGGCAGCCAAGGGGATGCTGCCAGCATGGCCGTCAGGAGATGCAAAGGCTCTGGGCAGGAGATGGCCCCTGTAGCTGTGGGGCATCCCCCTTCCACCGTCAGCCCCACAGCTGTGGACTCAGCCTCTCCTAGGAGCTCCCCAAGTGAGCAGGACTGTGGCCCCATCCCTGGCTCTTCCTGGTTGATGTCAGGGACTTCTGGGGGCAACAAGGAGGTGTGGTGAACAAGGAAGAAGCCAGGAGATGGCCAGGACACAGGACCTCCCAAAGGCAGGTTCTGCGTGGGTTCTCATGGGTCCAAGACTGGGACTCAACTCCTGTGCTCCGTAGAATGTGTTAGCTGTTAGATGCTGGCAGAGCATCCAGCTCTGGAAAGGAGAAAGAGAAGAAGGAAAGGAGGAAGGAAGGAAAGGCCAATCTTGATATGTGGTTTCTGATCATTTTCATGCTACAAGAAGCATGCACCACAGAAAACGTCAAGGTCACAAAGGGAAGTCACTGAAGCAAGGCTGAGAAGGATGGGAAGGAGCATGTGGTCATGAAGTGTTTCCACCATTTCCCCTGCAAATGACCCCAAGGGCATGGACGACAGTACACGACCGTGAAATAATTAGGAAGTGAAAAAACCTGAGTGTTTATGACCTTTATCTTTAATATACAATTTATTTAATTATAAGTTTATATAATTTAACTTTTAATAGCGGCTCAATTTAACAAACCATCTCACAAAATTCCTAACTTTTTTTTTTTTTTCTAGAAAGAGCCCAGGATGTCTTTGCTTTATCTTCCTTAGAGAATAAACATACAGGCCTTTCTTTCACTTGTAAGGGAGAATTGTCTGGCTAATTGGTGTGTGGTAAGGGACCTGAATGTATGGAGGTGAAATTCACATAACACTAAATTGATCATTTTAAAGTATGGTATTTGGTACAATTACAATAGGGTGAAAATTCCACCTCAGACAACCTAGTTTTAAAAACACTTCTGTCCCATTTAAATAAAACTCTGTATTCATTTGCTAGGGCTACCATAACAAAATACCAGAGACTGGTTGGATTAAGCAGCAGAAATTTATTTGCTCACAGTTCTGGAGGTTAGAATTCTGAGATCAAGGTGTCATGGGGGCTGGTTTCTTCTGAGGGCTATAAGAGAAGGATCTATTCCAGGACTCTCTCTTTGACTTGAAAATGGACAGCTTCTCTTTCTGTCTTCATGTGGTTTTTACTCTGTAAATGTCTTTGTCCAACCTTTCTCTTGAACATCAGCCATATTGGATCAGGTCCCGTCTTAATGATCTTATTTTAACTTAATTACCTCTTTCAAGACCATGCCTCCATTTTACATTCCAAGCTGCTTGGTGCTAAGACTTCATGTAAATTTTTTTACTTCATGTAAATTTTTTAAGTTTTTTGCACCAGTTCATAAAAACTTCATACCCACGGAAAACTGTATACCTCCTTCCTCTCCATCCCTGGCAACCAAGGCTGTGTTCTCTCTCTGTAGATTTACTGTTCTGGATATTTCATACAAATGAGATCATATGAAACATGACCTCTTATGTCTGGCTTCTTTCACTGAACAATGTTTTCATTTTCATGGAAGTGTGTGGCTCATAGGAATCTTATTAGTTATATGTTTTTGTTTTTGTTTTTGTTTTTTTTAAAAAAAACAAAGAACAGTGGTCTAAAGGGCTACCAAAAACAACTTCCCCAAAGCTAAAGGATTCTCTTGGGTCCCACAAAACTGACCAATATCTGGCAGATAATTTCACCTCCTATTTATAAAATGAACGGCAAGAAGACTGATCAAGAGACCAATGAAGTAGCTGAGACAAGATAGATTAAGGCATAGACTAGCGAAAGAGCAAAGAGGATCACTAGGAAAAGCCTTTATCAAAGTGACCAGAATATGCAAGTCACTCTCAAAAGCTTCAACATCATATATTTGAAAATTATATGAAAGTATAATGTAAAGAAAATAAAAATTACCTATGATATCATAGCTCAGTTATAAATACTGGAGACATTTTGGTATATTGGTATTTTTATCAAAGAATAACATATACACAGGAATTTGCACAAGGGATAAAATTTTAGAAAGTTAATCTATATCTATGTATCTACCACCCACATCATGAAATGTATCATTACCAGTGCCCTAAGTGCCTCCCTCATGCCTTCTCCTACCAAATGTAATAAAATTACTGGTTTGGGCCTATTATTCTCTTTGGCCGGTTTTCCTTATATTTTGTGGAATGGGTCCATGTGGTCGTGTGAAGTACTTGCTTTTTCATTTTCCTACTGTTCTATTGTATTTGTCATTGATGGGTCTGTGAGTTACGTCCAAGTTTTGGCTATTATAACAAAGCTGCTGTGAACATTCTTGCTGTGGTCTTTTGTGCTCACGTGTACACCACATAGGGATCTGGTAGGATAAGCCTTTCAGTCTTTCTTCCTGGGTTGACTGTAACCCAGGAATGGAAGGGCTGGCCACCCAGCACAGGTTCCAAGTTGGCAGATTCCCAGTGAAGGAGCTTTCCCCAGTGGTTGTACCACTCAGTCTTCTCTTACAGGAGGGCTCCTGTTGCTGCACTTCCTCACCGATACTTGGTAATGTTATTTAATCTAACTTCGCCGTGCTGGTGGGTGTTGTTTAGTGGCATGAAATCATTCCTTAGTGTGCAGTTTCTTGCAATTTATGATGGTGAGCTTTTCTCATGTTTATTCACCATTTGAATATTTTAGTTTGGGGAGTTTCTCATCATTTTGTTTGTCTGTCTTTCAACCCTGTTAAGGTATACTTGACAAATAAAAATTTGATGTATTTAAGGTAGATACAAGGGAATGTTGATATGTGCATACACTGTAAACTGATCCCCATAATCAAGCTGATTAACATATTCATTGTCTCAAATAACTATGCATGTGTGAGTACACTTAAGATCAACTGTCTAGCAAATTTCAAGTGTACAATGTAGTATTATTGACTATAATCATCATATTGTTCATTAGATCTTGAGAACTTAGTCATCCAACGTGACTAGATCCTTTTACCTGTTGACCAACATCTTCCTATTCTTTCTACCCCTCTCCTTCTGGTAACCACCATTTTACTCTCTGTTTTTATGAATTTGACTTTTAAAAATTTCACATATAAATAAGATCAATGCACTATTTTTCTTTCTATGTCTGGCATAGTTCACTTAGCACCATGTCCTCCATGTTTATGTGTGTTGTTATGAATGACAAGATTTCCTTCTTTTCAAAGAATAAATATTTAATTTTATGTACCCACACACATTTTCTTTATTTATTTATCCATCAACAAACATGTAGATGGTTTCCATATCCTTGCATATTATGAATTCATTCTGTGAGTTATTCATAATTCTTTATGTATTTTGTATATGAATCCTTGATCATATGTATTACATGTATATTTTATCTCATATAAATATTTGTTGCAAACATCTTTTTCCCATTATGAATATAAAAGTGCTGCTATCTCTTTGCTATAATGACTTCACTTCCTTTAAATATATGCCCAGAAGACAGATTGCTGGATCATAGGTTACTTCTACTTTTAATATTTTGAGGAACCTCCATACTGTATTCCATAATGGTTGTACCAATTTGCATTCCCATCAACAGTATACTTGCTTTTTTTTTCCTCTGCATCCTCACCAATGCATATCTTTCATGTTTTTGATAATAGTTATTTTAACAAGTATGAAGTGACAACTCATTTTGGTTTTGATTTGCATTTCCCCAATGATTGTTGATATTGAGCACCGTTTCATACATCTTCTATTGAGAAATGTCTGTTTAGTATTTTAGCCTATTTGTTAATCAAGTTATTTATTGTTGTTCATTTTCTTTTGTTTTGTTGCTCTTTAGCTATTTTTGCTCCCTATATATTTTAGATTTTTTTATTCCCTATATATTAACATCCTTCAGATATATGGTTTGCAGATACTTTATCTCATTCTGTTGGTTGCATTTTGATTCTATGGATTGTTTCCATGGTTGTGCAAAAGTCTTCCAGTTTCATGCAATCCACTTGTTCATTTTTGCCTGTGTTTTAGGTGTTTTATTCATATATATATATATATATATATATATATATATATATATACACACACTTTAAATCATTACTCAGACTTCTGTTAAGAAATTATTCCCCATGTGTGCTTTTTTCTTAGAAGTTTTACATCTCAGGTCTAACATTTAAGTCTTTAAAGTATTCTTAGTTGATTTTTGTGAATGGTGTGAGGTAAGAGTCCACTCTCCTTCCTCTGCCTGTGAATATCCAATTTCCCCAATAATATTTTTCAAAGAAGCTCTCCTTTCCCTGTTGTGTGATTTTGGCCCCCTTGTCATAGATCAGTTGGCCACATAAGCAAGGATTTTCAGCTCTACTTCTGGGGTGTCTGTTCAGTTCTGTTGTCTAGATTTCCATTTCTATGCCAGGATCTTACTACTTGAATTCTTGTAGCTTCATAATATATTTTTGAAATTAGGAAAATTAGGAAGTGTGATGCTCCCAGCTACTTCTTGCTCAAGATTGCTTTTTTTTTTGGTGGTTTAATATAAATTTTTAGAAAAAACTTTTCTATTTCTGTAAAAAAAATAACTTTGGATTTTTAATAGGAATTTTGTTAAATCTGTACAATACTTTGGGTATAATGGATATTTTTATCCATTACATCCTTCATTAATCCATGAACATGAGATAATTTTCCATTTATCTATGTCTCCTTTAATTTCTTTCCTTAATAATAATTTTCAGCATACAATCTTTCATTTCTTTGGTTAAGTTCATTCCTAAGTATTTTATTTATTTTATTGCTATTATGGGTAGAATTACTTTTTTTTGTTTCCTTTTTGGACAGTTTTGTGTGTATAGAAATATAACTGTTGGGGCTGGGGTTGTTGCTCAGCAATAGAGTGCTCACCTAGTACATCCGAGGCCCTGGATTTGATCCTCAGCACCACATAAAAAATAAATAAATAAAATAAAAGTATTGTGTCCAACTACAACTAAAAAATAATCTTAAAAAATTTAAATGATTTTTGTATGTTGATATTGTATCCTGAAAATTTAAAGAACGTATTTTTTTTAGTCTTTAGGGTTTTCTACATATACCATGTGCAAACACATAATCTTACTTTTTTTTCAAATTTAGATGCCGTTTATTTCTTTTTTTTTTAATTTTAATTTTTATTTTTTTTTTAAAGAGAGAGTGAGAGAGGAGAGAGAAAGAGAGAGAGAGAGAGAGAGAGAGAGAGAGAGAGAGAGAGAGAGAGAATTTTTAATATTTATTTTTCAGTTCTCGGCGGACACAACATCTTTGTTGGTATGTGGTGCTGAGGATCGAACCCGGGTAGCACGCATACCAGGCGAGCGCGCTACCGCTTGAGCCACATTCCCAGCCCCCGTTTATTTCTTTTTCTTATCTAATTACTCTGGCTAAGACTTTCAGTGTTGTGTGAAAAAAGGTGACAGTGGGCATCATTGCCTTGTGCCAGATTTTAAAGGGAAAGCATCCAGCTTTCTTGGTTGATTATGATGCTAATTGCAGGCTTGGTATAAATGGCCTTTATTGAACTGAGATAAATTATTGTCATAGCTATTTTGTTGAAAATTTTAATCATGAATGAATGTTGAACTTTGTTGAATGCTTTTTTGTGTGTCTATGGAAATAATCATGTAGATTTTTTCTTTTGTTTTGTTGATGTAGGGTATTACATTGATTGATTTGAATATGTTGAACCATTCTTGCATCCCAGAGATAAGTCCCATGGTCCTGGTGTATGATGCTTTTAATGTGATGTTGAGTTTGATTTACTAGCATTTTATTGAAAATATTTTGTATCTATATAGTTTTTTTTTCTTGTGGTACCTTTGTCTGTCTTTACTAGCAGAATGATATTAACCTCATAAAATGCATTTAGAAATGTTTCTTCTTTTGGTCTGAGGATGTGGCTCAAGCAGTAGCGGGCTTGCCTGGCATGCGTGCAGCCTGGGTTCAATCCTCAGCACCACATACCAACAAAGATGTTGTGTTGTGTCCACCAAAAACTGAAAAATAAATATTAAAATTCTCTCTCCTCTCTCTCTCTCTCTCTCTTTAAAAAGAAAAAGAAATGTTTCTTCTTTCATTTTTTGAAAGACTTTTTTTTTTGCTAAATTCTATTGTTTTGTGGGTTTTTTTTTGGGGGGGGGGGTGTATTGGGGATTGAACTCAGGGATGCTCAACCACTGAGCCACATCCCCAGCCCTATTTTTTCATATTTTATTTAGAGACAGGGTCTCACTGAGTTGCTTAGCACCTCACCTTTCTGGGGCTAAGGTTGGCTTTGAACTCTCCATGCTCCTGTCTCAGCCTCCCGAGCCACTGAGATTACAGACATGCGCCACTATGCCCGGCATCATATGAGTTCTTGATCATAGGTATTATGTGTATCTTCCACCTCATATAAATATTTATTGCAAACATCTTTTCCTATTGTGTAACATACATTTTACTTACAGACATTATACATTTTATTATAGAATAATTTAACAGAATTTTCTTTCATGCTTGATGCTATTTGCGTCCAGTTTTAAAAATCTTAACTTATCCCAAGGACATGGAGATATTCTATAAATTCTTCTGAAACAAATTATATTCCATGCTTTTATAATTATGTCAAAATGAATCCTATTATCATGTATAACTAAAAGAACCAATAAAAAATTTAAAAAGAAACATATTTGTTAAAACATTTTTATTGCTTTAACTTTCATGTTAAGTCCATCATCTACCTAGAATTTATTTCTGTATGGTACATGGTAGAGGTCAAGTTTCAATATTTTACAATTAGTTTAAATAAATATAAACTAATCTAGGATATTTTCCAAGGAAACATGTTTTTTTCTGTTATTTCACATTTGTCATAAATCTTGAGATGGTACATGTATTATATTGCTTCCAGATTCTTTATTCTATTCCATTCACCTATTTTTCTGTCTTTCACATCAATATGTTTCACAGTAGCTTTTAAAGAAATCCTTGATACCTAGTAGGGCAAATTATTTAAAAAATTTTTTCTTCAAGGTTATTTTTGCTACTCCCAACTATTTGTATTTCTAAAGAAATTTTAGATTAATTTTGCATATTTCCTCAAGAAGGATTGCTGAGATTTTCCTAAAAACAAGTTTACTTGTTTGTTTTAAAACTGTTTAAGAGGTTTTGGATTCTAGTAAATGTTTGCTTTGCATTATATTGAGATGATGATGTGACTTTTCTCATGCTGGGGAATAGCATAGATTGGTATTTGGAAGTTATACCAATCTTCCATTCCTGAAACAAACCCAGTTTGACATGATGCACTATTTTTTTTATAAGCTTGCTAATATTTTGCTTAGAGTTTTTGTACTAATGCTTATAAGAGAAATTGGCCTGTGATTTAACTTTATTGTAATGTTCTTATTATATTTTTGTGCCAGAATGATGCTGGACTCATGATTTAGAAGTATTTCCTCTTTTCCCTGTTCTGAGATATAAAAATAAAATAGGTGTTATTCCTTAAACATTTTAAAAATCACAGATAACACAGACCTAGAGAATTTCTTAGAGACAAGATTTTTATTTACAGATTCATGTCTTCAATACATGAATAGGCTATTCAGGGTTTTTTTTATAATTAATTTTGTTGAGAGCCACAGCCGAAGGGGCCCCAGCAAACTTTCAGACTGCCAGCTGATGATTGGCTCACAGCGGCCCCAGCAACTTCTAGCTGATTGACTCCTCTGCGGTGATGCTCATTGGGCTGTTTCCCCGCCCTTTCAGACTACGGAGCTGCTCACTGGGGGACTTTTCTTGGCTCCGCCCATGCGACCCAGCCAATCGGCCTCAAGAGCAGGAGGAGTGGGGGAGGTGGAGAAGCTTGTGGGAAGCCTGTGGTGGCAGTTGGGCTCTGAAGGTTTTCCTGAGGAGCTGTTTTGTTTGGCGTGTGTGGTTCTAAAAATAAAGTTTGTTTCTTTTGACAAATGGCTCCTGAATTGTGCCCAGCCAGACTGTGGCAAATTTTTATTTATTTATGACAGTGGAATGCATTACAATTCTTATTACACATACAGAGCACAACTTTTCATATCTCTGGTTGTATACAAAGTATATTCACACCAATCATGTCTTTATATGTGTACTTTGGATATTAAAGTACATCACATTCTACCATCATTTCTAACCCTATGCCGCCTCCCTCTCCTCCCCCCCTCGGCCCTATCTAGAGTTCGTCTATTCCTCCTATGCTCCCTCTCCCTACCCCACTATGAATCAGCCTCCTTAGATCAGAGAAAACGTTCAGCATTTGGTTTTTCGGGATTGGCTAACTTCACTTAGCATTATCTTCTCTAACTTCATCCATTTACCTGAAAATGCCATTATTTTATTCTCTTTTGTTGGTGAGTAATATTCCATTGTGTATATATGACACATTTTTTTTGTATCCATACATCTACTGGAGGGCATCTAGGTTGGATCCACAGTTTAGCTATTGTGAATTGCTACTATAAACATTGATGTTCTATAGTGCAGGCTTTCTAAATGTAAATTCTTTTAACTTTTGTTTATCATGAAAAGTTTTTATTTCATCATCAAATCTAAAGTTTAGTTTTGCTGCATATAAGATTCTTGGTTGGCATCCATTTTCTTTCAGAGCTTGGTATATGTTGTTCCACAATCTCCTGGCTTTGAGGGTCTGGGTTGAAAATCTGCTGAGATCCGAAATGGTCTCCCCCTGTATGTGATCTGAATCTTCTCTCTTGCAGCTTTTAAGAGTCTATCCTTACTCTTTATGCTAGGCATTTTCATTATAATGTGCTTTGGTGTAGATCTGTTGTACTTTTGTACATTTGGTGTCCTATAAGCCTCTTGTATTTGGTTTTTCAATTCATTCTTCATGCTTAGGAAATTTTCTGATATTATCTCACGGAAGAGATTGTGCATTCCTTTGGTTTGAAACTCTGTGCCTTTTCTATCGCAATAACTCTTAGATTTGGTATTTTCATGCTGTCCCATAATTCTTGGATATTCTGTTCATGGTTTCTTACTATCTTCACTGACTGTGTGGTCAACTTTATTTTCCTGATTGTATTCTTTGTCTTCATTATCTGATGTTCTTTCTTCCAAGTGATCTAGCCCATTTGTTATGCTTTCTGTTGAATTTTTTATTTGATTTATTGTATCCTTCATTTCAAGGAATTCCTGACTTTTTTTTTTTCAGAGTCTCTATCTCTCTCTTAAAGTAATCTTTTGCTCCCTGTATTTGCTCTCTTCTCTTTTTGTTGGAGTGATCAATTTTTGCCTGTATTTGCTCACTTAGGTCATTCTTTAATTCACAGATCATTTTAATTATGAACTTTTTGAACTCGTTCTCTGACATTTCATCAACTTTGCTGTCCATGGGTTCTGTTATTGTAGTATCCTGGTTTTTTCAAGGGCACTTTGCTCCTTTGTTTTCTCATGTTTTCTATATGTCTTCCTTTCTTGCAGTGTGGATCTGAGATATTACAGTTCCTTCCCTATATTCTTGTAGTACCCGTGCATATTGTCTGTATCTCACCTTGATGTTGGAGTTCCAGACCCTGTTGGTGTCCCTCAATGTATGCTACTGCATCCATAGGTGGCGGTGCCAATAGTTGCAGTAATATTTAAGGTGCCCCAGGATGGAAGCAATGCCTTACAGAAATGGGGCTGATAGGGTGGGCCTCACACTCTCTTTGGGATGCCTGCTTTGAGATGCAGCTGCTTTTAGACCCTGTTCGATGTCAAAAAGTTAGGGGCTACTGCGTGGGGAAGGCTATGGTGATGTCTGCAGTGTCCCAAGGTGGAAGTGGTTAGGCTTATGCTCCCAGGTGCTGGGCCAGGGAGGGAGGTGAACTCAGACCTACTGTGGACCTGGGTCCTGTGGAAGTCAGTGTGGACAGATATAGGCCAGGCCTGGTCTCCTATGATAGTCTTCTGGTTGGAAGAGGCGGTCCTGTGCTGGAGGCTGGGTTCCAGTGGGTGCCTGATGGTCAAGGGGTGGACCTGGGCTTACTGTGAGCCTGGGTCCCACACAGGCCAGTATGGGTGTGTCTGGGCCACTGGGCTTAACTCCCCTTGGTAGTCTGCTGGTTGGAAGGGGCAGTCCTGTGCCAGAGGCTAGGCTCTGGCGGGTGTCTGCCCTGTGGGTGGAGGGGTGGACCCTGGCCTACTGTGAGCTTGGGTCGCGAGTGGGCTGGTGTGAGTGGTCTGGGCTAGGCCTTGCCTATCAGGGTAGCTATTCAGATTTTGAAATTCTGCTTAAATTATTTTTAATAAATAGAATTGTCCTAGGAAGTTTTCAATTTTATTTGATCTCCAAATTTATTAACTCTTTCATAATAGTATCTCTCTTCTCAACCCTATAAATCTGTGGTTATGCTCCATTTAACTTCACATTGGTAATATATTCTTTCTTTCCTTTTTTTTTTGCTTCATTAAACTTGCCATGGCTTTATCAATATTAGTAATTTTTCATGAAGAATGGATATTTCATTTTTACTTTCTATTGCTTGTTTAATTTCTAGTTTATTAGTTTCTGTTTTTCAAACTAATTTATTTTATTTCACTTTTTCTTAGTTTTACTTTCTCTAAATTCCTTGAGGTGGGTTCTTAGATTTTAGTTTTCTACTTTTCTATCGTATGTAGTGTAGATAATAAATTTCCCCCTCAGAGCATCTTCAGCTGTATCTATTAGGTTTTGCTATGTAGTGTTTGTATTGTTGTTACAAAGCTCACAGAGAATTATTGACATTTAGTTTATTTGGAACAGTATTATTTAAATCCAGTTATTAGAGAATTTTCTAATTACATTTTTGCTATTCATTTCTAACATTTTTTTCATTTGTGTCCTATAATTTTACTCAAAATTATTTCAACTATTTGAAATTTATTGAGACTTGTTTGGCTCGTTATCTGGTTAATCTTGACAAATATTCTATGTACACTTGAAAAGAACGTGGATTCTGCGGTTATTGGGTGTTATGCTTTACCTATGTCAGGTTAAGTTTGTTAGTTTTGTTATTCTGATATTCTAGATATTTACTGAATTCCTATGTTTTTAATCAGTCATAATGAGCAGCATGTTAAAATTTTCAGCTCTGATTGTGGGTTTGTCTGTTTCTCCTTTGGTTCTATCAAATAATTGTCTTACACCTTCTGGGCCAATGCTATCAAGGGCAAACGAGTTAAGAACTGTGAGTCTTCTTGGTGGGTTGACCTTTTGATCATTATGAAATGTTCTACTAAGCTTCTGGTAAGGATTTTTGCTTTAAATACTTCTTTTTCTATCATTAGTAGAGCTGATATTGTTACTTTAATCTTTGCATGGTTTATGTATGTTCCTGATCCTTTTACTTTTGCATTTTCTCTGTTGAGAGATGTTTTTTAATAAGTAAGCATCAGATAATCTGACACTCTTTTCTTTTTGTTGAAACATCTAGCTTATTTTCCTTTAATGCAGTTGCATATATAAATGGGGTTTGGTTTACAATCCTTTTAAAATATACTTTTATTTTTAATTGACACATAGTAATTATACATATTCATGGGGTACTGCGTGGCATTTTAATGCATGTATAAATGTGTAATGATCAGATCAGGGTGATTGGCATATCTATCATCTTAGACATTTATTGTATCTTTGTGTTGAGAACATTCAAAATTTTCCTTGCTAGCTCTTTTCAAATAATTAATTGCTGTCAACCATGGTTACCCTACTGTTCTATAGAATATTTCATAACTACCTATTATAAATAAAGTTGTTGTGAATATTGTCATACATGATTTTGGTGAACATGTGAGCTCACTTCAATTTAGTATATGCCTAGAAGTGAAAATACTGGGTCATAGGACGCACATATTATCCAGCATACTGTCAGGCAGTTTTCCAAGTTAATGTTATCAGTTCCTACTTGTAGTATATATGAATGCTTCAGTTGTTCCATATCCTTGCTAGTATTTGGTATTATTATTATTATTATTATTATTATTATTTAGCCATTTGGGTGATTGTGTGCTGATATTGTGGTTTTAGCTTGTATTTGCTAATGGTAAATTATTTAAAATACCTTTCACCTGTTTGCTGATCATTGCTATGGTTGGATAGGTGTCCTCTAAAGGTCCACGTGTTAAAGGTTTGGTTTCTAGGGTGGCACTATGGAGAGGTGATGGAACCTTTAGAAGCTGAGGTCTAATGGAAGGGGGTTCCTCATATCACTGGAAGTGTGAAACTGAAGGGGATGGTGGGTGGCATCCCTCTCTTTTCCTCTTTCTCTTTTTCTTGTGATGCTAGCAGTTTTGCTCTACCACGTGTTCTAGCAATGATGTGGTGCTTCACTGTAGGCTCCAAACAGTGGACCAACCAATCACAGATTATAATCTCCAAAGCTGTGAGCTAAAAAAAACCTTTTCTTTTTATAAGTTGATTATCTCAAGTATTTAGTGATTGGGACAGAATGCTAACTAACAGTCACTTGGATATCCTTGTTTCCCAAGAGCCTATTCAAATATTTGGTCAATTTTATTGAATGGTGTTTCTGCCTTATTAATTTGTAGAATGTTATAAATGCCTGTTCTAGAGTATGGAAATGAAAGTCCTTCAATTTATTCCTATCTATTTAGTTATGAAGGACATTTTTCTAAAGCATAGAAGTCTAGATAGGCAGTTATTTCTTTGTAGTTGTCTCAGAATGTTATTCCATTGCCTTTTGGATCTCATTTCTCTGGGGAATTAGTTGTTTGGTCTTTTGAAGGTAATGTGCTTCTTTTCTTTAAAAAAATTTTTTAAAAAGAGTTTCTCTTTCCATTTATTTTGAATTTGGTTTATGGTGAAAGGACTAGGTGTAATTTTGTTTTTTATCTTGCTCAGGATATTTTCACTGCAAAAATGGGTGACTTAATTACTTTCATCAGTTTTGAAAAATGCACCCACATGATCTTTTCAAGCTTTGCTTCTGCTTGTTTCTTTCTCATCTTTTCCTTTTAATTAAAAAATATATTAGATGTGTTCATCGTCTCCCATGTTTCTCTGAGGCTGATTTATGTGTTTTCTGTTCTTTTCGCTCTTTGTAATTCTCCCTGAATATTTTTTGATTACTCATTTTTCTAATTTTTTAATATCCTTTTCCTTTTAAAAAAAGTTCTCAGGCTTTGTTACTACATTATTTTTAGTTCAATATTTACTAATTGATTAACCTTTTGTACAATATTTCTGGTGAAATTCTCCATCTTGTTATCATTTTTCTTGAGATATTAACTATAGCTCCAGATCTGTTAATTCTAGTGACTTGATAATCTCTGAGTCTCTCTCTTATCTACTTGTTTTTGCCCTGGCATTGTAAAAGATCAAATTCTTGTTATTTAGCTTTAAAATGGTGGAGCCACCGAAAGATTTTATATCAAGCAGAGAAGGTTCACGTTAGTTGGAATAATTTTTGCTGTGCATGTTCCATCCATCAGATTAAGTTTATCTAAAACTTGGCCGGGTGCAGTGGTACAGGCCTGTAATCCCAGTGACTCAGGAGGCAGAACCAGGAGGATTGTGAGTTCAAAACCAGCCTCAGCAATTTAGCAAGGCCCTGAGCAACTCAGTGAGAATCTGTCTCTAAATAAAATACAAAAAAGGGCTAGGGATGTGGCTTAGTGGTTAAGCAGCCCTGGGTTCAATCTCTGGTACCAAATTTTTTTTAAAAAAAAGTTTATCTAAAACTGGATTGTCAGTTTGTAAAGGCTTTTCTATCTCTGCTTTCTCTCATTTCCAAGGATGCAGTTTTTCAAGTCTCATGGCTTGGATATGAGGCGTCTCTCAAAAGCTTACTTGAGAGACAATACAAGAAGGTTGTGAGGAGAAATGATTATGTTATAGCCTTAACCTAATCAGTGAATTAGTCCTTGATGGAATTAACTGAGCGGGTAACTGGAGGCAGGTGGGGTGTGGCTGAAGGAAGTGGTTCATTGGGGGTGTGCTTATGGAGTATATGTTTGTATCTGGAGAGTAGAGTCTCTCTACTCCAGGATCATCATGTGAGCTGCTTCCCTCCGCCACACTCTTCTGCCCAGATGTTCAGCCTCACCATGAGTCTCAAGGAATGGAGCTGGCCTTTTGTGGACTAAGACTCTGAAACTGTGAGCCCTCAAATAACTTTTCCTCCCCTAAAATTCTTTCATCAGAACCTTTAGTCACAGTAGCAAAATAGCTGACTAAAGCTCCACCAGGGATACCAATGGAAGAATACAAAATATAGTGTTCTTAATTCAGATTTTTTCCTTTGATATTGTGAAAACTTTTGCTCTGTTTTTTAGAGTTTTCCTATTTAATTTCTTAAATTTTGTCCATGCATAGCTTAAAGAATTGCAAGATATTTTGACGTGCAAAACAGCACCGCTCTTTCCTCCAGGATCTTTGCTGATCAAGCCCTGCTGACTCGGAAGGTCCAAATTGCAGTTTCCAAAAGTGCTCTTCTGACTTCTTGGTCACTTAGCTAAGATCTTCTGTTGATTTGTTATTTTTGTTTGTTTGTTTGTTTTATGCTAAGTATTGACAAATAGCCAAGGAAAAAAGAGACTCGAAGAATGCCAGCTTACTTCTTGATGTTTTTCTTTGACCTAGGACCTTGACTTTTCAAGTCTTGATTAACAAATTTAACCAACTCTCTGATGGCTTCAAACATATTTATAAAAATATTCAATTAATTCTGAATTGTCCTGCAATTTAGAAACTGATTTATAAGCTTCTATTTGGGGTGCTTAATGTGCATTTACTGTATTGATTTTTAGATTTTTTATTATTATCTGTATTTGATGTCAGAATCATGTTTACTTTTATGATAAGTTAGAAAGTCTCTCTCTCTCTCTCTCTCTCTCTCTCTCTCTCTCAGGCCTAGTAGTATTTCCTTAAATATTAAAAAAGGAGCTAAGTATAAGACTCTCTAGCCATAAAAATTAATTCATTCTGTCCAGGTTTGTTAGATGATTTTGGTTTTGTCAATTCTGAGGAAGTAGCTCTTTTACATATGTTCCTCAAAATAAACAATTTAGTTGTTAATTGCAAATTTGTTAGTAAGGCATATTTGCCATTTTATTGTATAGACTGATGTTATATTTTTGGTTATAATGTCTTCTTGTTCCTAATTTTAATTTTCTTATGTATCTTATATTGCTCTTTAAAGAAATAATAGTTTTCAAATACTCTTATCCTTTGTTCTTAATAAATTAATTTTGCTTTTCTAAAATTGTGCTTTAAACATCTATCTACACAAACAGTAGAATCTTATGTATTCTTTCTCATAATCATGGTTTTATCTTTTTCATAACCTCTTGAATAATTATCTTGGCTCATTACATTCTTTCTTATGCTAGGCTAAAAGTACGAAAGGTCACAATTTTTCTTCTTTGCACAGTTTGGCTATATCCTATGAACTTTTATATGTAATGCTTTTATTCTGCCTATTTTAAAATGGTTCAAATAAACTTTAAATTTTTTCTTTCACATTAAATATTATTTATAAGAGTATTTTTACCTTTCTAGGTGTTTGAGTTTTTAATAATATTTCCTTTTTATTGATTCCCAGTTTTATTGCACTCTTAAAATAAAATTGGCTTGTAAAATCTTAAAATTTATTAAGTTCTTCATAAGGGATTATAATGAACATTTATAAATGTTTCATAAACCTATGAGAAGAGTTGCATTTTTTTATTTGTATACTGGACTTCAGTATGTGGCTAGATGAAAAACTTTTAATTCTATGAATTAAACATTGTGTTCTATTTTAAAATTTCTACTATTCATTCTTAAATTTCTAACTTTCTTGCTTTGCATATTCTAATATACTCATATTAAATTCACATTATTCATAGCTATTATATACTTACTTATGCACTTCATCAAGCTATTTTTTCATGCTTTTGTTTTGATTTCTACTCCAGTATTCTATTCTAGTGATTTTTCTTCCATTTGTATTTTCTGACATTGGACTTCCTGGTTTTTACATTTCTATCTGAAAAAAACCCCACTTTTACTTACTCATATCCAATGTTTCAGTTGGAACTAGTTTCTTATGCCCATGTTGAAGAGCTTTATCTCTTGATAAAGGAATTATCTTGCTTATAGTTATAATTCTTTTGTTTCATCTTACATTATTTTGATTTATATTTTTAATAATTATCTTCTTATAGTATGTGTGTATATAGAATATCTTTTATTTGATTTTAATTAAATAAAAATTTAATTAATACTTCAGGAGCTTTAGAGCAGGTCTGTATTAATTTGTGGTTTTCAGAAAAACAACCAATATGTTTTATACATACACATACACACACACACACACACATACACACATAAAATTTAGTTCCAATTGATGTTTTCCCAATTATTTGGTTAGCTTATATAATACCAATTAAATTATATCACTTCTTGCATGTATTATTCTCATATGTACTTTCCTGTTCCTAAGTAGTCCAATATTGTGTGATTTAATATTAAACATTGTACAACATTATGTGGTACAATGCATATTAATATATTATATTATAAAACAATCAAGTAAACTAAATAACAGTATTGCATACCAAGCAGCATATGTTGAAATTTATTTCTTGATTTTCTATTTTGTTCCCTTAATTTTCCTCTTTCAATTATTGCTGTGCTTTAGACATCTATCTATCTATACAAACAGTAGATTCTTAATATTCAAAGTGTTTACATTCTATAAAGTCACTGCAGAGTCTGAATTTAGCACATTTTGAATCATAGCCTCTGAGCAAAATAAAGGTCATTTTCCTGAGAACCTCTGATTGCAACATTTTACCAACCAATCAGCATACAACTTTGTTTTAGGAGAGTTTCCGCATAAAGACATCATTATATATAATAATATATAATTTATATATATATAATTGTATATATATTATATATTTAATTATATAATATATATTATATATATTAAATTAAATTACATATATATAATTTATGCATATATCTGTATAAGTTAAATACATTTTATGAACTATATGCATATTATACACATCATAAAAATGGATCATATATGTAAGATGTTCAAGTCTGAACGAAGCTCATCTAACACATATATTTCTTTACAAGGCACAGTGTTGCCTTCTTGCATTTAGGAACACTGAACAGCACTTCGGTACAATGATTGGTGCCATTTTAAACAGGGAAATCACTCAAAAAAAAAAGCACGAGAAGTGTGAAAAACATGGCACTAAATGTACCACACAAAAGACACTTGTTTACAGAATGAGAACTGAAGTAAGAAGGCAGAGCATTGCCTCATGTGTCCTCTGTTGGCAATGTGTAAGTCAGTCAATCAAAATTTTTTGGCATTCATCTGCAAATGACAGTGAAAGCACCGTGGAGTATTGATTTTTCAGGTTACAAATAAATTTTAGTGAGTAGGGGAATTTGCAAATACAGACTTCAGGAATAATGAGGATAATGTGTATGTGTGTGTGTGTGTGTGTGTGTGTGTGTGTGTGTGTTTGCGCGCACGCAGAATTGTCAGACGGGACCCCTCTCATTGCATTAAAATAATTTTTGGCTGTTTTGAGGGTTTATTTTTAGAAGTATGTGTCTTATTGATTCCCAGTTGATTCCCTTTACTTGTCTTAATTTTTTTATTCATCTACATTTTTTACATTATTCTTCTTCCTCTTTACATACCCCATCATACAGTAACCAGTATATTTAGTATGTGTTCCTCTTGTCCCTATTATCTCCATTTTATGCATGGAAATACTAAGGCACAGACACCTTCAAGGCCACCCAGCTGATTAGAGGCACTTTCTGGATTCAAATACAAGCAGTTTGGTTTCTCAATATACTATCCAAAAACACCACACCCAGCTCCCTCTATCTAGCTCTCACCTGGAGTTCCCACCTTGGCTGTTGGGCTCTTCTCTTTCCCAGCCTGGCCTTTCATGCTTTATTAGCAGAGACTACATTTCCCAGCATGCCATGCTGCCATCATTACTACCCACCTCTCCCTTCCTGCCCTGTTCCAGGACCCTTGGCTTTCTTCCTGAAATGGGCTGAGACAACCAGAAAGGGAAGATGGATGCTCACAGATGAAGGCTTGCAGCATTGCCTGATTCTTAATATGGCACAGAGCAGAAAGGATTACTGTATTTTTTCTGTTTGCTAGAGATCTTGAGTCTCTTATTCTAAGTGAGACTATGGGGAAGATGCAAAATAATCTTACTACTTATTTTTTTTTTTTTTTGTAAGAGGCATTCTGGTCTGTATCATACACTTAAGTCTGGATACATTTTTCTTATTTCATCTCTATGGGCCTTATAGGATTAATATCTTTCATATTTTGATATATTATGTCTCATTTTCAGCTTTTAAGGCCTTTTTAAAAAAAATTATCATTAAAAGTATGTTGGTAAAAGCTTTGCTAGTCAACATTTTAAATTCCAAGCTAGTTTCCTCTATTATTTTATCTGTTTACCTTAGTAAGATTTTTCTAAAAATAAGCTATTCTGAACCTTGAGTGATATGTTTTCTTCTTTCTTTTATATTGCAATTCCTTTTTACTGTCTCTGTTTTGATCCTATCTCTGTTCATTCGAGTTGAAAAGAGGATACATTTTATACATGACTGCTGCTTCCTCCTAAATAGAATGGGCGGATCCTTGGTTTTTGTTCTCTTCATCATTTGGCTGCTAGATGCTTGTTCTCAGCTCTATTGCTGGTACCCGGAGGAGGGAGGCCAGGATGTCAGCATGGACCATGCCCATCACTCTATCACCAGCTTTTTCTCTCTGGGTCACTACAAGGGCCCCTGTGATTTTCCTGCTTCCTGCCTTTTGCCATTGACCTTGGATCATGAGGAAGTCTCACTATCTGACTGTTCTTTGGTAGCACCTCTACAAACCCACACTGGGAATGCTGTCCCTCCATAGCTGTGGTTGGGTTTACCAGTGTAGCATCCCCCTTTCCCATCATGTGCCCCTGCCTTTGGTCCTCCTTCCTTCAGCTGAGAGAATTTCTCCCAGGGTTTCCCTTGCTCCAGTCCTACTCTACTCTTCCTGTGAGAAAGTCCCTCAAAGTTCAATCCAAGATGCCAACAAACTTCCTGATTTCTCAATGCCAGTGCAGAACTGTTGGTGGGAACCAGAGGGGGCCTTTCAGAGTCCTGCACTGGAGTCCTCAGCCTCCATCAATGGCTTTAACTTACCCTGAGTGTTTTTCAGACATTGTGCTGGCCACTTTCACTCATGTGGCCTCATTTGGTCCACTAAATAAATATTCCTTTAAACTATTTTATCATCCTTAATTTATAGTAAGTTAACCAAGACTTAAAAGAGTGTGTTAAGTTTGTGTAGCCAGTTGGAAGTGAAACCAGGAATTAGAACTCAGTTTTCTTATTCAAGCTTGCTATTTTGTTACCACCCTTGACCCCCAGCTAATTATCAGGCATGCAGGAACTTGAGGTCCACCCTTTGATGGCAAATGGTTTTTGTAACTTTCCTGCTACTTAACATTGAGACAGTTAATCAGTTTTTGCTTTAGTAAAATGGGAATAATAACATAATTTGTTTACAGAGTTCAGTGAGAGAGTACATGTTAGGAATTTTGAACGCCAATGGCTTAGTGAGGTGGCGTTGTGTAAAAAGCCTGGCAGTGTTTGTGAAACATGGTGAGGGCTCATACTGCGTATGTCAGATCCTACTCATTAAAACTCTCTAGGATGATATCATGTGCCAACTGGAAGAGCTAAAAATGAAAAATACAGAAAAGAAAGAAAACTACTACATATTGTTGATAGCATGTTAGAGCCGAAATTCTCATAGATCGATGGTGGGAATGTGAGTTGGGACCCTACTTTGCAAAACTCTTTTACTAAATATACTGAAGCTAAGCATGCACATGACTTTGACCCAATAGTTCAACTGTTGAATCCACACTCAAGTGAAATGAGTATAGAAGAATATTCACAGCAGCACTCCTCACAATAACCCCAATCTGGAAACCTCCATCAACATCACAATGGATAAACACTTGGCTTGGTGGAACAGTCACACAGCAAAATGATGCACAGCAGTGAGACCATATCTCATGAACACAAACTGAGCAAAAGAGAGTTAGAGAAGAATTCATATTTCATGATTCCAAAATTTAAAAGTAGAAAAAAATAATTCCATTCTCTAGAGGCCAGGAGAACAGGTAGTGAGTGGAAGAGAGTTTGAGGGGGCTTCAGAACACTGCTGCTGATCTCTTTCTGGAACCTTCTGTGGGTGTTGTGAAAAACAAAGTCATTGAACTCTATGTTTAATGGTTGTGAACATATTTTATGTGTGTATTTTTATGCTTAATATAAACATTTAAAAAAATTATAATAAAGACCAACTCTTCCTCCAAACAAAAGCACCAAATGGGCCAAACATAGGTGTCAACTGGCTGTGTTTGTTTCTCACTTTGCCCTGGTGTTCCCCCAGCTCTGGCTACAGAATAGGACAGATTCCCTGTTTTTGCTTAATAGATTTGTCAAATAAGCAATGAGAATGCATGAATGTGGTAGGTGTATGAATAAAGACTTAAGCACTAAATGAAGGAAGAGGGTTTTGAAAGCCCCTTTGTCTTGATCTCCTCCTGTCCTGAGGTCACCTGATGTACCCCTTCCTGCTTCAGTTACCCCACGTCTGTGTGTCTGTGTGTTGGGGGTTGGGATTGAGCAACCTTCATCCCAAGCCATTCCTAGGGAAGTCCTGCAATATCAACCTGGGCAGGCAGGGTGATGGTGGCTGCTTAGGAGCCCCCTGTAGGACAGTGGGGTTGTTGCTATCTCCCAGGAGGAGGTCACTTCAGTAATTAGTGCATCACACTCAAATCAAGACTCTTAACCCCACTAACAGTAGCTCAGGCTGGGATCTTATACCTATTTTTCTGGGAAGCAAACCATAACTCCTATAGGTGAATTAATTTTCTTCATTACACTCTGCTGAATGTCAAAATCTGGATTTCAGCTAAGATCTTCAGAATCCCACAGTGTGGCTTCCATTTAAATAAATCTGGAAGCCCCACTTTGGGCATTTCCTCATCTCCCTTCTTTCCCCTCCTAGTGTCTCTCTCCCAATCTAACCTGAAGCTCTCCAGGTCCCTACTTCCCACCATGCATCATCTGAATGAGGGAAAAGCCCAGATCCTGTGTACAACAGCGACAAGGCTTCAAAGGACTTCCTGTGGCTGCAGAAAGGGCAGCTGCTGGAGAGAGATTGGCACCATGCTTCATAATTTCCTTCCTTCAGAGTAACCACACCTCACTTGACTGGGTCCCCTTGTTTTCTTAGCACAAGCTGGTCTCCATCAGAGCAGAGCTGCTGAGGTTCCCTCTGAGGAGCCACCAGAGCCCTCTCATGACAGGGCCATCTGTTCCTCCCCTGAACAACCATCTTGAGACCTCGCTCTGGCCCAGCTTTGCTAAAGAATGCAGAGGAAGTCTTGGGGGTGCCAGCGGGAGGCCCGGGGTGACTCAAGAGCAGGTGCTCTGGAGCAAGCAGAGCTGTTTGCATCCTGACTGCATTGCTTTCTCACTGTTGTGCCTTTGCCCATGACTCCTCAATTGTGAAATCAGCATTTTAATATAACTGCAGAACTGTTTGAAGAAATCCATAAAACTTGGGCTGTCAACAGTTAAAACATAGGGTTGACGTTTTAAAACTGTGGTCCATGCTTCCACGTTCAGAATCACACATATTAAGATACAGATTCTTGAGTTCTTTCCTGCCTGATAGAGTCAGGGTCTCTGGGGCAGGGTCCAGGGATCTATATTTTAATAAGCTTCGTGGGGAGACACAACCGTGAGAGAGAAGTGTGTTTTATGGTATGGTAAAAGGGGCCCAGGAAGCATAAAGCAAGGTCCCCTAAAGAATCAGCAGTCACTCCCATTAATGCTTAAGCTGAATCCTGTATATTGCATGAGAATTGACCTCATTAAGAAAGAGACTGAAAGTGCCAAATCTTGTCGTTGGAAGAGTGAATGTAAAATCCACAGCGTCAATGGTCAAGAGTAGAAGAAAGGAAAAGACATGGTTAAGAGCCATCAGTATCAAAGAGAAGAAAGTCAGGAAAAAAAAAATTCCACCCCTCATTTGGTGCACCCCAGGTCATGGACTCTCACTTCTGCTCACTTGTTCCAGAGAAACTAGAAGCTGCTGTGGTAAAGGCTAGTTGAGGTCTAATTATCTTTGAGACCTGTTCAACTGGTTTCCTGTACTTCTCTATCCCCCACATATCTTGTCAATAAATGCTAATCACTATTTGAGTGTGGTGTAGGTTCCTTGCAACATAAAAAGTTTGCTTACACACCATATTAAGAGGATTAGAATTTAACATGCAAAACAACAACAAAAAATGTGTAGCTAGAGCAGATAGTAATGTTCACCTAAATGCAATTATTCTTAGATGCCACTTTGCAGCCACTTGTTTCTTTTTTTAATGACAGTTCATCTCCCACTGTGGAGGCTGGGTGTAGTAGGTACTCAGTTGCAGGAAATGAAGTGCCATGTGATTCCCATCTGACCAATGAGGCATAAGGGGAGGATTTTCTTCTGTCCTCAAAAGAGAGAGACACTACCTCCTCCATTCATTCTTTCACAGACGTGTGTGAAAATGTGATTTTTAGGAGACATGGTAGCCTCTTGTGCCCAAAGATAGAACACCAAAAAAAAAAAAAAAAAAAAAAAAATCCAGAGAAATCAATGCAGGGCTCTAACATCACTAACCATGAACTAAACAACCTATGATTTGGTTAACTTTAGACCTATTATTTGTGAGCAACTACTTATCTTTCTTCTTTCAGGTGTTTTTATTGATACATGATCCATGGAAGAGTGTCAATAAAGAGACGTCTATGACAAGTTATGTATTTTATGAAGATTCCAAGTTGAGGTGTGGAGTGTGTTATTGAATGGGGTGATGAGAGACAGAGGTCGGGAGACCAGGAGGGAATCTTTTGTAGTGATCAAGACAAAAGTAATATCCCTGAACACACTCTGAAACCTCTGTACTAAGCCAGCGTTCTACAAGCATCAGTTTTCCTGTCATCCGTAACACTTTTTTTTTTTCCAAATGACTTCCTTTTTAAATAAAAGAAATTGTCTACCATATTTATGGGCTCATTATTTTTTCAAATATAATGTTAAATAAGTAAGACTTGTCTCTGCTTATAATAATGGCAAACTAAAAACTTTTGGAGACTAATGCTCTTGTTGAGAATTATTAGTAACCTAGACAGAAATATTTGAAAGTCATCCATTTGTAAGCTTTGGAGAGCTACTATGGCAGCCAGAACTTGAGGGTCCAGGATCCTTAAGGCAAGGGAGCACAGGGCCATTCTGTGACAAGCTCCCCATGGAGCTTACAATTTTACAAGCAGCATATATGAGACCAAGAAGCTCATCAGAGCTCTCAGCAGTCACAAGTTTGATGAGACAGAAAGTCAGAGTGCAAGGTCTAAGAAACACCATGAATTTTCAGTTGGGACCACCAAAGGACTAAAAATATAAGAGGTTAGCCAGAAATAAACCAGTTCTCTCAATGACTAAAGCCAGCATCAAATCAGCTTAATGTCTTTTTTTTGCAAAAAAAAAGTTCATTGCTCATAGCCTAATATTAGTTTAGACGTTTATGGCTTCTTTCCTTGAATCATGCTGATTTTTCTCCAGAGATAAAGATAGTGAGAAAACTAACAGTGATACTTACTATATAGAAGGCATTTATTGGGTACTAGATTCTCACTACTACACTCACAGAAATATTGCAATCCTAGTTATCGATCAAAAAAACCAAGTCTCTGAGAGTTAAATAACTTGCCTAAGGTCCCAAAGCTAGTACAGTCACCCCTTGGTGTGTTTGAGGGACTGGAACCAAAATCTGCAGATGCTCAAGGTCCTTACCTTAAATGGTATGGCCTATGTATATAACTCATGAACTAGGCACACGGTCCTGTATACTTTAAGTTATCTCCAGATTGCCGACAATACCTAATGCAATGTGATTCCGATGCAAATAGTTGAATTCTGTATTACCTAGATAATAATAGTAAGGAAAAATAGTCTGCACATGTTCTGGGCAGACACAAACGTTTTATTCCTTGAATACTTTTGATCTGTGTTCTGTTGATTTGGAAAGCTGACTATACATAATAGAAAGTACCCTTGACTCCTGTGGCTCCAGAGCCTGTCTGCTCAGTGCTGTTCTTACTCACTGGTTTCTAGCTGGCCTTGTACGTCAAGCACGCATCCGTGCTAACTTAGCAAAATGCCCGTCGTGCCTGGGTCTCACAGCCATTGTTTGTTCCCAACTTTCAGGTCCAAGGACATCCTCCTTTTAAAAGCAATGGCCAAATTTTTGTCCCTAGGAATGGATCTTATTTCCCAGGGCTTATCTTAGTCCATTCTCTTTTTGAGTTTCCTGGTACCTGCAGCTTTAATTCCCCCTACCCACCCCTGCCGTCCCTTCATTCATTTTCTTCTGCTATGGAACAACAGTCCCAGCCATTCTTTGCATTTCATCTTTTCCTTGCTTTTCTACAAACAGCTATCAATCCTGAATTCATTCATTTAATTTTTCTGATGTGTATAGCAATAAAAGACAGTGTATCTTATTCTATTATTCAGATGGAGCTCGAGGCCAGGGATAGCAAACTGTATAAACCTCAGATTTTTCTCTCCAATCAATTGGTAGTGGCTCCCTGGGACATGATCATTAGAAGAATCATAAGACACAGGCACACTCAGGGTGGAGCATGCAGCGCTTGATGAATGATGTCTGATGTGAGCACAGGTTGGGAGGCAGTGAGGAGACAACTCATGCCTCATGTATTGGTCTCCATGCTCTATACTCTAGGCACTGTTCACCTTCTCACATACCTCTATTTTGTTTCTAGAAAACTCTGTGGCAAACTGTGTTATGAAGTTGAAATTTCTTTCTGGTAGCAGTTCCACAAGGAGTGATAACCATGGTCATGTTGGAGTCTTTTAAAACTTGTTGCTCAGGTTCAATTGCTAGGAAAGGTCAGAAGAGTGAATTCTAAAACTCACTTCTCCCCACTTTCTGCCAACCTCAGATATCTCTCCATAAGGCCTTCTACAGCTGATTATGGTTTATAAACTGAGAATTTATATTCTCAATCTGACAAAAGATTTTTTTTCCTGAACTGTGACTATTTTTATATGAGAAGCTTAGCAAGGTTATAAAAATGGAATCACATTTAGTTACACATTTAATGAATTGCCTGCTTTATTGAAAAAAAAAATCAGGTTACCTGAAATTAGGATGGTCTCTGAACACCAAGAACATATCTTTTGCATTAAAAAAAAAAAATGTGTGAAAGAAGAGAACGCACACCACTCTCTTGACAGTAGCTGGGGTACTTGGGGCAGGTTTTCTTTTCTTTTTATGTCTCTAATGTGTTGCCTTACAAGCCTCTCACCTCCCTACCTTCAAGTTCCTCTCTAATAAATCCCTGCTATGGGATCAGTTTTACTTTATTTGCAACTTCAATTATTACTTTCTTCTCTCAGCGAGGAGCTGCAGTCAAATTTACAACTTGTAGCCCTGGAACTTCCAGAAGAGTCATTTCGTGTTTACAAACTGACCTCTACCTTTAAGCCAGGAAAATGAAGCTGTTTCTTACCTCCGTCACATGCTATCATACACATTAATCCACGTGCAATGGAGATATTTGTTAATGGAGGGTTCTTACAGCTTACAGAGAATAACAAAGCCTTGGAAAGTTGGAACTGGAAGTAGAATAGTCATAGAATTCATCAGTCTTCTTTAAATGAGCTCAGTGAGTGAGACCCAGGGAGTAAAGCACAATGCGAATGTTACCATGCATGCTGGAAAGTGGTAGGAGGAAGATTTAAACCCAAGTCCCTGAATCAAAGTCCAGGGTACTTAGCTCTATGTCATGGGATCTCTTAGGGTCTCTGATTCTGCTCATTACAGGATATACATCAAAAATTTGTATTTCCTATTAGATTTATGGATTGAATATTGCTCTCTTTGATACTAGGTTGAGCAGTGAGTAACATTAGATGATGGCCGAAAGAACATAGAAGTTCATTTCAAATGAATCTGGAGAAGTCTGGAAGCAGTAACTGAGGGCTTATGTGATTGCTCCAGCAATCGAGGCCTCTGTCTCCTCTCTGTTCCATTCACCCTAAAGAGTGGTCCTCGTATTCGGGGCCAAAGATGACTTAGAACTCCAGTCACCACTTCAACATTCTGGACCCAACGTCTTTTAAGTGGCTTTCCAGAATTTGTTATTGGTCACTGGCGTCTCTATTCACCTGTTATTGGTAGGAATTTATTCACAGAGCTACAAGAAGTTTGAGAAATGTGGCCTTGATTTCATAGGTGTCATGGGACCAGCTGAGAATTAGAGATTCAGTGCAAAGGAAGGAAAGAATGGATATTGTGGGAGGCAATTAGCAGTCTTTGCTCCAACATCAAAGCTCACTGCTTAAATGACATTTCATAGGCAAAATATATAGTAAGCACATGGATCTTTAATTCAATGAGATTTTCCACCCATTACTGCATTTAATCCTCAGATCAAGCTTATCATGTAGGTACTTTAATTTATCTCATTTTACAGATGAAGAAACTGGTGTGGAGAGAGGCTTAAAGATTTGCCCAAGCGTTACCCAGCAAATAAGTGGAAAAGCCTGAACCAGAGCCCAAACTCATCTAATATCAAATTTCAGGGCTCTTTCTGTTCACAGAAATGACAGGAACTGAGACGGCTGTGTTTACCAGCCTACATAGAGTGGTGGAAGGTCACACTGGAGGAACTTGGCATGTCTCTATCAGTCCCATGGTCCATAGGGAATTACTGGCCTAACTACTTTTCCAAACTAGATTAAATATCTAGAGGCCTGTGCCATCTTTTTGTTTTTGGACACATTATTGTTTTCATTTCTAATGGTACTAATGTTAATTTATAAGCCAGTTCAACACCTTCTTGGCTTCTGAAAAATGTCCCATACAGGTGAGTGTTCTCAGTTATGGAAAAAAAAGAGAAAGTGAGAAGAAAGGACAGGGGTGATAATTGTGTGGATGAATGCTCAGTGCAAGGCTTTCTCTTCTTTACCCAATCCCTCACCTGCTGGTGTCTCTCCCTGAATTAAGACTCTGGTTGACTTTCTGTTTACTCAGGAAAGTCAGCCCAGTGTCCTCACTGTGACACACAAAGCTTCTGAAGGGGTGCCAACTACCCCTTCAAAGCCTCACTCTGCTGCTGTTGTATGCTCATATTGCCTGCTGCAGTAAGTTGCTGTCACTTGTAGGATTGTGACACTGCCCTTTATCTTGTGGCCACCGAAGAAAGGTTTACAGAGATGCTCATCAGAACCAAGGAGAACTAATCCAATGACCTCTCGTAAAAGCTACTTCCTGCTCTGTGCCCAGGTTCCATGTGGCCTTTTTTGCATCAAGAATATCACAGTTGTGTTCTCATTGGACCCGTTATTTGCATTTGTCTGTGCTCCCTTGCAGCGGCCTGTACCTTTCAGATTATAAACTAGCTGACACTCTCAGTGAAAATGAGTTTTTAGTGTTGGGTTATGGTTTCCAACTCCTTCCTCCAAGACACAATGTCCACTCTTCAGAACACATACTCGTCCCACCATTTGTGATCATCTATTCAGTGTCAACTTGGCTAGGCTATTGTTCCAGTTATTCAATTAAATTCTTAACTAGGTGTTGCTGTGAAGGTATTTTATACATGTGGTTAGCATTCACAAACAATTGACTTTAAGTAGAAAGTAATCTCCTGGATAATTTTTTTTGGGGGGGGGAATCTTCTTATTCAAACCTTTAAAAGTCCTTAAGAACAGAACTAAGGCTCCTAGAAGAAATTCCACCTGTGGACTGGATCTTTAGCTTGTGTTCAAGAATTCCAGCCTGTCCTTCTCTATGGCCTACCCTATGAATTTCAGACTTGCTTAGTCTGTCTCTGTAAGCTGATTCCTTGTAATAACTCCAGCAACATGTATCTCCTATGTTTTGTTTTTCTAGCAGAACTCTAACATACCCATCTCACAGTCAACTGTAGTTGTATTTTTAAAAATTAAATAGAAGACTCTGCAGAATCCATTAGATTTTGTAGACTTGGCTTTTCAGAAGTAGTCTTACTGTTACACCATTCAGAAAGTTCTAGAGTTGGTCGCCCTTCTGCCCTTGGCACAGTGATTACCAAAATATTTACACATAAGAAAGATGAACTTGTCTTGGGGCATTTGTTCTCATTGTAATAACATGTGTTTTGAAGATTTTTTTTTAATGCCCAGAAGGAATCTTTTTGTTAATTATGTTGTTCAGAGTAGGGCAAAACTCACTATTATTTTATCATCTCTCCTTCCCTTGTCTAGCTTCAGAAGACTTGTAGTCTTCTTCTGTGGTAGACAGAGTAATTAATGGTGAGGAGCACTTAGAAGTCCTCTTTTTAAAGTTAGAACCAAGAAGACAGTATCTATTATTAACATTAATTAATTTAATATTGTAATAAATTCCCTAAATAATAGGAAGCAGGAAATAAAATATAAGAAAGGAGGGAGAAGAAGAGAAGAAAAGTATATTCTCTTTAAAAATGCAAGCAATCTATAGAAATGTATGAAAATTTAATATAAGAAATGATCAGAGTTACAAAAAGTTTAGTGAATTTATCTGGATTAAAGAAAATATTTTTAAAAAATCAATTTCATTTTGATTAACCAGAAATAATCAGATATTAAGTATAACATAAAATAATGTGAAATGATAATAATTTGTCCAGGAACAAATCCTTCCAAAAAAGAAAAGATGTGTAACTCTTTAATTGACAAAATTTAAAAATAATAAAAGACAATAATAGAAATATACCATTTACATGGATAGAATGGTTCAATATCAAACATAAGTAAATACTTCAGATTTAATCTTACAGTCCTGCTATTCTGTGTTTTATTTTTTGGCAAGGTAACTCTAAAATTTATATGATACACACATGCATTCTGCACACACACACACACTCACGTGCACATGTGCAGGACAGAGACAAGCTAATATAGCTTTTGAAATTAAACTTTTAATTTTGAAATATTTGTAGATTCACATGCAGTTATAATAAATATTATAGAGAGATTCAATGAATCCTTAACTTGCTTTGTACCAATGAAATTATCTTGCAAACTATAATGCAATATCACAGCCACATATTGAAATTGTTGCAGATATTTTCAGCACCACAAATATCCCTCATGCTGTTCTTTTATAACCATGTCCTCATTATAGACATTGCTCCCCTCCCTTCAAATCCTTACTCCCTAGAAACCACTACTCTATTCTCTATGTCTGTAAGTTTTTCATTTCAAGAGGATAATATAAATCGAATCTTATGGTGTATAACCTGAAATTAAATTTATTTGTTGGATATAAATCTCTAAAGATTTATATGTATTAATAGTTTGTTCCTTTTTATTACTGAGATAGTATTCATGGTATCACAATTTAATTATTCACCTTTTGAAGGATGACTCCGTTGTTTCCAGTTTGGGGCTGTTACAAATAAAGTTACATGTACATTCTTGTACAGGACATTCTTGTGCAGAACATTCTTGTTCTTTTCTCTGGAATGAAGGCCCAGGAATGCCAATTGTTGGATTGTATGGTTGTTGCACAATTCCTTTTTAAGAGACTTACATTCTTTTTCAGAATTGCTGTATCATCCAGTTTACATTTCTATAAGCAAAGCATTTTTGGTCAAGTTTCTCTGCATCCTTGACAGCATTTGGTGTTAGCCTTGTTTTATATTTCAGTCACTGTGATAGGTGTGCTGTGACACTCATGTTTTAATTTGCATTTTCTTAATAGAGAACAATATTGAACATATTTTCATATATATATTAGTCAATCTGTATATACTCTTTGTAAAGTGCCTTTTTATATCTTATTGTTCATTTTATGATTGTATTGTTTGTTTTTTTTGCTGTTGAATTTTAAGGGTTCTTTATATATTCTAAATACTAGTCCTTTCTTGGCTATGTTGGTCCAACAGATTTTCACTGAGTCTATGGCTTTTCATCATTTGACAATGCCTTTTTCAGAGCAAATGCTTTTAATTGTGCTAAAGTTTGAGTTATCAACTTTTCCTTTCATGGACCATGCCTCTGGTGTCACAGACTTTTTTTACTTATCACTAAATCTCAAAGATTTTATCCTATGTTTTATTCTCAAATTTTAATAGTTTTATGTTGCTTATAAGTCCTTGACCAATCTTGAGTTAATTTTTATACCAACTGAAGTTTATTTATTGATTTATTTGTTTTCGCCTACGGATGTCTAATTGTTCTAGCAATGTTTATTAAAAATGCTATTGTTTCTACATTGAGTTTCTTTGATGACTTTGTAAAGAAACAAAATGTGCATCTGGTTTTTATTAATTCATGTGTTCATTCCTCTTACACAAAGTCTTGATAACCACATATATATTGAGTCTTGGTAGCTGGATTCCTCTTACTTTAATACTATTTTTCAACATTGTTTTAAATATTCTAGTTACTTTGACTTTCAACATACATTTTAGGCTAAACTTTGCTATATCTGCAAAATAACTTGCTTGAGGTTTGATCTGAATTGCATTAAGCTTGTTTGGGGAAAAACAATATCTACATTACTGAGTCTTTTAAAATCAATAAAATGGTATGTTTCTCTGCTTATTTAGATGTTCTTTGATTTTTTAAAAATTTCAACATTTGTACTATCTATCAAGCATCTTCTCAACAGTGTGAGGAGTGCACTATGCTATGTACACTGGCTTGGTAAAAGTTTGGGACAGGAACCATACCTCACACCCTCAGCAGTATTTAGCTCCATATAGAGCTCCTAGACATGTTGTCGAGTGGATGAATGATTCTGGAAATGACTTCTACAATTAGGAGATTTCTTTAACGAATTCAACCTCTTCTCTTTACAATGCATTCACTTATAATCCGCCTAGGTTTGTTCAGCTTTCTAAGAGTTTGTCTTGCTGAACAAAACCGTTTGATTATTGTGTGGGTCTGTGGCTTATGGGAATCCATTTATTGTTGTTTGAATTTGATCCAGGGTAACTAATAGCTACCTTGACCAATGTTGTACAGTTTGTTCTCAATTCACAGCCCTTACCAGGAATTATCTTCTCATCAGCCAGAGTATCTATTTTCTTTCAGAAACAGTTCTACATCTAGAACACTATACTATGCTCTAGATTATAAAAACACTCTTTTGTAATCATATAAATTCCATTTAAGGATTTCAAGCTGTGACATCAAAAGAAATGAATTACAGTAGAGGGGGTAGAGAGAGAAGAGGGGAGGGGAGGGGGGATAGTAGAGTATAGGAAAGGCAGCAGAATACAACAGACACGAGTATGTCAATATGTAAATCAATGGAAGTGTAACTGATGTGATTCTGCAATCTGTATATGGGGTAAAAATGGGAGTTCATAACCCATTTGAATCAAAGTGTGAAATATGATATATCAAGAACTATGTAATGTTTTGAGCAACCAATAAAAAAAAGAAAAAAAAGTCATTATAAGGAAAAAAAATACTGAACTCATGGGGTGCAATGGTGCACACCTGTAGCTCCAGCTATTTGGAAGGCTGAGATGGGAACCCATGAGTTCAAGACTAGTATAGACAAAACAGCAAGACTCTGTCTCAAACAAATAAGAAAACTTAACTGATGGTTAAGAGGTCTGGGACTTGTCCAGATGGCCTCACGCATATCACACACATTTTCTTAATCTCAAATTCCTCATCTGTATAATGGAGAAATTTGGATTTAATCACTGTTAAGAAACTTTTGGGTTGAGATTTTATGATGTGAAAAGTCATATATATATATATTCATTTTTTCTCTATTAGTAATTAGGAAACTAGAATTATGAAGATGATGTGATTTGAACAAAACTACTCAGAACACCTGAAGGTAATTTTAAAATTTCACTCATTCTTGTGGTCAGTTGTGATGTATTTTTGAAGAATTTATTATATGACTGGCTCCATTGTGAGGGAGCACATAATCCAAAAATGAACAAGAGAAAACCCTTCCCTTCAAGGCGCTGATGGTCTACTGAGAGAATCAGTCATACAAACAAATACCCTGCAGCATGATTAATATTATATCAAAAGGAAGTTCTGGGTGCTTTGGAAGCCGAGGGAAAGCCTCTAACTGCCTGGTCATGTGGCAAATAGAGTCTATTGTTACAGAACTTGCCCCCATGCATCAACTCTTGATCATAACACCCTTCCCATGAGAGAGAAGATGGGTTTCCTTTCTTAAATCAGTATCCTGAGCATGAAAAGGAACATGGCTTCCCTGAGGCCACATGGCTAGTAAGGAGCAGAGCCAAGAGGGGCAGAAAAGCTCCTTGGAGGGCCATTGTGGTGTTGTCCCCACCTGCTGCTTCCTGCACATCCCAATGCTCAGGTATGTTATAACCCACCGAAAAGCATCTAGGGCCCACCAGATACCTTGACTTACAGGGAAAGGCCTTATTCATCCTTGTATCAAAGAGTTCTAGTGGGACCCAAATGCCCTCCACAAGAATTTGGGTGGGTCTAGACATTTGTGGTGGACTGCTGACAATGCCCAAGAGCATTTTGAGGAGAAAATAGATATATGTGCTGACGAGGAGAACAATTAGGGCAGTACAAGAGTTATCTCAGAGGTTGGCCCTCCAACACCTCCATGAACAGATCCCAGAACCATAAGAAGAAAGTGAAGGTGCTACTTTCAGTTAGAATATCTTTTGGGTTCTAAGTTATACAGTAGAGCAAAAGGCATTACTGGAGTGGGACAATTTTCTTACTTTTGTGTAGAAAACAAGGGTTTTGTTATGCTGAAGGCTCTGGAGAACATCAGTCCTTTAGGAAATTCAAGAGACATCTCACCTTCACTGAGGAAATGCTGCTGCTCAGAAGTAGCACTGCTCAAGTCTAGGGTGATTTGGTGATGGGATTGGGAGGCAGGAGCAACGATTTCCAAGGTAGCAAATGAAAGAGGACTTATGGGAACATTTCACAGAGTGGACCAACACAAGACACATTTATAAGCCCCTGTGAGATGCCACCTGGTGTGTCCAGAAAGAATAGGGTAGGATTTGGGTGGCAACTAGAGGTAAATGAAGCATGAATATGTTTAGATCCCCAGCACCGACTATAGGTCTGACCCATGGCAAGTGCTCAGTGAATGACTGTCCAACATCTTTACTAACAGGTCCCCATAACTTCTGGTAGCTCTACACATTAGTACTTTTCATTCTCATTTCTCTCTTCTTCTATGAGCTATCAACAACTTCCATTCTTCTTATGTCTCAGTTTAGAACTTTAAATCCAAAAAGATGTTTGTGCCCCAATATTTAAATTTCAAATACAGTAAATGCATAATGATGAATTTTAGTCTGAATCATTAGCATTGAAATATCTTGAGTGCTGCTGGAACAAGGTTACCTTATCTTCTTTATGTCTTCAACATTGTTCCTTTCTTTCCAAACCAGAAAAGATGTATAGTTGAGTGAAGCCAATGCCCTCTGAGTTTCTGAACCAAGAGAAAGGCCACCAAACCTAGGAATAACAAGAAGACTTTATGACTTACAGTCACTTTCTATTTCAACAATCACTTATTGAGCCTCAGTGGTATATCTTTGTACAGCCTCTGCTGTAGTACTTGGTTTCAACTGTGATTTACCCATAGTCCTCCCAATTCCCCCTTGCCTACTATCACTGAGCTGAGTTCTTCAGAGCCTTCGTAACCACAGGCCTTCTCATGGCACCAGTAGGTGATTAGGTCCTGGTTTCTCTAATTCACAAGGGATCAAGCTTCTGGAAAGTTCTTCAGCTTTAAATTCTCCCCTTGGAATAAGATCTGTTAATATGGTGAATCACCTTTTCTTGTTAGACAATAACTTTCAGGAAGTATTTAAGTTCATCTTTTGCATTTAGCTCAAGATTTTTTTTTTTTTTTAAACTCTCCTCCTCCCTTAGTTGAGGTTCTAAGGATTAAAGAAAGAACTACTGCTTAAAGAAAGCAGAGCTCTTCCGGTACTGTGCATACCTACCTGTGTTCCAATAAGTCTAACAACTCAAGTCAACTACTATTGATTCAACTTGTTCTGAAAAATGACTCCAGATGGGGACATCAGAATGTAGAGACGGGAAACCTGGATTTGAATTCTGCTTCTGCCACCTCAAAGCTGACTGACTTTAAACAACTAAGCTTTTCATGCTTTATTCTCAAGTGTAATTAAGGGCCACAGTAAAGCTCTACACCTCATAAGAAGGGATTAAGGATTAAGTGAGTTCATATATGGAAAGTTAATACAGTCATAGTAGTAACTCCTATCCTCTGCTGTGGTAGTAAGTTTAATAATACTAGTCATAGAAGATAAGAAAGGGGCACTAAAAATAAGACATACATGTACCCACTTCTAATACAAAACAAAAATATAAATATTCATATCAGATGCAAACTAAACTTCAGTCTGCCTAAGAACATTTGATGTTGTATGGCAATTTTTCAGATGAAAATTTTTTCAAAAAAAAAAATACTTGTCTTCCTTCACACTGATTTTCCAAGCCTTCCAAACAATATTCTAAGAACTCCAAATCATATTCTGGGGATTAATTCAACTTTCCAGGTACCTTAGTGTTGGGAAAATGGTGCGGTAGATAGAGCACAGGATGTCTCTGACCACGGGAGAGTACTAAATTGGCATTTCAAATCAATCATGTGTGAAATGAGTAGCAGCATGTCACTAAAAAACTTTTCTCTTTAGGAGTCTTGATAAGGTCGTTTTCTGGACCTCCAGGACTGTGGATTCAAGACTCCAGACCATGGTGAATTTGTGAAAATGATGCTGTCCCCTGAAGATCCATTATCAGCCCTGCCTCTGAACCTTTGTTTTCTGCTCCTTCCTGTGCTGTGGCCCTTCCTTGCAGTCAGACCCTGGCAGGTCACTCTTAAACCCTCGTGGCATCTCCAAGCTCTCCAGTCCACATGGAAACCTGCTTTCCCTGCAGGCATGCTCCAGCACGCAAGCTCCTGTAAGTCCTAGGTTTTCTGAGCACCTAGCACAGTGTCATGCACGAGGCAGGCCTAAGTTAGTACATGTCATACAATTTTATAATCCTCCAAATTTTAACAAGTCCTTCCAGGAAGAACCAGCTTATCCTCCTTTTATAAATAATATGGGGGTGAGGAGGAATTAAACAATCTACACATTCTAATGCATTTTTTTTCACTCTGAAACACTATTAAACTCCCAGCCTGAAAAAGTAAAAGAAAAAGAAAGGCCCTCCTTTGCACATATCCCATCTCCAACACTTTCAAATCGTTTTAATCTATCACTAGTCTTCGAGAAGGTCATGAAATTTCTCATTCCACAAAGGCAATTTTAAAAAAAGGAAAACCAGATAGTACATTCAGAAGGAGGGATATTCTGATGTCTATTTTGAGGAGAAGGTCAACCCAAGGTTAGAAGACAATGTAAGGAGTTGCCAAAAATGAGAAAGCCTTCCTGTACTTTAGGGATTATGGCAAAAATCTGACCTACCAGAGACACCCTTAGAAGTCTGGGACTTAATGGTTCAATGACTGAGCATGGTGATCCCTTAAAAGACACCATTTTTTTTTTTTTTCAACACTAAACCACAAAGCAACTACCCAGCTCCATGAGAAGGTCCCAGACTCTACCTGGGAGAACCAGAGAGAGTGATTGCCAGTAGCCTTGGGCATGTTTCCTATTTCAACAGTTTCTGCTTTTACTCCATTAATTCTTTCTTTATAGGTGTTTAAATGTGTATTTTTGGGCTATTTTATTGAGGTCTTTTTGCATTTCTTCAATTCAATTAAAAAGTTTCGGCTTTGAGTTCTTGTCCATCAAAAAATTGTATGCAGTTCTGTGTGTGTGCAGGCTTGGGTCTGTGTTTAGATGGCTATTGGTTTTGTTTGCTTGTTTTGCAGCATCTATTATTAAGTTAACTTTTAATTTTATTGCATAATGATTAGTAAGTTTTATGTATAAAATTAACTTTTTTAAACTTGTTGTAGATAAATTTTATCATGATTGCACATGTATTTCAGAGTGACAAATAAACTGTTTATTGGGACCAAGTTTTCTATATATGAGATCAATATTATGGACATATTCCTAATGTTCACATATTTGGTTTTTGTTTGCTTTGTTTGAAAGATTTGTTCAAGCTGTCAAATAGAAATTTTGTTTCAGAATTTTGTTTTGTAATTCTCTCAATTTTTGATTAACTAGTTTGTGACTAAACTTTAGCTATATAGCAATTATTTCTATCTGGTTGCATTTATCCATAGTATGTCTTTGTTTCTTCCAATTATTTTCACTTTGGACCTGATTTTATATGCTATCAGTGCAGCTGTGTTTTACTATCTATTTTTTAACCATTTCTAACCAAACATTTTCATTGTCTTTTCAGTGAAAATAGTATTTTATTTGTTACTTGAAAAAAAAATCAGATATGTTTTTAAAATACAATCTGAGTCTGTTTCTTATGGGTGAGTTTAACTCATTCACCTTGATGGTGCTTATTAAGTTGGATTTGCTCTTGCATCTTAGTTTGGTTTTTCAATTTACCATGCTAATTGCTCCCCCATTCAGGCCTTTCCTTGTCTTTGTCAGTTTTTCTTTCTTAAAAAATATGGTCTACCTATGTCTTGTAGTAGTTTTCATTAACAGCTTCATTGTTAAAAAGTTTACACGTCACAAATTTTACCTTTTTTTTTTTTTGTATTGGGAATTGAATCACTGATCCACACTCCCAGTCCTTATTTTTTATTTTGAGACAGGATTTCCTTAAGTCACTGAAGCTGGCTTCGAACTTAGAATCCTCCTGCTTCAGCCTCCCCAATCACTGGGAATTCAGGTTTGTGCCATTATGCCGGGCATAAATTTTACCTGTTCTGAGTATATAATTTAATAGTGTTTTTTACATGTATAGAGATATGTAACTAACATTATCATCTACTTTTAGAACATTTTTATCACCACAGGAAGAAACCTTGTACCAAATAACAGTCACACTCCATCACCTGATATTTTCTTTTCTCTGCTTCAGCCCTAAGTAACCAGTAATCCACCCTCTCTATATAGTTTTGCCTAATTTGGACATTTCATATCAATGCAATTATATGATATATGATCCTTCATAACAGGCTTATTTCACTTAACATGTTGGTTTTGAGATTCATCCATGTTTTAGCATGTATGAGTATTTCATTTCTTTTCATCCCTGATATATTTTATCCATTCATCAGTTGATAGACACTAGGATTTTTTTCCACCTTTGGGCCATTATGAATAATATTGCTATGAGCACTTATGACTTTGTGTGGACTTATGCTTACCTTTGTTTGGGGCACATAGCTGGGAGTGGAACTGCTGAGTTATGCAGTGACTCTACTTTTAACCTTTTGAGGAAATGCCAAAGAATTTCTGAAGTGGTTGTACCATTTCACATGTCCACCAGGAGTGGGTGAGGAAGCTAATTCCCCCACATCTGAACTCTGGCTACTGTCTATACTGAGTTGCATCTCACTGTGGTTTTGGTTTGCATTTCCCTAATGACTAATGGTGTTGAGCATCTTTTCCTGTGCTTATTGGCAATTAATATACTTATTTAGAGAAATGATCATTGAAATCTTCTGACCATTATTTTAATTGTGTCCTGCTCTCCCTCTCAGTCCATATACCCGATCTGCAATTTACATTAAAGCAATCAATCAAAACGTTAGGCTCAACAGTAAATTTTCCTAATTTCTTATTTCCTGTACTTGTCCCTGCTTCATGTATCTCATGTCTACCTCCTGGCTTAATTTGTCCCCTTCCTGTAAAATATTCTCTAGTAATTTTTTTCCTCCCAGAGATTGTGGCTTATACGTGTCTTGACTTCATCTATCTCTGTAAAATTTGCTTTTTCTTTGTTCTCCAGTGAGATTTTGACTGGTCATAGAATTCTAGGCTTGAAGTAATTTCCACCTAGGACTTCTTTGCATTTTGTAGGTAGCTAAATAAAGCAACAGGCGATGGTAATCCGACATCTTCCTTGGTGGGTGACTTTCCTTTGTTGGGATGGTTTTCCCCATTGGGGTGCTGGAATTTCTATGTGTGGAACTGTCTGATTCTTGCTGAGTATCTGCCATCCGTGGATTCTTGACTTTCTTTAGTTCTTCTTTAGAACTTCTATATTTCTTTAAATATTCATTTCTTCTGAAACACTTATTAGATAGATGGCAGAAATTTGGCTAACACCTGTTTTCTATGATTCATGATCTTTGACTGTTTTGATCTCTTTGTACCTCTTTGATGCATTCCCTGAGAATTCTTGGATTCAGTCCTTCAACCCTCCACTTCCCCTTTCAATTGTCTCCATTCTACCCTTCCGTTGGTCTCTGCTGCATTGCTTTCCTTTTCTTTTTATTTACTCAGTGAAGTTTTAATTTTCATGATCTCTAATTTATGTTTTAGCCATAGAAAGCCTGTGATATTAGATTCTTTGTTTTAAAGTCAAGTTCTGCCTCCTCTCACCCCTCTGATCTACTAAGGGTAGGGGTTGAATTTTCTGTCTCTCCCTCACAGAGTTGATTTTCCTCAAGCTCTTTGGTGAAAGTGGATTGTGGAACCATCTTTGCAGCTAAACTTCTGCCTGGGTCTGCCCTATTTGTTCACACCACCAGTGAGAGGAGTGGACCCGCTTCTGAATTGTGCTCAACCCTTTTCAGAGAGGTTTGGGAAGTGGTGGGAGCTGTGTGCTAGAGATTTATATGTTCTTCTGTGGATCTCTCCCTCTTCCCGGGTGCTGCCTGCCAGTCACCCGTGGTTCTGCTTTATTTTCCTAATCCAAATTCCTCCATTGCTCTGGCCTGGAGGCAACACCCCTGTTGCGGCCAGCTGCCCCCAGGACAGGGAATGGATGTCAGACTGGTAATCTCCTTGGACCAGATTAGTCACCCCTGGTCTCCCTGTCTTTTCAGTGTCTATCCCTAACAGGCAAGTCAGCTTTTTAAATAGGATTGCCTCTGTGCCTTTTGGGTTATAGTTTCCCTTTTTGTACCAGTTTCACCTACTGTCTGCTTGTAAAGAATTTATTGCTTCTAAACCTACTTTTGAAAACTCATTTTAGATTGAATTTTTAGAAGCATATTTTTCCATGATTGTTACGGATTTGGTGAGGGAGGGGAAGCTTCAGCCAAGGTGAGATCATCATCTGGTAACAAGTTAGTTGAACTGCATTGGAATGCAGAGTTCGGTGGCCACCATGGTCCTCCCTGTTCATTTAAATCCTCGGACTGAGAGACTGAAACGGGGAGAGAGATGAACTTGGAGAGCTGTTTGAGACTCATTTGAGGAAGGGGCATCTCTTAAGTAGCCCAGGGCTGTTGATCCTATTTACATGTCCTGTAATGACAGGTGCCACCTGCAGCAAAGGGACAAAGAGGGTATTTTTCAGAAGTATGGGACAGAATCAGAAGCTCAGCTATAGACAAACCCCAGCTGGCTTCTTTTTACCCTGTCAATAAAAGGCCCTGTGCTTGCACTGTGGCTCCATTATCCCCTGCAGCTTCAAAGCCAGGACAGGCTCCTCCTATCTCGGATGCTGACTGCAGCTCTTCAGCTGAGCTCTGCTTCCTGGTGCAACGCAGCTGCACACACTCCACAGGTTCTTTGAGTGTCTCCGTATTCTTTCTTCAGACTCACCAAGGGCAGCAAGACATTTCTCGCAAATGAGTTATTCCAAAGATGATCTGGTGTCTGAATCTCCAGCTTGCCACTTTCTCATTCTTTTCCTTTGATCTCTAGCATTATTTTTTTAGTATTCTTTTCTAGAGATGCCTCAGCAGCCATCAATAAGCATGGATTGAGGAGATGCTATGTGCAAGTCTCCTAGAAAAAGAGAGATTAGGAAATCCCACATCCTAAAAGGGCATTCTCCTGGAGGAGGAGAATCCTCAAAGGAAGTTTTGCCTATCTAAAATTCTTTCCTGTCTTCTGGTGACAGCAATCCATGTTCTTTTGAGAAACTCTTCCTCTCAATCTCTCTTCCTTTGACCACAAGAATTTGGAGGCACCAGCAACCCTAGAGCCCTGTGCTAGTCATATTAACCAAGATTTCAAATTCCCTCCACAGGGGCGACATGGAGATAGTTCTGGAACAGGCCAATTAGTCTTGCCTCTGGGTTAATATGCACCCCAACAGTGGTTATGGACGGGATGTTTGTGCCCTTCCGCAAATTAATATGCTGAAACTAAATCCTCTAGATTATGGGAGTTGGAGGGGGAGCCTTTAGAAGGGTCCCTATGTCATGAGGGTGGAACCACATTGGTGCCTTTGTAAGGAGCCAGAGCCAGCTCACTTCTCCTACTGCGTGAACATAAAAGGAGATGTGGGCAGTTTGCAAGCCAGGAAGAGGGCTGTCACCAGAAGCAACCGAGCCAGCACCCTAATCACCACCTTCCCAGACTCCAGAATGGTGAGGAGAAAGTTGATGTCATTTAAGTCCCCCGGACGGTGGTGCTCTGTTAGAGCAGCCTGAGTGGATGAAGACAGGCGGCGAGAAGGAGCTGCTTCGATGTGAGCAAGGAGCTGTCTCCACACAGGCCGCCCTCTTCACCGGGAAGGTGCCCCTGCACACCCCAGAAATGAGGCTACAGTCGGGGAGGAAGAGACAAGAGAGATGAAAAGAGGTAGAGAAAGAGAGACAGGGATCTGAGGAGAGTGAGATCCTGCGCCCACTGACCTCTCCCAACTTGTCCCCCATTCTCTTTTGAATGATGCTTTGTTTCCCAAACACCCTGTATGATGTGTCTCCATGAAACTCTGCACTGCAAAACCTCATGTGGTTTTTAACACAGAAAAAGCTCTTTTAGCTCCTTCTAGTCTTTTGTTCCTAGGAAATGCCTAATCATCCTCAAAGGACTAGCCAAGATGTCCTGAGTTCTCTTCTTATGGTTAGGGTCTCTGGTCCCCTACATCTACCCAGAGTACTTTGACCAAACTTCTAGGACATCCCTGATATAACTATTTGTTGCTGCTTCTTTTTCCTCCATCAGACTGAGTTCCAGAGAGCAGGGACTATATCTGATTCATCTGAAATTCATGGTGCCTCAGGGCTGGGCATAGGACAAAGTGCCTCAGTCATCACATGCTGTCTAGATGGAACTTTCCCACAAGAGAAGTGGGGTGTGTGTGTGTGTGTGGGTGTGGGAGGGAAGATAATTTACCAAAAAGTGAACCCACCCCTGCCATCAGACCACCCACCTTAATCTCCCAAATCTGTGGTTTTCCAGAAGTTCTCGGACGGACCCTCATGGCATGTTAAAATAGACTCCCCTCTTTTGGGGGGAAATGGCTACTTTGGGGCCACAGGAAGTGGCCCCAAAGACCTAGGGAGGTCTTTCATGTCTTGGGAGGTACTTGGTCTTTACAGAGATCTATAGGGAGCCACTGAAGGATTATAATCAAGAGTATCTAAATTATGGCCAGGTGATTCAAAAAGACCACGGAACGGCAGAGACTGAGCTGGGGACAAATTGAGGCTGCAGACAGGAAGGACAACAGTGGGATGCTTTGATCCGGGGGAATGGTGTAAGGAATTGGTGCCGCAGGGGCAGAGAGAGAGGACAATGGCTTTCCCTGTTCCCTCACTCTTTCTCCTCACAACTGAGCAGCTGAGACCTTCCCTCTGGTGGCCGTCAGCGCTGGCTCCTCTCATTCTTCTCTGCCTTATCTGCAAACCCCATAATGCCTCTAAATCAGGAGAGAGCGATGCTTTCTCCTTGCCCATAGAATCCTTGGGAGTTACATCTTTGTCAGCACTTCTGCTTCCAGCTCCCACCGGATCGGTTAATGTTTCTTTTATGAAGCGAGGACACCTGATTTCTGTCAGTGCAGGGCTTAAGACTGCCTCATCAGCACTGTCTCCCAGGCTGGCCCTATCAAATAGACAGAGGGAGAAAGCAACCAAACCAGCGATCAGATTCCAAGGTGATGATGCCAGGCCTCCATGCTGTTGGAGAGAGCAGGGTTAGATGAGCCTAAGGGGTCCTGTGTACTGGGATGATCCAATTACAGTCAACTGGGGCTGCATGTTCTGGCAGCAGGGGGGAAAACTGAGGACCAGCTGCTGGTCATTTGCCATCGACACCAGCCCTTTCCCTAGTCTGGTCTTGGTTTCTCATCTGCAAGGTATCAGCGATTTCTGAAGGTCTCTTCCAGTCCAGACTAAAAGACCTAAGGGATCTCTTACAACCTGTGGTGGTCCCAAGAGTTGAAGCTGTCCTCTCTCTACTTGGTAGATCCATGCACTCTTTCAATTATCAGATAGATTAACAATTTCTTTACTCATTCAGAGAATTTCCACTTGGTCCTATAATTGCCAGGCCTTGGGCTCGGTCCTATGGACACATACATAAATAGGAGACATACTGGTTCTTAAGAGTCTACAACCCAGAAAAGGATCCAAAACTGAATAGATGATCACCATACAGTGACAAAGCCAGGGGACAGTTCAGAGGGTTACAGAGTCTAGAGTCATTACTCAAAGACTGTTTTATCTATTGCATGCTCATCTGGCAATTTTCCTGGAAAACAAGTGAGGTCGTCAATAAATGAATGGCATGACCTCTTCACTGGGAGGCTATGAATGAGTAAAAGTTTTCCAGGTAAAGGAGGCAAGGGAACAGTGTGAGTTGAGACCTTTAGGCATGACAGAACTTGGCATCCTTGGCAAGAGTGAACAGTGCTTGGGATTCAGGGAGGGCTAGAAGAAGAGCTTAGAGAATCAGATGGAGCTTGGGCTTTATCTGTGGCAATGAGGAGTCATTAAAAGTGCATCCACAGCAATGTCTGTAAGTTCTCTGGATCTCCATGTGAGCAGATTGGGGCAGGAAATGCCCCAGGTTGTGAGGACCATTTGGGGATTTCTCCAAGGTGGTGCTACTCTTGGCTCAGGACCAGTCGGAAAGAACAGGGCATCTCTATATCTGGATTCTCTTCCATCTCAATAAGCAGGTTGGGTCACTGTTTCCTAATCATCCTGATGGGAGAGAAATAGATCATTTGCAGAGCAACTTGATTTAAGCACTGTCACTACAGATTGAATATATCAGAAAAAACAACTGACATGTGGTCAGAGACCAAAGTAAACAAGAAATCACTAACCATTTGAAATTCCTGGCTCATCCTTCCCCACCCTCTCTTAACCTCCATCTATTTCATGTTTAATGGAAGTTCCCCGTTTTAAAATGCTTATTGCTATGTTAAACATAAAAACACAAAAATATTCTTGCTAAAACAAAATCAAAGCGATTGGATACTTCTAACATTATAGAGATGCACCGTTTTGTTTATTCTGACAATTGGGTTGGGAACTAGAAGGGAAAGGTCTAGCTGGGTCCCTTAGCAAGTTAATAGGAGCAGGTAGATTAGAACCAGGGACTTCTGACTTCCAGGTCATGGGGTTGCCTAGGGTGCCTCAAAACCTCTACCTTTGTCACCAAAGAAAGGGTTAATGTGATCCTGTTTTAGTAAGCACAGGTGGTCAGCTCTCTGAGAAGAGGCAGACAGAATCTCCCCCGAGGCTCAGCCTACCAAGGCTTTGCCATTATGCTGACTCATTTCCGATAAGCCAGGCCACTTCCCTGTTTAAAAACCCTGCATGTCCATAGGGGAAGTTTGAGCTGCTTCGAGTAGCATCCAAAGCCTTTCATCTTCAACTTCTTCCTCCGGCTGCAGACTCATCTCTCAATTCCAACCCAGATATACCTGGGGCAGCACACCAGTGGCTCTCTACCTCACCGGGGGAGCTTTTTTAAAAAATACATTGCTACTTGAACTGTACCTCCAGAGATTTGGGGAAGCAGGTCTCAGGCATCTCTATGTTTTAAATCTCCCCTAGGTGACTCTAATGCGTAGCGAGAGGGGAGAACCACGATTGGCCCCCAGCTGACCACTTTCTATATTGTCCACGTCTGCCTGGCTCTCTGAGGCCCTGGGCGTAGCTCCCTTTTTCTCCTTGTGCCCACTTCATCTGACTTCCCTCTCATCCCCCAGGATGCATCTCTCTTTTTGCTTTGCATCTTTGTATACTCCACCATCTATCATTTGCACACTTTTGCTTGCCTGTCTTTCACACACCCTAAAGAGACCGTGAGCTCCCTGAGGGAGACATTGTCTCATGTCAGCATCACAGGACCTGACACATAGTAGGTGCTGAAGAAAAGTTTCTGAACCTCAGAGTGAGCTCTGCTCAGAAAGCTGTTCACAAAACTAGGGCCATAAGTCATAGGGCAGAGCTTCTGAAAGACCCCCCAAGGTTCTGTGTCCTGGCAATGGATCATTTCCACCTTCTATCTCTAAGAAAAGGAAATGGTCAAAAAAAAAAAAAAACCCCAAAAACAACAACAACAAAAAAACTTCTACTTAACGTGAAACTGAACATAGGAGCCCAATCTTCCTTCTATATGCCTGGGCAACCCCTCAGCTCAAAAAGGAAGGCAAGGATATTTTGACCAGGGCAGACCTTGGTTAGAAGCCTGCTGTCCTCACTAGCTGTATGATGTGTGAGACGTTACTAGAAGCCTCTGTGCCATAAGAATAAAGAGGTCAGCACATTGCCTGTCATACGGGGAATTTTCCATATGTGTGAATTTCCTTCCTCTCAGAAGAATTGGTCTCAGGTTCCCCAGCATTCACAGCAACTGTCCTCTCCTGTGTGCGCCCATTCTCTGCAGCCCCTTCCTCCTCCCCACATTCCCCTCTCTCCTCAACCTTTTCCTTTCCTCTGTCTCATTCACACTTTCCTATTCTATCTTTTAAATGGTTCTCTTAGGAGTCATCCCAGGAGAAGAAATGAAATTCCTCTAGCACCCTTTTTTTTTTTTCCCCATCCGTGTCATTTGGGGACAGGATGAGCACACCCAGCAGGATTATAGCAAGTTAGGAGCAAAGTCTAATTCCAAATTTTGCTGCAATCTAGCTCCAGAGCAGTAAGGACCTGGTTTCTCTGTGCTGGGAAGAAGTAGTGAGGCCTCTGACATAAATTCTGAGCAGTGTGCTTTTATTACCGCATAATCCATGCTCGTGCCACTTGTCCGCATACCACCGGTAATGGAAACCTCATGTTCTACTGATCTGGGCTGCCGCACGGTTAACTCTTGCAGGACCAGGTATGCACCCAGGCCAAAGGAAATCCTTTCCAGAAGGAAGGTGGGTTATCAGACAGGCAGGCGCTGTTGAAGGAAATCACCATGGGGTGCAGTTAATGATAAAGGCAAGAATGTATCAGGCGGGTACCCATCTAGGCCTGTCTGCAGAGCTGCTCCTAAAATGTCACATGGCATTCGGGTGCATTCATTGGCCTAGAGACTGAGCTACCCCTGGATTTATGAAGCTGGCCATTCCTCACTTGCTGCTCACTCTCTTGGAACTTGGATGCATTGGGGCACAAATGAATGTGCAGGAGGTTGGTATTGTACTGCAATACAGTGTGTGCAGCAGTGTTATCTGTACAAGGGGTGTTGGAGCTCCAAGGAGAAAACCACTTGCTGTGCCTGGAGGTGCCAGGAATGGCATCCAGAGAAGGAGATTTTGATCTTGAAGGACTTGGTAAATAAAGAGATGTTCATTCATTCATTCGTTCGTTTGTTTGTTTTGCAGTATTAGAGACTGAACCCAGGGTGCTCTACCACTAAAATACCTCCCCAGCCCTTTTGATGTTTTATTTTGAGATGACATCTTGCTAGATTACCCAGTGTGGCCTTGAACTTGTGATCCTCCTGCCTCAGCCTCCGGAGTCACTGCACAGAGATGTCTTTAAATCTCTTTAAATCAGGCAAACAAGGAGAAAGGACAATCAGTCCTCTGCAGATGAAGCAATGTGTGCAAGATCTAGGGGTATTTTTTTTTCATCCAGAAAAGGAGGTGGGGTGGTAAAGTGGTTAAAGGCCAACTTTGGAATCACACTGTCTTGGACCCCAGCATTCTTAACAGTTTTATGACCCCGTTTTGTAACCTCTATGCTTTTGTTTCCTTATCTGTAAACTGAGGACCATTGTAGTGTTTGCCTCAGATTTTGCTCCGAAGATTAAATAATGAAATGCTGCTCACTTAGCCCTTTCTGGCATTTTAAGGGCCTGGATGAATGTTGGCTACCATTGCTATCAGGGAACAAAGGACAGTTTGGAATGATCCGAACAAATGTTTTGTGGGGACAATGGAAAGACTCAAGGTTAGTCAGGGGCCAGAGGGTGAAGGAACTAGATGCTGCACTCAAGACTTGGACTTGATCCTCTGGGTCATGGGAAATCACTGAAGGTTAATTCATTTAAATACTGTCCTCTAGTTGGTTTTCCTTCTTGAAAGATTCTTCCCAGAAAGTTAATGTCTTCTTCTTCTTCTTCTTCAATCTTTCCATCAGAGATCCAAACTGTCCCAGTGATGTTTGTCTCCCTGCAAAGAGAAACATCAGCTTCATGCATTCATTCACTACACCCATGCCAGCCTGGGACCTCCTGGCTCTGCCTTTAGCCCTGAGGTTTCTGATTCAAGAGCCTGCCCTGGATTTTCCTTTTCACTACTCCCAGTGAATACCCACGATTATGAAACAAGGAACCACATCTGGATCTGCCCAAAGTTCTGGGCCCCACAGCAAAGTTTGTAAAACAGTGTCTCCTTGTCCTGGTTAGGACAAGTTGCTTGGCATGTGAAAACCCCTGGAAATCTGCCACAAAGTGGTGATGCGCCCTGCAAGTAACGCTGATGGGATTTGAGCAGCATTTCACCAATGGAGGCTGCAGGTCTGTTTGTGGGGTTATCAGGGTAATGGATCCTGGCATTCTGCTCGCACCATCTTTACAAACGTCACTTTCACTTTATTGTACATTAACCCCAATCTCTTCACAAGCTCTAAAATAAAACTTCTTTGCAAACAACCAAGGTCCATCTGCTGTGCAGTTAAAAATACCCCAGCATGAAAATACTGAAGCATCAGATAAAATCCATAAGAGACAGTACAGTAGACTCACCTGAAAATGCCTGCCTATGATTAGGAGAAATAAGCCTTTCTTTTTTTAGGTGAGAGATTGATACTCTGACCCCTATAATAGCAGAATCTAAAATTCCCTCGACTGATCGGATTTCAAATATTGTGTGCTGTTGTCCTCCTGAGCCCATGCACATCTATTGCTATGTACTCTCAAAAGATCCCCTCCTATCAGCAGCTGACAGCTTAATTCCCTGTTGAGAATGAATGAATGAACTAATGAATGATCAGTAGGTAAAGATTCTAAGACTTAACTGCGCATGACTTTTATTCATTTCTTTTTCCCTTCCTTGATTCCTCATTCAACACAGAGAGAAAATACTTCTCTCTGTTATTGCCTACCATCTGCAGGTTGGGTCTCATTTCCTCCCGTAAAAGAGCAACCCCCAACGGTGGATATTTAAATTGATCCAACTCTGCTGCCATAGTGCACAGCCCATCTATCACAGCAATTTGTACAAATGCCACTCTAGTATCCAGGCCTATGTATCATGTATTTTGAGATTGCACAGTTCCTGAGGCCTTTGTAAAGCAAACCTTTCATGAATAAATCAGGAAATACCCTGATGCATGCTTTATGTAGAGGAAGATATTCTATTTAGGTCACGCAGGGAAGTTCTGCCAAGTTTGCTAAAATGAACAAATCCCCTGAGTGCAGTCTACCTCTACACATTCCAAAACACAAGCATCTCCCAGACCCCCGCGGCTGTGCTCGACTGACACGGAGGGCTCCAGGTCTATAAAGTATTAGTTTGATCACCTGAGGCTCTAAAGACTTTCAAGTCAGGAGCCAAGCATTGAGTTTTGATAGTCCATGGGAAGAACCCTGCAAATGGAAAATTTGTCCACTATGGAGCCTGGGGCAATAGGACTTCTGCAAGCAAAGGAGGAAGGAACAAGAAAAATTATAGCGTGTCTCTTGTCTCAGCCTGTATTTTAAGCCACTTAAGAAAGTCCTTTACTTTGTTTGCGTCCCAAGCATTGCAATTGACTTTTTTGAGCCTCTCCCAGAGCACAGGATGTGGCCTAGTGCGCCTTCCCCTTTAGCAATGGAAATTCTCCTGATAAGAATAAGGACTTCCAGACTTCCAGCCAACCTCGAATTAGAGAGGGTTATCTGGGGTAGAAGAATGCAGAACAAAACGCTGAATGATTCCCTTCCTTTTAACAAGGGCAGACAGGCCCAGCCCCTTTTGCCCAGAAAAAAAGCTGTATGAGATTAGAAGACCTAGTTTGAAGAAACAGATGGAGCCACTGACTTGGCTGCTGGGTGGTCGAGGCATGGAGAAATCAAGCTGCCATAAAGAAGGTGGGCAGGAGGCTTGGGGAGTGTCTAGGATAATAGAGCCTTGTTAGAACCAAGCAATGGTCTTTGCTATATTGTTGTTTCTCAAGGCAGTGCAGTGAATGCCAATCAGCCACTTAGGAACCAACTTCTTCTAAGAAAAGTCGAAAGAAACAAACTGAAAGCAAAACAAAACAAATTCAAGTAGCTAAGGTTGTTGCTAGAAACATAGAAGCCTATGCCCTGATTCTTTGGGAAGTCAAAAATAACCTGAAGGTTACCTGTGAGTATAGAATTTGAACAAAGAGACTTTGTCCTTATTGATGTCCCTAACCTGGGATGTGCTTATTCTGCAGCTTTATCCCTCCACTGTGCTGGATACATAAAGACCACATCCTTTTCTTTCCTTCTGTTTCCAGTATTCTCTTCCAAACATCTGTCTTTGGTTGAAGCTTTCTTCCTTAGATTTGTCAATGCCCAGATTTAGGAAATTTGACCTCCTTAAAGGTCTTATTTGTTTCCCACCCCCCACACCCCAAATTTTTAACCTCCAATACACAGTCATTTACAACTTGATTTCCTAATACAGTTGTACCTTGGTATCCATGGGGACTGGGTTCCAGGACACCCTGTGGATATTAAAAATCCACTTATGTTCCAGTACCTTAGATAAAATATGTAGGGTTTGTATATAACCTATGTGCATCCTCCCATGCACTTTAAGTCACCTCTAAATTACTTTTAATTTCTAATACAATGTAAATGCTATGTAAGTAATTGCTATCCTCTATTACTTATGGATTAATAACAAGAACAAAGAGTTTGCACAAGTTCAGTACATATGCATTTTTTTTCTAAATATTTTGACCCACTGTTGAATTCACACAGAACCGCAGATATGGAAGGCAGGTTGCACTACGTTTTCAAAGTGTCACTGATGTCAAGTTATTAGGAATAATGTTTTCATCCTGTCATGCCACTCACATGATTTAGAAGTTGGAGTCCCTAATATATTGAATGACCTCAGGCAAGATTTTTCATGCATAAAATGTTAATATATATACATACATACATATATATTTTTTTTTCCTGAATCTAAAAAGAAGGACCAATGGAGAGAACTTATGTTGAAGCATGGTGTGAACCATAAGTTGTTATAAAAATGGGAGGTGATTTTGCTGAAGATTTTTCCAGTAACGCCTCTCTCTCTCTCTCTCTCTCTCTCTCTCTCTCTCTCTCTCTCTCTCTCTTTAATTTCTTAGTACTTGCAGCAATGTCTGGTATATAGTAGGCAATCAATAAAGGTCTGTTGCTTGATGGTTGTCTTGTAAATGAGAGCCTGACTCTGGGAGCCAATTCTCCAAGGAGGAGGAAATAGGAGAGAACTTGGAGTATGCACATTTTTTCTAATTATAAAAGTAATTCCAGTTCAAATGATAAAATTTAGAAAATGCTTGAGAAGAAAATTAAAATACTTTATATTTGCAAACTGTTACCATTTTGCTGTAGAGTACAGCACACTCTTTATTGTCTCTGTCTCTATTTCTATTCAGTCTCTTTTATTCCACCTCAGCACTATCCATCCCTTTGGGTGTTGACTAGAGCTCAGACCTAAAGATATATTTTTTCTGAAAGACAAAAGGATTGGAGATTAGCTCTCCAACAAATCTATTAGTTCACTAATTAATAGAAATCTGAGAAATGACAATAAGGACAAAGCCTCACAATCTCTTGGTTTTTACTCTTTAAGAGAGTAAAAAGAAGAATAATTGATATTTATTTGGTGTTCATTGTAACCCAGTCTTTGGACTAAGTCATTTATACATACTAACTCCTTCATCTTTATGCCATCCTAAATGGTAGGTACTCCAAGTTCACAATCCCTAATTGTGCTAATCATCTTTTTGGTGCTGTGACCAAAATGCCCAACAAGAACAACCTAGAGGAGGAAAAGTTTTTTTGAGGTCATAGTTTCAGAGGTCCAGTCCACAGTGGGTAGGCTCCATTGCTCTGGGTCCAGGGTGAGGCAGAGCCTCATCAGAAAGTTATGATGGAAGAAAGCAACTCACCGCAAGGCATCCAGGAAGAAAAGAGAGAAAGAGAGAGCATGAGAATCCAGAGATTAAATATGTAATTCTCAAGACACACCCCCAGTGACTCACTTCCTCCAGCCACACCCCCACTTCCTACAGTTACCACCTAGTAATGCATTCAAATTATTAATCCACCAAATGGATTAATCCACTGATTAGGTTACAGCTCTCATAATCTAATAATTTCACCTTCTGTATTAACATAGGAGCTTTTGAGAGACACCTCATTTGCAAAGCATAGCGTTCATCTACAATTCTGTAATTCAACAAGCTCTGAACATGGAAATTTGGGGCAAGTTTGGTGCAAATTTCTGTGGTAGCAAAACTTAATCTGACCTGACATAAGACTATTCCTGATCTTTATTTATCCTACCAATGAACCGTCAAGAGTCCCTGAAAAATAATTTAATATGTTTGATTACAGGCTCTATCCCAGGACCTTATGAGGGTTTTATGTACTAGATATTAAATACACCTACCTTTATAAAATTTTAAAAATCCTGTACTCTGAAACATACTTCAATCCAAAGATTCCAAGCCTGTGATTTTGAACATGAGTTTTAACCCCTATTTGACACTTGAGGAAATTAGATCCTAGAGGCATTAAGGAACTTGCCCAAGCTAGACCAGGATTCTAATGCAGACTGACAATTGAGTTTAGAGTCTGCATTGAAAGTCTTCACATCTGGGTCTTAGTCTCACTCAAAAACATATGCAGTCCTTTCCTGCACACTACCTTAAAAGTTCCACGTAGATTTTATAGTTAAGACAAGTGAGCTTTGGGGGAGTTACATGACTTGTTCAAGGTTCCATAACTCTAATGCAAAAGAATTGGGATTCAAGCAAAAGTTGGCTGGTCTTCATCACATGTTATCCTAGCAATCTCCTGGCTGACCTGGGATTACCCAGATAGTCACATAACTCACTTTGAGCACAGAGTTACTTTTCCACTTATCCCAGACTGGCCACTCAAGCCAGTTGCACAAAAATAATTTTATTTCCTTCCAAGTCACCAATGACCAGAAACAGGCTTACTTGGAGTGAGAAAGCTTGGAAAGGTCAAAAGTAACTGATTTACACATCAGAATTTCCTTACCAAATCATTAGGCTTAGCCAATGCTTCTTAGACCAGCCTCTCCAAAAATCAAAGCATGGGTTCTAAAGCTAACTAACCAAGCTTACCTTGCTGGAACAAATTAATTGTAAAAATAAGGCCAGGGATCAGAGACCTAAGTCTGGATTTTGGGCTTTAGACAAGTCATGACCTCTCTGAGCCTCTTCATCAACATGTGTATGTCCTAGAAACATCACATAAATGAATATTGTATGGATCCAGAAGAAGTCGCATATAACGGAGATGAGAGACATACTAGTGTCGCTGAGAAATACAACATGGAAAAGTTAGCTGTGAGTCAAGACTACCTGGTCTTTGGGTAGCTTAATCTTGTGAATGCAGCTCAACAGTGTTAATTGACAAAAAGTATCATCCAGGTGCTAAGTGTTGAATGTGGAAGGAAGAAATGTGCACAGGTCAGACACACCTGGGGGTATTGTTAGCCTTTTCCAGTTCACTTTCTAAATCAGGCAAAAATAATCATTTCCATTGATTGTTTTCTTTCCCTTTCACAACTGAATATTTAGTACTAATTCATTTCCATTCCAATGTGGATGCTTCAACATCAATCATACCGCCCAAAGAGAACAAACAGCCTATGCATGGTTGCTGAGATGTTTGCACTTAGCAGTTGGTTCAGTTTCTTTTAATGAAGTTGGATCCTGACTTTATTGTGCTAAAGTAGCCTGACTGAGGAAAAGTCAACCCCACTGGGTTAAAACATCAACTCAGGGAGACACATGGAGGTGCTGGGGATTGAACCCAGGGCCTTGTGCATACCACTAAGCTCCAGCCCTTGATGAAACAGCAGTGATTCTGATGAGGCCCAGCTCCCTGATGGTGAAAACGGCTCGGCACTCTATTGTCTGTCCTGACAGACAGCCCAGCCTAGTTCATGCTGTCTCCTCTGCTTGGATTGTTCCACTCAGATACGACAGAGACAATGACCATCAAAATGAGCTTTGGCCATTGAAGTCCAATTCTTGGCAAGTCTTTTGCTCCTGCTTTTCTGTCAGCACTTGACTTTATTTCTGATTAATCCTGCTTCTTATTCTTGGCTTTATTGTACCCCTGGTGACACTGGCCCCTTGCAGTCCATGAGGGACTCAGCATCCGTCAAAGGGAGAGAATACTGGGCTCTCTTTTTCTGTCATGACTTCCCCTCACCTTCTGTTTATTCCGTTTGCTTTTTGTGGTAGTGAGTAGTGCATTCCAGCCCTGAGTTTCAGGACTAAATGCAGACCCTCTCCACTTGGTTGAGGCCCCCAGGTCCAGGAGACGGTGATTTTTTTTTCCATAGAAGTTGCTAATGTATGTAAAGATCTCCAGAACTTAGTTCCCTTCTCTCCTCTCCTTCCACACAAGTGGGTGAGATCTGGATGCTCCTCTACTCCTTCATGGTGAGGCATTGGAAAGGGACACAGACTGGCCCACAACCCGTTTTGCTATTCTGTGGAATATTGTGATCTCTATCCCCCTGAGGCCCTAATGGCCACAAGCTGTGGGCAGGATGGAGGCAGCGAGGGAGAGAGAGCAATGTCAGGAGTCAAGGATGGACAGGGACCCTTTTTCAGTTCCTCCATGGATTTCATGACCATATTGAAGCCTACTCCTTCGCATACTTTCCTCCCTCCTTCCCTGGTCTGTGAGCACCTCGCAGGCTAGCACTGCTCCTGTCTTACTTGTATGTAATTTCCCAGTACTCATTCTGGGATACTGCTCCTGGTAGGGTTTCAGAGTGATTTCTGAGTGACAGAGTGACTGATTAAGCAACTGAATTATGTAAGCATTATAGTTGGAAGCCAAGGGTGCGTCAGACATACCCATTGCAGGTACCCAGATCTGCTGGAGAGATTTGGTAGTATTCTGTTTTGAGCAATTTCATGAAGCTGAGATGCTTTGTGCCCAGACTGAGTATAGAGTGGCTACTTTCTCCGGGCAGGATGAAACTGGAGTGCGTAAGATACAGAACCCTGCTTGTGCCCTCCAGCATTGCTCCAAGTCAAGAGTTCTCATCACTGGCTACACACAGAATCATCCAAGACTTTTAAAAACATTCCCTGGGCCCTGATTCCAGTTAATTGAGTTTAAATCTGAGGTTGAGGTCTAGCTCTTGACATTTTTAAAAGCTCTTCAGGTGATAGTCGTGTGCAGTCATGGCTGAGAACCATTGTCTAAGTGACTCTAAGCACTAAGGTTATGTTTGAAATCTTATTTCATCACTACTAGCTGTGTGGCCTCAATTTCCTCATCTGCAAAGTGGGAGTAATTATATCTCTCTATATAGCTTTTATGTAGATAATATAAGATAATGCATGGGAAGAATAAGGCTCTGTGCACTGGTGCTTGCTACTATTTTTTTAGCATTACTATTTTTATTATTATTTCATTTCAATGCCTAGAATGATTAACTAAAAAAAAAATTGTTTACTTGAATTAAGCAAGATATATTTCATGTCCAAAATGTAACAATAGTTGTAGAAGTATAAGACAAAAATGAATCAGACCCAGTATTTGAGCAAAGGAAACTATATATGCCAAATTACCTACTACGTGCCTGGCCTGTTATGTACATTACCTCATCTAATAGTGACTCTCATTCATAAAGAGGCTATTGCCATTCACATTTAGACATGAAGCTCAAAGAGTTTATCACCATCCTCAGCTCCAATGTGAGAGGGTCTAGACTTGGACTCAGGCTCCACTGTTTCCAGGTTTACTCTCTGCCCACTATATCATTGAGTACCTAGTATCTGTGTGTCAGGTGTAGTCTCTTTCTTCCCATGGAAGTGACAGGTAAGAGGAAGGAATAACTTGTGCCAAGTGCAGAAAAATCAGAGAAGACTTTTTGAAGGAACTGAAAATATAATTGATGCTGGAAAGAAAAAAGGATTTCATAGGCAGTAGGAGAATAAGAAAGTTTCTGGCAAAAGGAACCAATAGGAGTAAAACCAAAGGCACAATGAGACTCTGATGAGTTGGGGCATGTGTGCCTTTTATACTTAGCCACTTCAGCTTTACTCCTCATCTCTTGCATCACTCCCCTGGTCTTCCTTCCTTTGAAAGAGGACTCCTGGAGGGATTGGTAAGCAGCATCAGTAACATTCTCCTTTCCAACTGTCATCTTATCAACAGCAAGAATCTCTTATGCATTTTGAGCTACCGTACTATTGGTGTCTGTGGGAGTTTAACACATCAATCAAATGCCAAATGTGCAATAGGGAGCCACAGTATGGACAAGGACTCTGGTCTCTCCTCTACACATCAGACAAAGTAGGTGTGTGTACACACACACACACAGCAATGAAGGATTTTGTTGGGTCTAGCTTTTGCTCTTCAAACACTAACTAAAAGGCTCAGTGCAGTTTTCTTTGCTAACTAGAGTCCAGGTTCCATCTGCTCCTTGCAAAGCAACAAGGTCAATGCCAATTTCCCTTTCATCATCTGTGTCTGTGGCTGAGCTGTCTGTGGTGGCAGAATGAATATTGTCCGTATCTTTCAGCTCTGGGGTGGCCACTTCCAGCCTGCCTGCAAAAATGAAATTGCAGTACCTTACAGTCCAGCAAAATACACACTGCTATGTCAGTGTCCTCAGCAGGGCAAAGCCAGAGGAGGGGAGAACTTCCTCTGGAGAAAGCTATTCCACCACCCAAGGTCTGCATGTGCCTACTGAGGATTGCAGTTAAAAAAAAATAAATAAAAAAGCCTAACATATGTAATATGAACTCTGTGGTTTTCCTCTGGTGCTTGGCTCAGCGGGGACTGTTACATTTCAGGTCTCCAGCCCTACAGAAACAAAAAGACTGTGCATGTTGAGTACACCACCCCATAGGTTAGATCAAAATTCTGAATGGAGAATATGGTTAATCATGGGTTCATCACACAATGATCTATGCAGGCAAGGCTGTAATCCAATGAAGTAGCCACTGTGCACAGAGCAGATTCAGAAGGAACTAGATAGGTTTCTGCAGTCCTGCTGCCTGGATTCCAAAGGGAGGGGGGGCTCCAAGCTCCAGATTGATGCCTGCAAGGAAATCAAGGAGAGCCGGGCATGCTGGGGAAATGAGTTTATAGACTTAGTCTCCAGAGAACTTCCTCTGGTCAGTCAAATTTAGTAATGGAAAGGAGAAAGAAGTTCTTATCAAGTTGACTCCTGGGCTTATTGTCAAAGGGGAAAAAAATGTGGTATCTCCTCTTTAGCTGAAAGGCTCCTGCTCCATTTGAAATAGCCCAAAGAAATAATCTTGTAATGCAAGATTAAGAGTCCCCCCCAGGGATCCAGGGAGAAAACACTTTTGGAAATTGGTACAGTAGAGATAAAAATGACCTCAGCTACTTTGTTTACAAATGATCTGGGGTCCCATGAATTTCCCCAAATCAAAGCAGATGTCCTCAGTGCTAGCTCCTCATAACCTCGCCTTCCCAGTGGAGAATCAGCACCTGGACTATGGAATCCCAGAGCCAGGTGTGATCCCAGGCTCCTCAATTTACTAGTAATGTGATCTTAGCCATTCATTTACCATCACTCAACTGGTTTCCTCGTCTGTAAAATGGAGTTAATAATCAAAGGGGCCCTATTTTGTGAGCAAACACATGAAAAGACCTAAATACTCACTATGCATAAGTTTGTAATATTTTTCCCACCCTCTCAAATCAAAAATCTCCTTACCCCTTCTGTTCCACATATTACCTTCCTTGCCCTTATTTTTATTCTTGAACCACAGAGAGCTTCTGGGGTTTTTTAAAGCATGTGGTATATAAATTCAACAGTACTTGCCGATGGATGAAGTGTGAGTGGGATGCAGGTGAGGGGAACGGAGAAATCAAGAATAATTTCTAGGTCTCTTGCTTGAACAACATAGCAAAAGTTAATTCCATTGATTGAGATGGAGAGTTTGTTTCATAATAGAAAAAAGAATTCTGTTTGAAGAATATTACACTTGAGACTTTTCTAAGAAATTCAGGAGAAGATTGTGATCAGGGGTTGAATGTACATGGTGATAGAACTCACTAGAGAAATATCACAGGATGTGCTTAGTTGTCAGCATCTTTTCTTTTTAATGTTTATTAATTTTTTTTATTTATATGATAGCAAAATGCATTACAATTCATATTGCACATATAGAGCACAATATTTTATATATCTGGTTGTATACAAAGTATATTCACATCAATTCGTGTCGTCATACATGTACTTTGGATATTAATGTACATCACATCCCACCATCATTTCTAACCCCATGCCCCCTCCCTTCCCCTCTAACCCTTCTGCCCTATCTAGAGTTCATCTATTCCTCCCAAGATACCCCTCCCTACCCCACTATGATTCAGCCTCCTTATATCAGAAAAAAACATCTGGCATTTGTTTTTTGGGGATTGGCTAACTTCACTTAGCATTATCTTCTCTAACTCCATTCATTCACCTGCAAATGCCTGGATTTTATTCTCTTTTATTGTTGAGTAACATTCCATTGCATGTATATGCCACATTTTCTTATCCATTCATCTATTGAAGGGCATCTAGTTTGGTTCCACAGTTTAGCTATTGTGCTGCTATAAACATTGATGTGACTGTGTCCCTGTACTATGCTGTTTTTAAGTCCTTTGGGTATAGACCGAGGAGAGGGATAGCTGGCTCAAATGGTGGTTCAATTTCAAATTTTCCAAGAAATCTCCCTACTGCTTTCCATACTGCCTGCACTAATTTGCAGTCCCACCAGCAGTGTATGAGTCTACCTTTTCCCCCACATCCTCACCAACACTTATTGTTGTTTGTATTCATAAAAGCTGCCATCCTGACTGGAGTGAGATGAAATCTTAGAGTAGTTTGATTTGCATTTCTCTAATTGCTAGCGAGCAATGATGAACATTTTTTCATATATTTGTTGATTGATTGTATATCCTCTTCTGAGAAGTGTCTGTTCAGGTCCTTGGTCCATTTGTTGATTGGGTTATTTGTTTTCTTGGTGCTTAGCTTTTTGAGTTCTTTATATACTCTAGAGATTAGTGCTCTATCTGATGTGCTTGTAGTAAAGATTTGTTCCCAAGAGGTAGGCTCGCTATTCACCTCACAGTTTGTTTCTTTGGCTGAGAAAAAACTTTTTAGTTTGAGTCCATCCCATTTATTGATTCTTGATTTTAATTCTTGCACCACAGGAGTCTTATTAAGGAAGTTGGAACCTAATCCCTATCTGCCTATTCAAGAGCAAGGCAGATCTTTCTGTCTTCTAAGGTCTTCTTCGATTTCTTTCTCTAGGGTTAGTTGTCTTGATGATGGGATCTAATGTCTCTAAAGACTTAGGCCTTAGCTTACAGGATAGATGTTGAGTAAATGACTGTCTCCAGAAGTTTGGGAGAAAGAGAGTAAAGGGAAGAGGACATGACTAAGATGGCAGCCATTGTCTCTGCATACACTAGACACAGGACATCCTGTGCATAAGGGTCCAGGCATTATCAACTGAAATGAGCACTCAGGCATGCCAAGGTCAATGGCAAAAGAGCAAAGACCTATGCTAATTGTGGGACATTCTCTGAAAAATCTTGAGGGAAACATACATTGCTTCCTTGGACAAGTCCCTTGATTTTATCTTTGTTCTGGAAATCTCAATTGATAAAGTCTGACATAAAACAGAACAATGATGGAGGACCTTTATTTTTTATTTCTTCTATCCCTGAAAATTTAATTAATATCCATTAGAAAGTTAAAAGAAGTGATTAAAAAATAAGGCAAATTTTAAAATTCAAAATATGCCCCAAAGTATCCATTAGAAATATACATACAAAAACTCAATTCCTCATGAGAAAAAAAAAATCCTAAAAATAATCTGCATGGGAAATGTTTAGGAAGAAAATAAAGAAAATCTACAAAAGTATACTGAGAAATATAAATTAAGATTTGAATAAATGGAGAGGCAGATTGTGTTCCTATATGAGTATTATCCTAAGTATTTTAAGACTGTAAATTCTTCCAAATTAGTGCATAGGACTAAGAAGATGTCAATCAAAATTATAATGGAGTATATTTTTGAACCTAGTGAAATCATTCAGAACTTTATCTTGAAGAGTATGTGTGTGAGAATAACTAGCCAGTGGGTAAGGGAGAGGGAGAGGGAAGGAACAGTCAGTAGCCTAAGGAAAACTCAAATGGGTTAAGCTAAGGCCCTTTTCAACAAGGGCACCTACCCTCTTTGAAGGTGTTCATTTCCACCTACCTATCTTGATAAGTATCCAAGGCTGACTCTAGAAGCACCATGTAATTATAATGTCATGTTCTCCATTATAATGGAATATTTCATTTTAGCATTTAAACATTATTTTTAAAATTATTTTTGGTAATTGATTTCTTCACTAGACTGTTTTTCATATTTATTTTCCTACTGTCTAGTACAGGGTCTATTACACTGAAATTATTTCACATTTTTTTTTGTGAACTAATGCATATGTGTTCTGGAATAGTGTCTTTTTACTCTGTTCCTAAATTAAAATTGTATTCGGCCAATATTTATTATGTACTAACTGTCCTAATGTGAAAGATATCAGAGAAGCCAAAACTATCTCATGGATAGGGTTATCAAGTCTATTAGGGGAATATTTATAGCATCTCTGAATATAGATTATTAATTAATCTAACCACCTGAATGCTTATTTCTCAACCTTCTGACATTTTACAGAGTCCACTTAAGAATGGCCACACATGGTATCTAACTCCATCCCTCTGATACTCAATATTTATTGTCTTGGCTATCATGTATCTTAGAAGAGACTCTCAAACCTGACAATCTCCCAGGCTTTCCAGATTATAAGAGAATGTTTCCTTGTTTTACTTCATGAAAAGAATTTGCAAGAAGACTAGGAACGTTTGAAATTTCAAAATGATAAAACATATTCTAATATTTCTTCACAGCTAGAAATCTGAATCAGGGTTTTACTACCAAGTCTAGTCTTCCTGCTTTGACACAAAATGAGGAAGCTCTTGCTGTTTATGGAGTTTGTTCACCAGGCAGTCAATTTTAAGGCCATAATGGATATTTATTGATTGATGTTCATTTTCAAAATCATTTTAAAATCCTGACATTGCATTGTCTACTTGTGAACTCAAAATGATGTTGAATGAACCTCAATTAACAGCAAATGTAGTTTGGCTGTTTCTGCTTTGTGCTATATTCACTGGTGAACTGGTAATTCAGAGTCGGGCATTTTGAAATTGTATATTCCCTTGCCCAAATGTTCCTTTCAAAAAATAATGGCTACAGTTAATTGTTTACATTTATGCACCAGGTATTATGCTGGGCACTGAGATTTAAAATAAAAAAGAGCGCAATAGCCTGTTTCCATGCTGAACTATTCTTCAAGCAAAGGCCAAAGTAATGTCTGAATGAAAAAAAAAAAAAGAAAGAAAGAAAAGAAAATCACTTACCTTCTTTAATCGAATTCTGCAGTGGTTTCTCATTAGACATGGCCAACACAGCCCTGCTTGAACTGGTCACTGTCTACTTCTGTGCTCTCACATCCTGGTAGACTCTTCACTCATGTGACACTCATCACACTAATTTCATACTTTTTTCAAAGACCTATCAATCTTCTGTAAGCCAGACATCTGCATGTAACATACTCTTTATCTGGGAATCGCTTCCTAACATTTCCATCTGACTCGCTTTCTGTATCCCAACTCCCATTAATCTCCTCAGGGAGAATTTCCCTGACAGCTATTTTAAGTAAACAATCACTAAAATCACTGTCTAGCCTTTATCCTTATTTAATTTTCTTCACAGTACTAGTAACTGTGAACTAATGCATATGTGTTCTGAGAAAACTAGTGCCTTTTTGCTAAATTCCTGAATCAGAATTGTATTCAGTCAATATTTATTATGCACTAACTGTCCTAATGTGAAAGTAATTATCTAAACCTGTGTTGTATAATTATTTGTGTATTGTCCAACATTTCCTTTATAATGCAAACATTATATAAACCTGAACTTACTTTCCCATAGCCCTATCCTCAATGCCTCACTACATAGGTGTTCAATAAGTATTTTTTTAATGAATGAATTCATGAATGCCTGAACCTTGTCTTTGGAGAGTTTTGGTGTGTATAGACACCTAAATAGATAATTATTTCTTCAAAAATCACAACTCTCAGATATTATTATCTGTTTTCAAGAAACAGCTCAGAGTGGCTAAGTAATTTACCCAGAGCCTTCATCTAATTAAGTGATAAAACTCAGATTTAAGCCCTTAACTCTTTCACTCATAAGAAAGCTATCAATTTCTTCCAAAGCACAGATTAATCATTCAAAGTCATATAGAAATTGCTTATCTCACATAAATTTTCCATTTAGTTGATTGGCACAAAAATTCTAGCAGTTGCTCATACATACACATTTTATGTTATACACCAGATGCAGTCTTGTACACACAAAACATTAAAAAAATGTCTAGAGAAACATCAAAAATCTTTCTATATCTTTGAACAGTGAAAAATGGGAAGCAATCTGAAGACTCTCACTATCAGGAAATTGGTATGGTCCACTGTGATACATTCATTACAGTGGGGGTCCTGTAGCCACTGAAGTTTTTTTGGTTGTTGTTTTTTTTTAATACCATAGAAAAATGTTTCCAATATGTAATTTGATGGGAAATGTATATTATAAAATTAAATGCAAGACTTGTCCTTCTGGGCTGGGAAGGTATATCAGACTAAGCTTTCCATAAAAAATAATGATTTATAGTTGCTAGAAAACATATGTTTTAAAAACCAGCTGTCTGAAGGAGAGTAACCAAGGCATCTAGGACTTGATAGACTCAGAGAGAGAAAAGCACTGATGTAAGCTAAGTGAGAACATTGGTGCTACTTTCCCCCCCATCCACCCACCCATTTTCTGATTTGCCATGAGGACATAGACTTAAAAAAGAAAATGGAAGAGTATTATGGTGGTATTACTAAGTCAGAGAAACAAAAATTTCAGGCCTACCAATGCAGCCAGAAGTTGAGGGGTCAAATTTGTTGTTGTTGGGGGTTGAGGGGGTTACCAGGAATTGAGCTCAGGGGCAGTTGGCCACTGAGCTACATCCCCAGCCTTATTTTGTATTTTATTTAGAAACAGGATCTTATTGAGTTACTTAGCACCTCACTTTTGCACCTCAAAGTAGAGCTGGCTTTGAACTTGCAATTCTCCTGCCTCAGCCACCTGAGTGGCTGGAATTACAGGCATTTACTACTGCACTGGGGAAGGGGTCAAATTCGGATACAACGAGAAACAGAAAACTGGACTTAACTTTCTCAGCACAATTTCTTCTGAGTCATTTGCCAGTGCCAAAGTAGAGTATATAAGTTTAAAATATCTTGTAATGAGCTAGAAATCTAAGCAGAGATTCCATTAGTCATGTTAGACTGATTAAAATGAACACTAAATTTCAAGGCAGAGGGGCCCTAGTAATCCAATAGTCCTAAATTATCTTACTCTCTGAGTATTCTGAGGTAATCTGTTCATGCTCAAAAAAGAAACTTAGATCATTTTTGAAGAAAAACAAAATCATCCAGTGCCTTTACAATTTATTTTCAAATAACATGTTCAACATTAAATATAAAATTACTAGATGTGACAGGGAACAGGCTCAAATAACCAAAGAAAAAGACAGTTAATAATAAGAAACCTAAATTAAATAGCAATTGGACCTTAAGATAACTATGTTCACCATGTTTAAAAAGTAGATTAAAAGGTAGAGAATTCTGGTAAGGGAAAACAATTTATGAAGATAATTAAATGAAAATTCAAAAACTGAAAATAAGATTGCTGTAACAAACATAAGACAAAGCAGAAGAGAACTAAAAAAACTGGTGTAAAGGTCAGTTTAAAATATACAACATGAGACACTGGCCTGCACGACACCCAGGCTCACGTAGGCCTAGGTCCATCCCCCTACCAGCAGACACCCATGGGAACCAAGGCTCAGCCCAAATTCGTGTACACCAACTTATATATGACCCAGGTCCAGGGTAGGTCCAAGTTCGTCCCTCCCCACACACCTGGGAGCCTAAGCCAAACCCACTCCCATCTTTAGACACTGCAGTCATCACCATAGCCCTCCCCACAGTAACCCCTACCTTTTTGACAACAGACAGGGTCTAAAAGCAGCTGCATCTCAAACCAGGCATTCCAAAGAGAATGTGAAGCCCACCCTATCAGCCCCATCTCTGTAAGGCATTGCTTCCATCTTGGGGCATATCAGCTATTATCTTGAGTTACTGCAGCTATTGGCGCCGCCACCTATGGATGCAGTAGCATACATTGAGAGACACCAGCAGGGTCTGGAAGCCCAACATCAAGGTGGGGTACAGACAATCTGCACAGGTACTATAAGAATATAGGGTAGATACTGTAATATCTCAGATCCACACTGCAAGAAAGGAAGACACATAGACAACATGAAAAAAAAAACAAGGGAAAAAAGTGCCTCAAACAAATCAGGATATGGCAATAACAGAACCATGGATAGCAAAGCTGATGAAATGTCAGAGAAGGCGTTCAGAAGGTTCATAATTAAAATGATCTATGAATTAAAGAATGACCTAAATGAGCGAATACAGACAAAAATTGATCACTCCAACAAAGAAATAAGACAGCAAATACAGTAAGCAAAAATGACTTCAAGAAAGAGAGACTCTGAAACAAAAGCAGTCAGAAATCTTTGAAATGAAAGATACAATAAACCAAATAAAAAACTCAATAGATAGCATAACCAACAGACTAGATCACTTGAAGACAAAATATACTATCTGGAAAATAAAGTTGATCATACAGCGAAGATAGTAAGAAATCACGAACAGAATATTCAAGAATTGTGGGACAGCATCAAAAGACCAAATCTAAGAGTTATTGGGATAGAGGAAAGCACGGAGTTTCAAACTAAAGGAATGCACAATCTCTTCAATGAGATAATACTAGAAAATTTCCCAAGCATGAAGAATGAATTGGAAAATTGGCTTATAGGACACCAAATGTACAAAATTACAACAGATCTATACCAATGCACATTATAATGAAAATGCCTAGCATAAAGAATAAGGATAGATTCTTAAAAGCCACAAGAGAGAGAAATCAGATCACATATAGGGGGGAGACCAATTCGTATCTCAGCAGAATTTTCAACTTATACCCTCAAAGCCAAGAGATCATGGAACAACATATACTAAACTCTGAAAGAAAATGGATGCCAACCAAAAATCTTATATGCAGCAAAATTAAGCTTTAGATTTGATGATGAGATTAAAACCTTCCATGATAAACAAAAGTTAAAAGAATTTACATTTAGAAAGCCTGCACTATAGAACATCCTCAGCAAAATATTCCATAAAGAGGAAATGAAAAATAATGATGAAAATCAGCAGAGGGAGATAATACACTAAAGGAAAAACTAAACAGAGGAGAAACCAACTCACATTAAACACCAAAATTAAAAAAAAATGACTGGGAGTACAAATCATATCTCTATAATAATCCTGAATGTTAATGGCCCAAACTCATCAATCAAAAGACATAGACTAGCATATTGGATTAAAAAAAAGACCCAACAATATTCTGCCTCCAAGAAACACATCTTATAGGAAAAGACATACACAGACTAAATGTGAAGGGTTAGGAAAAATCATAGCACTAACATGGACTGTGGAAGCAAGAAGGTGCATCCATCCTCATATCAAATAAAGTAGACTTCAAGCTAAAGTCAATCAAAAGGGATAAAGAAGGACATTTCATCCTGCTCAAGGGAACCATACACCAACAAGACATAACAATTATAAATATATATGCCCCAAACAATGAAGCATCTACATTCATCAAACAAACTCTTCTCAAGTTCAAGAGTCAAATAGACCACAACACAATAATTTTGGGTGACTTTAATATACCTCTTTTATCATGAGATCGATCTTCCAAACAAAAGCTGAACAAAGAAACTATAGAACTTAATAATACAATCAATAATTTAAACTTAACTGACATATATAGGATATTTTATCCTTCAATGAAAGAATATACTTTCTTCTTAGTAGCACATGGATCCTTCTCTAAAATAGATCATACACTATTCCACTAAGCAACTCTTAGCAAATATAAAAAAGTAGAGATACTACCCTGTATACCCTGTATTCTATCAGATCATAATGGAATGAAATTAGAAATCAATGATAAAATAAGAAATAAAATCCACTTCAACACTTGGAGACTGAATAATATGCTACTAAATGAGCAATGGGTTACACAAGACATCAAGGAGGAGAATAAAAAATTTTTAGAGGTGAATTAGAACATAGGTACAACATATTAAAATCTCTGGGACACTATGAAAGCAGTTCTAAGAGGAAGGTTCATTGTATGGAATTCATTCCTTCAAAGAAGAAAAAGTCAACAAATAAATAACTTAACATTACATCTCAAAGTCCCAGAAAAAGAACAAGTCTGCACCAAAAGCAGGAGAAGACAGGAAATAATTAAAATCAGAGCTGAAATCAATGAAATTGAAACAAAAGAAATAATTGAAAAAAATTCACAGAACAAAAAGTTGATTCTTTGAAAAACTAAATATAATTGACAGACCCTTAGCTACGCTAACAAAGAGAAGGAGAGAGAAAACTCAAGTTACTAGAATCTGTGATGAAAAAGGAAATATCACAATGGACATGAAAGAAATACAGAAGATAATTAGAAATTATTTTGAAAACTTGTACTCCAATAAAATAGAAAATATCGAAGGCATTGTCAGATTTCTAGAGTCATATAATTCCCCCAAATTGAATTAGGATGATATATACAATTTAAACAGATCAATTTCAAGTGACGAGATAGAAGATGCCATCAGAAGTCTACCAATAAAGAAAATCTCAGGAGCAGATGAATACAGAACCAAGTTCTACTAGACCTTTAAAGAAGAACTAATACCAATACTCTTCAATTTATTTCAGGAAATAGAAAAAGAGAAGGCACTTCCAAACTCATTCTATGAGGCCAATATCACCTTGATTCCAAAACCAGGCAAAGATGCATCAAAAAATGAAAACTTCAGACCAATATCTCTAATGAACATAGATGCAAAAATTCTCAATAAACCCCTGGCCAATCGAACACAAAAACATATCAAAAAGATTGTGCATCACGATCATGAGGGATTCATCCCAGGGATGCAAGATTGGTTCAACATACAGTAATCAATAAATGTAATTCATAACATCAATAGACTTACAGATAAAAATCATAAGATCACCTCAATAGATGCAGAAAAAAGCATTTGACAAAATACAGTACCACTTTATGTTCAAAACACTAGAACAATTAGAGCTAACAGAAACATATCTCAACATCATAAAGGCTATCTATGTTAAGCCCCAGACTAAAATACTTAGTCTTGGCAAGGACATGAATGATAAGAATTCTCATATGCTGCCAGGGAGTGGAGGGGTTTAGCATGTCTATTGATATAATTTGTTTGTAAAAATATTTTATACTAGGAGGCTGAGACAAGAGAATTGCGAGTTCAAAACCAGCCTCAGCAACAGCGAGCTGCTAAGCAACTCAGTGAGACCTTGTCTCTAAAAAAATCCAAAATAGGGCTGGGGATGTGGCTCAGTGGTCAAGTACCCCTGAGTTCAATCCCTGGTACCTCCCCCAAAATTATTTAATACTATCTGCTAAACCAGAAATATTATGCCCTATGATGTTACACTCCCAAAAGATATGTGGCTTCACAAGATTTGTAGCCAGGAATTATTTTTAATAGCCACCAAATGGAAAGTATGTCAATGTTTATGAACAATTCAATGGATAACAACTTCTGGTCTATTCACACCATAGACAATTATACAATGAGAATGAATAATCTAAAACTGTATGCAACAGTATGAAAGACTTTCATAAATCTAATTTTAGTTAAAGAAGCTAGATTCCAAATAGTAGGAACTATTTGATTTTATTTATATAAATTTCAAATGCTGAATAGCGGTTGCTGTAGGAGGGAGAAGTGATAAATTCAGAGAAGAGTGTGAAATAAGGTTTAAGGGTGCTGTCAATATTCTGTGTCATTATCTGAAAGGTGGCTATGGGGTATGTTGACTTTAAAAAACTCGTAGAATTATATGTGTATGACTTACATGCTTTTCTGTGTGTCTATTACACTTCATTAAAATATTTTCCCCTAAAATTGAGAGTACATTATGGTTTCTACCAAATATGAGTGAGACATAGCCAGATCATGATATCCAGGTTTTGAGATTATACATGATTTTTATATTCTCTCCAAGCTTATTGTAACTTTTTCTAATTTTCTATGATCGAGCTTTAAGTTTAGATGAAGGAAAACTATTTCATAGTTGATTCATTTTGGAGTCATATGGTAAAGTGATTATTCTACAGCATGGTAGAAGGTCAATGGGTAGATACTTTTATTTCGTTCATAACTATCTTTCATTTCTTTCCATCTTGGTGCAAGCTCTTAGGTTTTCAGTTTGAAAGGTTGTGCTCAGGTTGTGTTTTCAACTGCTACAGGTGAATGATGAACAAGAGTTGCCATGTTTCATCAAAACAAAACAAAACCCCAGATTCCTCTCAAGGAGTGCCATAGAGTGCCACATTTTCAACTGTCTTTGTACATTAGGGCAAATCTGAAAGAAAAGAGCCCATCCATTCAGGAACCCAAGTCTATTGTCTTAGCTACATAGAGGATTGGGCACTGTTGTGGTTAACTTTTTACCTTCCTACACTTTTACCATGTTGACAATAGGAACGCTTAAAGACGCAGCCTTTATTCCTCAGGGCCTACTCTTTTGAGGCAATTTGAATATTGAACAAAGGCTCTATCCAGAACCTAAAGCCAGTATCCAGATCTAAGCTGCTTCTACTTGAGGTTCATTATCAATGCTTCCACGACCTTTAAAAGGGTCTCTCTGATTCACAATGCACACTGCTGAGACCTCATAAACACCCACAGGAGATGACTCTACCCTCATCCAAACAGTGATATAAAGAGAAGACACAGGCTTTGGAATGGATTGGATCTGAGGTTAACTATGAGATCCCAGGCTTCCTCCAAGCTCTTCTTGACCTTCCCTCTGTTCAACAACTTGATTTAGTCTATCAAACATTAATGGAAGATCTTAAGCATATTATAAATTGGACTTCATATTGGAAATAAAATGGAATAGTGGTTGCTGTAGGAGAGAGAAGTGATAAATTCAGAGAAGAGTGTGCAAGAAGGTATAAAGAAAGTATAAAAACTTATCTCCAAGGAGCTAGTATTCTGTAAAATGGAGAGAGATGGCACACTTTCCTCACTGTTTTGTCTGTTAGGGAATTAATGCAATACCATTGGAAAGAATATGATACAATTCATCAATATGCTCAGTGTTCTACATCGGTGCCCTTCTCCTGCAGTTGCTCTACGGCAGATCTGGCTTAGGCTGTGTACTTTGAGCCTGTTATTTCACCTCACTACAGCCCCTGTTGCAAAATGGGGAACCAACACTTTTGCTACGTCCTTCAAGGTATGTAAGTTATGCTTCAATAACAACAACAACAAAAACTCCAAAGTTTGGATTTACTCTATTCATTATAATTGTCTATGTCTTTGTAATGAACTACTTCAAAACTCAGTAACTGAAAATGGCTACATTTATTTTATTTTTTTTTTTCACGATCTGTAACTTGGATGGAGCTTGGTGAGCATAACTTGACACTCTGATCAACATCATGGCTCCAACACTGAGATGGACCTCAGACTAAAGCTCACACACATGCTTCTAGTGTTTTGTGCTAGATGGGATCTCAACTGGTTGTGACAACAACAGCCACACATGGCCTTTCAAATGCATCTGCTTGTTTTCCTTACAGCATGGAGCCTAGATTTCATGGACAAGTATCTCAAGAAGAACATTAGAAGCTGTGTTGTATTTTCTGACTTAGAAGTCAGATAATGGCATCTCTGTCATGGTCACAGGCTGTCCCAAACTCAATGGAAAGGAACATAGACTTGATCTCCCAATGGGAGAGTAACAATGCCATAAAGTAAGAAGAACATGGGGAAGGAAATATCTTGGTGTTGTTATCTTTAGGACAACTGGCCACAGGTGTTAAACAAAAGTTTAATTTTGGTCCTTACTACTGGTTTACTTGAGGTCAGCATGTGAGCAGTCATGATCATCTTAGTCTTTGTGGAGTGTCTGATGGAGGCTCCATTTAACAAATATTATCATATCTGGAAAGGTAGGAAACCAGGATGTATTACATCTCAGAAAGCTTCTGCCCCAAAGTGACATTTGTCTCTTATTTCACATTACATTCTCAAAAGTGTCACAAGCTTGAACCTAAACTTCAATGAGGATAAGGAAAGGCAGTTCTGCCATATCCCTAGGAAGAAAGAAGAACTGAATTGGTTAGGAACAGTCTTCAAGACTAGCATACCCACGCACAGGATTATTATTAAGACTTGGGGCATAAAGAACATGAACTGCTTTGTACAATCAGAAATGACTGAACATGTTCAATAAAACTCCACCATTACAATTATATTGTTTGCAAAATAGTCAGGCATTTTTCTAGCCATACCAGACATTCTAGCCCTACAGTTGAGTTCTTAAAGATTGCGCAATTTTTCTTCGAAGACTGGAGTCAGGAGATTAGGATAAAGTGTTGTTAGGTTTCTCAAGCATAGGCACCATTTACAAAGCTTTGTCATCTCAGTGAGTCTCAGAAAATGATTGCACTGTGAGGGAGGATTCCTGGCATGGGGACCTCAGGAAAAACAAGAGTTTTTATTAGGCCCCAGAATTTAAATCTTGATTTTCCATTACTGCCACTGACTGAGTGGTATCACAGGGAGATATTTGGGTATCATGCATTAGCTATTTAAACAAAACAACTTGACAGCCTTAACAGGAAGCAGACCTACCCTTGCGGGGGGGGGGGAGGGGGGGGAGGAACTGCAAGAAACTTCAAAAGATCTCCACATGCAGAGAATGATGAGCTTGTGAATACATCTCTCCAGCAATATCATTTTGTCTTTCCACTTAGAAAGCAGTGTTTCTGCACTACTGACCTCTCTCCTCCATCTGTCCTTTGCTCAACTTTGGTGTCTTGATGAAATCCTGAAAAGCCTTGGAGTAGGCAAAACAGCCTTCAGACCTCAGTTCCACTGTTTTCTACCTTTGTGATCTTTGAGCATGTAGCCCCAGGTCTCTGACCGAGTTTCTCATGGACATGAAACTATCGACAAGACCGTACAAACCATCTGGATAAATCTTTGGGCTTGATTCCTCAAAAGAACTTGAACAATCAAGCCTTGTCTACTTGCTCTTCTCCATTCTTTTGTTTTGCTATGTTCATTGCTAAGGTCCTCCAAATTTTGTGAATCCTTCTAAGGACAGGGTGGATGACATCCAGGTTTGTTCATCTCATTTTTTTCATGTAAAAGAGTCAACTCTCAAGCTAGCTATTATGTTAATAATTATTCCTAATTTTAAACCAACTATATTTACAAAAGGCAAATTATTGTTTCTATCAAATTTACGAGGTGCTCTAAAATATACATCAAATGAAAATTATTATTCTTTGAAAGAATCACAGAATTCATCAATAAACTTCTTTCAGATGTGGAGACAATCTTGTTATTTAGTAAAATTTTCAGTCTTGGGCTGGGGATATAGCTCAGTTGGTAGAATGCTTGCCTTGCAAGCAGAAGGCTCTGGGTTCAATCCCCAGCACCAAAAAAAAAAAAAAAAAAATCAAACTTTTACCATGGTTATTCTTTTTTGGGGGGGATTAATCTCAGGAGCATGGAGCCGCTGGGATTATACGCATGTGCCACTGCGTCTAGATTCTACCATGGTTACTCTTTAATGTACTTTTTCCTTCCTTAATTGGTTTAAAAATTCCCTCCCAATTCTTCCACTGCACTAATTTTCTCTAATTTTATAAAAATAGAATGTATTCACAATATTCCCTTTTTAAGTCAAAATGTATACAATGAAAAATTTTATGAGACTTTTTCATCTCTAACATCAATTATTTAGTTTTTCTCTGGTGAATGGTGAGATTTTTCTATGAATTCTCCCTTTTTTCCCCCCTAAAATAGAGTTCATTTTACATATTATTTTAAACATTTTCTAAAATCAGTGTTTTGTATTTTCATTGTTATTATTCTTTAGTTTGCGTTAGGATTACTGTATTTTTTAAATTCTTTCTTTTTTATTGGTTATTCAAACATTACAAAACTCTAGACATATCATATTTCATACATTCGATTCAAGTGGGTTATGAACTCCCATTTTTACCCCAAATACAGATTGCAGAATCACATCAGTTACACATCCACATTTTTACATAATGCCATATTAGTAACTGTTGTATTCTGTTACCTTTCCTATCCTCTACTATCCCCCCTCCCCTCCCCTCCCATCTTCTCTCTCTACCCCATCTGTTGTAATTTAATTCTTTCCCTTGTTTTTTTTTTCCCATTCCCCTCACAACCTCTTGTATGTAATTTTGTATAACAATGAGGGTCTCCTTCCATTTCCTTGCAATTTCCCTTTTCTCTCCCTTTCCCTCCTTGGGGGTTGGGTGGGGATATGGCTCAAGTAGTAGCACGCTCAACTGGCATGCATGAGGCACTGAGTTCCATCGTCAGCACTACATAAAAATAAAATAAAGATTATATATATATTATATTCATATATATATGAATGATATTGGGCTGCCAAATATTTTTTTAAAATTTAAAAAAAACTAGCTTTGGTTGCACTTATTAGGTTTTTTTATCTGGATTGTCTTAAATTCTTTAAAAATAGTTTATAGCTTGTCAAATTGATCTTTGTCTCAATAATTCACAGCAATGATAGCTAAATTTCGATCTTGAAGAATATTTTAAATGCATACCTATGAAAACATTTCTAATTATTTGACATTATGGACAGAATATGTGGCTTCTGCAGCATACCACTATTGGAATATTTGTTTTTTTATGTGTGTATTTTTAGAAATTTTTAAAATTGTAGATAGATGGAGTAAATTTATTTTATTTATTTATTTTTATGTGGTGTTAAGGATCGATCCCAGTGCTTCATGTATACGAGGCAAGTGTTCTACCACTGAGCCACAACCCCAGCCCCTATGTGTGTATTTTTATTTCCCAGTTAATAATCATATTTTCTTATTGTTCCATCAGGCAGTCAAAGTAAGTGTATTTTCTCTTGGCAGGCAAAACCTTGATGTATTTACAAAATGTATAACTAATTTTAAATGTACATAAGTGTCATTAAACTTAATACTTATGCTATTTAAATTATCAATATACTTTTCCTCCAGGACAGATTGATGCCTGGAAAATATGGGTGGAAATATCCTAAAGCAACCAAATCATCCCATTGATCATCTTTGTTTCATAAAACTTTTAAAAGAAAACTTGGATTGTTTATTTTAGAAGTTATTATTGCTTGCTCTACTTTTATTTTCTTTACCTTTTTCTGCTATATCTTCTCCTTATTCTTACTTTGATCTATTTCGTTTCTTGATGCAGCAGCATCTCGCTCACTGCTATGAGTTTCTTTTTTCCATATTTGAGGAATCTTTTGACTTTAATTGAGGCCTCTTAGCCGATGTGTGCATAATGTTGTCACTGAAATATTTACTGTCTTTTCAATCATCTGCATTTGCACTTGTGGGTTTTAATGCTTCTTTGAGATTTATTTTATGCTATCTATAGTTTGGACTATGTATTATTTGTTTTATGCTTTCTATTAATTGTCTCAACAAACACTAATCGCCTCCTATGTGGCAGACATTATACTAGGCTTCTGGCACAAAAATAAAGAGGAAAAAAAAATATCTCCAAACCCTGCTGGGGTGAGGGAACAGTTTAGTGGGGAAAATAGATATTAATCAAGTAATTGCATTAATTAAACCATGATTATAAACAGATAAATGCTCCAGAAGAAAGGAAAGCAATTCTATGAAAGCATATGACAAAGGCAGCCGACACAGACACAGAGTCTTGAAAAATACCCTGAGAAATTAAATATGACCTGAAATATGGAGAGTAAGTAGGTGTTAACTCATTAACTCAAGGATGACCATCTAGGTAGAGCATTTCTACCAGAGGGAATAGTAGATGAAAAGGGTTCATGGTAGAAGGAAGCCTTTGAGAATCGTAAACACAAAACCAACATCAACATTTTTTAAAAACACACACACACACTGTAGCTGGAGCACAGAAAGCTAACGAGATCTTTGTGTGAGACGAGGTTTATAAGGGTCAAATCAGCGCACATCAACTCCTGTCTCTTTAAATCTCAAAGTTAGAAATGAAACTAGACACTCTGATATGTCTCTACAACCCAGCAGTTCAGAGGAGGAATCTAGTTAGAGTTTTCTTCCCACTTCCCACTTCTCAGTCTTAAAATATAATTTGGGATTTGGCACACCAGACTGTGTTTATTAAATTATTCTTTTGTGTATCATATATCTTCCATGTCCAGAATTTTAATTGACATTTGCATTCAGTTTCGAAACAATATTTTTTGACACTCACTTTAGATCAGACTCCATGACTCTGTATTCTGTGCCGACCTACCTTTGTACTCATTGTTAGCCCCCAGCTGCCACAAATTCCCCAGACTTTTAACTTTGATTACTCTTCTGATCATTTAGAATAGGTATGTATCTCCAGCTAACTCCTTCAAGGAGCATGTGTGATGGTATGATCCGAACCCACTCACAGCATGGAATGGCCAAATGCTGTTGGCTTCACATATGAGGGAGGCACCATGTGGTTGGTTATACAATTTGGCTCGTAACCAGGTTTCTTCAAAACTCTGCAAAATGGTCTCCTTGTCTTTTGACATTTAGCATTATAGAGAAGTCTCAGGTTGGTCTGATGGTTGTTCCTCTGTAAATAACTTCTTTCGTTCAGTTCTGTTTTATTTACAGCCTGAATGCTTATAACATTTTTCTTTCTCTATTAAATATTTAAGTATTTGCAGTGAAGTTTTTGGGTATGGCTCTCTCTTCATTGATGTTGCCTGATGTGATAAAGTGAAGCCTAAAATCTGCATATGCAAAAGGTAGTCCTCTTTCTAGATACCATGCAACTTTGAGGTCAAGAGCATTCAGTAAGACCCAGAAGGTCTGGGTTCAATCCCAGCTTTTTCCTTCACTAGGTCTGTGACCTTGAACGAAATCTGAAAAATAAAAAATAAAAACCAAGATGAACAAAATCTCAATCTTTCAGTTTTCCTATTTGTGAAATGGAGCTAACATAGTAGCTGCTTCATAGACACTCGAGAGTCTTAAAAAATTAACAGAGATAAGGTGCCAAGGAAGGAAGCCTAGTCCATCCTGAGTACTCTATCAGCACTTCCTAGACCACTTTTTCCCTCCCTCTTTTTTCAGCCTTTATAAAGTTTGCATTAATGATTTGCTTTTGCATATACTGTAATTGTTCTCATTTCATGTAGCTTGAGATTGATCTCCATTCTTTGTCTCATGTCTATGCTGTTCTCTTCATAATTTCACCTCTTCAATCTTTTACTCCAAGGATAGAAATACTTTCCCAGTTTCAACTCCATTTCATGATTTCCTTTACTGCAGCATCAGCTCTTCTTACTGCCTCAAAAACTATTTAGATTTTGCTATTCACATTTTCACTCTTTGTAATGCTGCCTTGAATGCCTTTTCTTCTAAGGTTATCTATTACATCTCATTTTGTTAACTTTGTAAATTTCTCTCCCTTTAATGTCTTCCTCTCTCAGAATGCAATACTTCCTGGAATGCTAACCGTTTTCTACACTTTCCCCCTGTTTTCTGTAGTTCATATGTTCAAGGTCCTACGGAATGAATTTTCACAATTTATTTTTTCCCTTCTCTTGCTGAACTCTTGATAAGTTTTTAATTGATGGCATTGTGTCTTTCTACTTATTCAAAGAGAAGCAGAGATCCATACTCAATCAGTCTCTACCAAGGGTCAGGGTGTGTGCATTTCCTGTGGCTTCATTCACTTTCTATTTCTTTGCAAGTCAAACTTCCTCCTAACTGCAGCCAGAGGTTAAATTAGGGTTGCCAGATTTAGCAAATACAAATACAGGATGCCCAGTCAAATTTGAATTTTGTATAAACAATGGATTTTTTAGTATAAGTATGTTCCAAATATGGTATGAGAATTTAGGCTATTTTAAAACGTAATGGGGCTCCTTGCGTTTTACCTGTCAAGCCTTTTTCTTTTCTTTTCTTTTCTTTTTAGAGAGAGAGAGAGAGAGAGAGAGAGAGAGAGAGAGAGAGAGAGAGAGAGAGAATTTTAATATTTATTTTTTAGTTTTTGGCAGACACAACATCTTTGTATGTGGTGCTGAGGATCGAACCTGGGCCGCACGCATGCCAGGGGAGCGCGCTACCACTTTAGCCACATCCCCAGCCTTGATTGGATTGACAAGCATCAAACCCAGCCAGGACCCTCCATGCTGCATGCTGTTGCCTGGCGCAGATCTGTTGAGGGGAGTCCTTTTTCTTTTCCGCCCGCTACTTCTCTGTAAGGTTGTGGTGCTTCGGATGCCCTGATTTTCCTCTTTGCTCTCCTCACTACATTGTTGGAAGAGACACTATTTCCTAGGGTATTAAGTGCCCTTGTCCTTCCTCCTACTACCTCCTTTTCACTACCTTGGGAAACTTCCTGTTCCCTGGAAAATCCAGTTTCCAAAAGGATAGAGTAAAATAAATAAATACTTACTGAATGCTTACTGAGTTTCAGGCATTGGGCCTGGTGCTTTGCATGAATTAGCACTTCTAATTTTGTTTTCCTCGCTAATCTGTGAGGCAGGTACTATATGCATCTCATTTTGGAGATTATGAAAATAAGGCTTAGGAAAGTTAATGGCTTGACCAAATGATAAGACAGTAACCTGGGGTTTCACTTGTCTGTGAATACAAGTGTTTAACTTCTACATGATCCATCTCTGCATCTCTGGGCAGGGAGGCAGATTGTGCAATGAACAGTGTGACATTTTGCCTTCTTTCTGTCTTTCTGTGAGGTCACCCAGGAATGGTCTGCCAATTTCCCTCTCCTCATCCAGATCCAAAAGCTGTTGTATGAGTAAAATTTCTATGAGATTCCAGAAATATACTACCCATAATTTTTACTTATTGGTTTATTTTTGGTGAGTCTTTGTCTACTCTATTTTTCATGAGGTTTATAGTAAGCATTTGGGATACTGTAGGTCAAAACTGGTAACCAGTTTCCATTTTAATCTGGAGAAAACAATTTGTTCTTTGACTTTCCCATTTCTTAGATGACAAATTCTACTTTTAAAACTTTTCCTAAAGCTATTTTCAAATCTAGGCCTTATGACTATATCCAGTGTACTTACACAGCTACTTTTCCCTATTCTTTACCAAATCCACTTTGGTATCAATGTTTTCCTTCTTGTCCCCAATTAAGGCTGAAATTTTTCTGTTCTCTGTTGATCCCCTTAACCTTTTAGAAGGTGATGTTGTCAAAGACACTTACAAATAAATATAATGCAGTGGATTTTTTTTTTTTTTTAATGAAGAGTCTTAGAGGACATGGGCAATGATCTAAGTTCTTGAGTCCTGGGTCAGCTGTACATCAGATGTACATTTGTGTATATCTGAAGGATCATCATGGATTTCCTCCCTCTGATCAGGTGGTTGGTGCTATAATACTTTGATAATATCACATTGATCTCACTGTCCTTTTATCTTTCATTTCACCCTACTTCAGACTCAAGATTACCTTACAAGTCATTATTGTCCAAACGGACCCTACTACTTCATTTCCCCTCCCATGTTTTCTGTATGTATTGTTCTGTTAAATGTATTGAACTTTCAATTATCATTCTTCACCCTTGAGCCCACCCGGCCATATTGCACTGATACCTATGATATTTGATTTGATAATTTCACACTTACTTTCTTCCCTTCACTGAACCCTATCCTGAACCTGTTGTCCTGTACCCATGGAGGGAGGGATGGCTGTGAGATTTGTTCCTGAATATATTTTTATCTGAGAGTTCCTGTGATACTTCACACCATGTTCCTTCTTTCTCTCAAATCTATTGTCCTTCTGTGACATCTGCTTTTGCAGTTTTATCTGGGATTTCCTTTTCTCTGCCTAAAAATCAGCAGCTCAGGCCAGGGATTCCTTTGCCAAACACATTCTTTCCAATCTTTGTGAAGTTCTTCGGAGCCTGTAGCAATCCTCCTTCCACTGACTGGACTGGTGAGTGTTTTTAAAACTTGGAAAACAAACTGCTGTATGACTTCCTTGGCTCTCCCAGGTTGAGGTCATATGTAAAGATCTCATGTTACTTGTGACCTTGGTCTCACCCTGAACACATCCACTCTATGCCTTTTAGTTAAGGAGCCCGTTATACACCATTTTGCTATGGGACAAAAAAGAAAACAGCTGCCTCGGAGAGCTGGAAAGAAAGGGAGAACAAATCAAGACAAAATAAGTTCAGAAAAACTACCTTATAATGCCACGTCTACCTCTGTACTCACCAAAAGAGTCAATGTCTCTATTTTTGAACTTTTTCCATCTTATCCATATAATGCCATGGTTATTGTATAATCCTAATTAAATGCAGTCAAAATTTATTGTGTTCTCATGTTTCCACAAAAATTTTATGGTCTTTTGAGGTAAATGCATCTCAAGTTCGTTATGTAGATATGCCACAATTGACTCAAATATTTTCCCTACATACCACATACATTGAGGGAGCTTAACATTTTTTATTGATGAAAAGAACTGTTTTTCCTTGGGATTGGCTCCTTGAGAAGTATTTTCAGACCTGAAATTATATGGCCATTGATCTTTTTAAAAGAGTATTTCCAAATTACCTTTCTGAAAGCGTTACATCAATTCATCCTGCCATCAACAATGTCAATAGTCGCCATCTCAAGGCTTGTCTCTGCCACTTTATGTGGGTTTGTGTTTTGTTTGTTTTTCTTCTAATTTTTTATTAGTGAATTATAGTTTTACGTAATAGTGGGATTCATTTTGACATAGTCATAAATGCGCCATTTCAGTCTTCAATACTTCCTCTTTCCATCTCCTCCTGATCCTTTTCCTCTACTCTACTGGTCTTCCTTGTACTTATGTATTTATTTTTATTGGTGCATTATAGTTGTATGTAAAAGTTGAAGGTATCATGGTGTAGTCATACATGCATATAGCATAATTTGGTTATTAGGTTTGTGAAAATATTGAATGCTGCATGAATTTGCATGTTATCCTCTCAGGGGCTATGCTAATTTCTCTGTAACATCCCAATCTTAGTATATGTGCTACCAAAGTGAGAACTCTATATTAATGTTTTACTAATTTAATATGAAAAAGTGGTATAGCATCATTCAAATATAACTATTTAAACGGATTTCTCTCCTGACTAGAGAGCTGGGAAGGATTCTCTGACATCAACCCTGTGCCAAGACGGAAGGTCAAAATGCCTATGTACCATGGTAAGGCAGACACTTGCACACAGAGTCAGTAATGGGTGGAAATTGGTTCAAGCATTCTGAAAAGCGATTTATCAAGGCACACAAAATACTCTAAAAATATCTTCTCATCTTTGTCTGGAAATTAATTTTCAGTGAATCTCATCTGAAATGTACAGCATTTATTTACAGTATTAAAAATTTGAAAAACCCAGGTGTCCAACAGAAAGAGTATTATTGAGTGAGCCATGATACTGACACAGAAAGAAAACTAAGAAAGTTCCTTGTCATGCTTGGAAAGAATATTTTAATGACATAGTAAATGGGGGAGGGAGAAAAATAAGATAACATTCTAGGTGTAATATGATCTCCATATGTAGAACATGTTCAAAGGAAAATTTAGAAAGCAATATGTCAAAATAGTAATAAAAAGTTGCCAGAGTGGTAAGCTTATGATTTATATTTATCCTGCCTTTTAACATTTTCTAAATTACTCAAAATGCCAATCAATTTTTATCAACAATCAAAAAGTACAAAAGAGAGAGAGAGAAAAGACCCTTAAGTATCAAAATACCAATATACTTCTATGGAATTGGAAGCAAACAGCATTAGAGTCAGTCTAAGCTTAGCACTTCCTCGCCCTCCATCAACCTTGATTCCACTGTGTTAACTGTTGCTTCTCTAGCATCTCCACTTGGCAAAAAAGCCTCTTTAGGAACGCAGATGCTCTCTTCCTCATTTGTAGTTTCTATCTCCTACTCAATCCAGTGCCTACTAAAGTTGCTCACAAAGAAATTAATGTTTACTTTTCATGTATTTATTTATACATTCAATCAATCATTCAGAAACACTTATTTACTAACACATGGTGTCCCAGGCACTGTAATCCAGGGAAACAAATATAAACAAGGTAGGATTTCTCCCCTTCGAGAGTTTGAGTAAAATCTAAAGGGAGTACTAATCAGTTTCAGGAAGGAGATGATAGCAAAGAGTCATTTCTTCAGTCAGCCACAGCTGTAGTTACTAGAATGTCAGGTTCCATCCCCTACCCCTTGGTATTAGAAGACTATCACAAATACCCCTTGATAATCTTATTCATGCCTGCATCACCCCTCCTGCTGCTGAGGCTGGGGCGCTGCCGTTGGATACTCCAGTATCCCCTAACACTGCCTTCTCTGTCATGTTCATAGCCTTGCACTCCATTTCTAGGCTTGGTTTCTGCAACAAGCCAAAACTGTGATGTTTGCACTAGATGCTATTTCTTTACTCTGTGTCTCTCCTTGTGTTTCCTTTTCTTTCTTTCTTTCTTTTTTTTTTTCATTTTATCCCACAAACCCAGGAAAACCTAGAACCCTAGAAATTTGTGGAGTTGCTCACCGTCTGCCTTCAGGCTTTGAATCATCCTCTCTAAGTCTGTGTCCTCCATGGAAGTGGAGAATTTATTCACAAAGCTTTGTCCCACCAGGCAGTGAGATCTTCTTCCCATCGTCCATCTCTCCTCTATTGAAGCAATTTCTCTCTGCCTCTCTCTTCTGCTCTCAAAAGACACCCATTTGAGAGAATGCCTATTTCTATTTCTCTGTGTTCACATTTCAGGGAAACCCGTCATATAGAGGCGGGAAACCTCCAACATAAGTGATGGAAATGAGGAGTCTCAAGAGTAAAGGAGGAGCATGGCAGGATGTCCCCTGGAGAGAAAATAGTAATTTTTTTTTTCAATTAGCTTATTCCCATCTGCCTGCTCCTTTTAATTTAACATAAAGCCCAACAAATGGGTTCCTCCATAAACAGAGACTCTCATTTACACCAACAGGAAAATTAAAATATATAACCTCATCTGTTTTGATTTGCGTTCTTTTCTTCCCCCTTTCCCCCCTCTCCAACTTCATAGATTCCTAAGATTCTGGATGAGAAAGAGCTTCAAAGCCAATAAGGTGCCTCATTATATCATTGAAATTCTTCTGCAACATCCCACCAAATTGTCCTTCAACTTTTGTTTGTGCACTTCCTGAAAGGGGGACCTCATCACTTTATTGGTCAATAGCTTAAAAGTTAGAATGTTTTTATTCCCAGTAGTAATAGTTGTTTCTCCTGATGCTTTCTTGGCCCCAATTCAAGCTTTCAACATGACACCATACAAATCTAATTCCTCATTCATATGGAATTCCTTCCAGTGTTTCCATTCTTCCAATTTGTGCTTCATTCCTTGTTTTATTTTTTAAACTCTCTTATTAGAACACTGTGGAAACAAAATAAAACAAAAATACACATAATCTAATTTTCTTAGCATTGTTAGGAGATAGCAGAAATAAGTTTTTGTAGATAAATTCATTCATTTTGTATAATAAACATTTACCAACTATTCTCATTGTTCTGGGCCTCTTGCAAAAATCTAGGGATGCCAGTGAATGAGGTTGACTCTTTGTATTCAGGAGGCTCGCAATCTTATGGTTAAGAGTATGTATCCCAGGGCTGGGGTTGTAGCTCAGTGGTAGAGTGCTTGCCTCACACAGGTGAGGCACTGGGTTCAATCTTTAGCACCACATAAAAAAACAAATAAACAAAATAAAGTTACTATGTCCATCTAAATATATATATACACACACACACACACACACACACACACACACACACACACACACACCAGTATGCATTCGAGCATTAGAGCCTTCAGTTTTAATTCTTGGTAGTCACCTGGTCTTCAATTTATCAAGTGAAATTTAAATAATAATAGTACCAGTTGGCCAGATTGTGAGAATTAAATTAGACAATCCATGTAGAGTTCATTAAAAGGTCGATAAATCCTGGCCATCATTTTTTGGGAAGGGTCCTGTGAGAAAGAGAGAGGTCAGTTTCAAGGCAGTGGGTAGATTGGGCAACAAAGAGAATGTGCTCTGGCAGCACAAAGGGCCCATCTAACCAAGACCTGGTGGAGGACAGGAAGATCAAGTGGCATTTAGCTAAATCTAAAAAGATGGAGGAATTTGGTGAGTGAAGATATTACAGGAAGATATATCAGCCTATGCAAACGTGTGGATCTGTAGGAGCCCACAAGGATTCAGAGAACTACAAAATACCTAGGCAGTGGAGCACAGGTGACTGTGGCAACAGAGGAGATGGAGTTGTTTCCGGAGGTCATAAAACTGAGAATCTTGTAAGCCAGGATAGGAGATGAACTCTGTCCTATGGTCATGAGAAGCCAAGGACAGATTTCATGTGAAATAATCACGTCTGCATTTTCAGATCACTCTGGAAGATGGTGAACTGGAGAGAGGCAGCCCTGGAGGAGCAAGGGATCTCTCAGCAGGCAGGTTAGGCTCACTCCTAGGTTGCCAATAATGCAGGGGTGAATGAGCAAGTGTTGACTGCATGATTTATCCAGGATTTTACAAGCAGTGAAACGGAGAAGAAAGTCCTTTCATTTCATTATTAGTATATTCATAAGCTTTGTGTTTTATAGTTTGGTATTATTTTGGTTTTGATTTATAGACAGCAACAAGAAGGCTGCAGCACCCAGAGCACTTAAAGGGCTTAATCCAGCTGCGAGTTGAAGGAAAAAAAAAATTGTTAGAACAAATGAGAAATAAAAAGGACCAGAATTAAGGCAACAGCACTGAAGATAAAGAGAAGTGGCAAGATTCAAGGAGATTACATTCACAGTTGAATTCTTTTTTTTTTTTTAAAAAGGGCAGCAAAGAGACTGTTTTTTTTTTCAGCCCAAAGTGTCTCCCTGACAGTGACAGTGCATGACAGCCTAATTGTCCTGAATAAATTAAATTCCAATGTCACAAATGTTTTCTACACCCGACTTTATAAATTCCCCAAAATTAGTTGACCAAGATATTCTCTAAATCCTAATTTATTCATTTTTATTCATTTACTTAACAGATATCACTAAACTTTACCATGAACTGCAAAATGTGTTAAAATCTTGGATATCCAGGGAATAAGAGAAATATTCCCCGGTCTTAAGAAGTTTACAGCTCACCAAAGTGAATACATGTTGGAAAATAAAAACAAAAACAAAACTCATCATTTTAAGCATATTTTGGCTTGGCGGGGTGGGGGACAGTTCTGGGGATTGAACTCAGGGGCACTCAACCACTGAGCCACATCCCCATCCCTATTTTGTATTTTATTTAGACACAGGGTCTTATGAAGTTGCTTAGTGCCTTGCTTTTGCTGTGGCTGGCTTTGAATTTGCAACCCTCTTGCCTCAGCCTCCCCAGTCTCTGGGATTACAGGCATGTGCCACCATTTGTGGCTTTAATAGAAACTACCTTTTTGACACTTATTTCTTAAAAAAAAATTTTACATGTTGTATGAACATTATGTTGCTTGATAACCACCTTTTTAAAAGTCCAGTGGACAGTCTTCTGTTAGTAACTTACTTGAAATCTCAGTAGCATTCAATACTTTTGTCTTCTGGAATTTTCTTTTCCTTAGCTTCTATGATAGCACCATCTCCCTTTCACTCTTTTGCTTCTGCTTCTTAGTTTCCTTCATGTTGAGGTCCTTTGAATCTTTATCTTATGTTCTATTTTCCTAAGTGAGCTCATTCATTCATAGGCTTTGCATGTCCTCTGAATTTGAATCTTCCAGACTCAAATTTTCAGCCCCAATTTCTTGTAAGCTACAGATTCACATGACTCAATCAATTACTTAATACATCTGCTGTGATGCCTCATGAGCATCTTAGCTATGACATGTCCAAGACCCAATTATTGGGGTCCCAATTCTTCCTTTCCCCAAATGTGCCTCTTTTCCAGTGTTCTCTGTCTCATTACATGGAATAATCTACTCACTTGCTCAAGACAAACCTCAGGGTTATCCCTGACATTTACTTCTCCTCCACAAGCTCTGATTCCTCTCTTTACCTCTTCACTTCTCCTCATTTCTCCTGGCCCCACCTCAGTCTAAGCACTATCACCTCTTACCTCAGCTGCTGAGATATCTTCCATCTTTCAAAAATCGGTCTTCAGAGTTACTCCTGTTTTCTCTCCAATGATTTTCAACACGATGATCATATTTTTAATGTAACCCCCCCACACAATCATGCGATTCCTTGTTTTAGATATAATGCAAATTTAGCCTGATTTTCAAGACCTAGTATAAACAGATACAAGCCAGCTCTGGTGTCTTTATGAGACACCCACATTGTCCATGTAGAATATTTCAGTTCCTTAAATATGCTATGACCCGCCACTCCGTGGGGACCTTGTCCTTGGTCTTTCTACTTCATGTGCAAATCCCTAATGTTTGCCATTTCATGTCTATTCCATCCCTCTCCAAGAGAGCGTCTATTTTCTTGTTTATTTATTGCCTCTCCCTTTGTACTAAAATGTAAGATCCATGCAGCAGGGACTTCACTGTTTACTCATTGTTATGTACTCAGCATTTAGAAGAGTCTCCGGCACATAGTATTAAGTCAAGGATATGTGTTTAATGATTAATTAGCTAATCCTCAGACTGCTGGTTTGATTAGTTCTGTTTTTTTTTTAATTGTACCGTAGACTCTTGTACCACTCATTTCTTTAGCATCCATCAGAGTTGTCATTCCACATTTACTCATGATGAGCATAGTCCTTATGACTAAGCAGGAGTTTGAGGGTTGAATAAGATGTCCAGTCACCTGGCCATTTCTACCTCTCAGTTATTTACTAAAAATAGAAAACAGGGGTCAGGGTCAGAAGGATCCTCTTTTAGGTTCTGTTGAACTTAGTCTAGATCATTGAGGAGTCAAAAAGCAATAGGTAGTTAATTGCTGAGGAGTGTCAAAGGACAGAGGAATGAGCTGTGTTCTAGGAATAAGGGTCTTGGATTATGAGTGAAGTTAGCTATATGACATTTGCCTTTCTGTGTTATAGTGGAAAATAACACCTTGCCGTGATGGGAAGTAAAATCTCAGACTTTATCTACTTTTTAGATATGTTTCCATCTACTGTCCATCTAAAATTTAAGCAATTGCAATTTGCTATTTGCCACTGAACCAGACATTGGGCTAAAAATGAGAGATTGAAAAAAATCCATAAAATCAAGTACCGATCCTGAGGTGTTTACGTTTCAGTATAGGAATCATATAAGTAGATGTGTAACTCAGTAGTCAGTATTTTAAGGACAAGATAGAAATGTGGGAGCTATTCTGCACAGAGACACGTAACTGTGCCATTTCGCTGTTGCCCTTAGCCATCATTTCATTGTGTGCTTTGGTCCATATATACAGAGTCAAAAAATCTGGGATCTGAGTAGGGCTTTTAGAGATCATCTGTCCAACAGATTGGAATCTGGAACCCCGCTGCCAGGCCCTAGCCAACTGGTTCCTATACACAGGTACACAAACTCACCGTCGCTGTTCTGCACGGCAGACAGCTCTCTGGGCATGCAGACATCGGCAATTGCCCGTGGTTTTATTTCCCCAGGTACCTAGTGTAACACAGCCACTGCCTGACAGATCTAATCACAGGCAGGGTCTCTTTCGCAGTCACCCCAGAGTAAAAGCTCAGCGTGTTCCCAAGGAAATGACTGAAACATACAAATCAATTGCCCTTTTCTTCTCTTTTTTTTTTGACCCCATTTTGAATGCAAGTATGAGGTTTGATAACAGTACCAGGAGAGGAGGTGGATTTCATACGTCCAGGGACTCATCAAAAGGAAAAAGACTGCACAAAGATAGAAGTGTTCAGCCTTGCGCCAGCCTCAAAGATTACCACAGTCGCTCCTGAGAATAGCCAGGAACCCAATCAAATTCTCAAATGTCAGTGTCAGAGTGGCAAAAAAAAAAACCAAAAAAAAAACAAAAAAACAACCCTCCTCCTTCACCCACCCCACACTGCCTTCTGGACATTTCTTCACCACACTCATGCTTGCTGTTCCTTGCCCATGCCCCTAATTATCAACCTCTGGGCCTCTATATATACTTATCCCCCACCTGAGATAAGCAATACCATGTAACTTCAGAGGCTCTTCCTGGACAGCTCAAATGCCTTCTCATGTATGAAAATTCACCTGGATGATCTCTTGGAAAATTTCCACACCACTCCCAACATAATTTAATATGATCCTCATCTACGTTTGCCTGGCGTGACGGTCATCTATGTTCATGTCTCGTGCTATCTGCTGGGCTGGGAGCTCCTTGAGGGCAGGGTCAGCCTTTGTATCTCTCCTAGCATGGTCCAGGGCTTGGCATACAGACAGCACTGGATTAACATTTGTTAATTAAGTAAGTGAAGTGGAACTGGAACTCACAGATATTAAGTGACCTAATTTTTTGGCCTTTGGGGATGAAATTTAATCATGAAAAAGAACTTGAGGAAGACCTACTTGTTTCAGAAAGAGGTTGGTTCGGAAGGGGCCATAATGGAGGCTTCCTGTTTTCTTGCCAGGAAGCAAATTGTTATTCCAAGTAGGTTGGTCCCAAAGGCCTGTCTTCCCTGCATGCGGGGTCAAGCAGTGTTGTGCAGAGGCTGGGACAAGCTCATGCTACAGAGGCAGATGTATCTGTTTGAAATTCTGAGTCCTGTGTTAACAGCTATGTGGCCTTGGGAAATTCACCTCTCTATTAAGCAGGAGCAGCAGCCTCTACCACTGGGGAATACCAGAAAGGATAGATACTAGGTAGACTGCCTTGAACAGCCTCTTGCATCTTGTTTAGAATACAATTTATATTTCATATGTAGACATTTTACTAAAGAAAATAATGTCATGTCTTGCATTTTCTGAATTCCTGATTACCTACATAAATATGCTTCAGTTTCCATGTTCATATGTGGTCTTGGTGTGAGCTATTTTCACATCTGAACACACAAATTAAATGTGTATATGTGTGTATATCTTGTGGCCCTTAGCTGGTCCGGGGTAGGAATTCTTTCCCAATTCAGGTCCTTTCAAATAGAAAATCGGAGCTGGAGTGCTGGAACACTGAGTCCATGGATTATAAGTAGACATCAAGTTATAAGGAGCCAGGTCGTACAGAAGGAGGTTCTATGGTTGATCAAAGCCACCACATATGACCTGACCATGGTCAAGCTATTTCATCTCTTTAATATGCTCTCCACTCACAGTCAGGACTGTGTAGCTCCAGCTCTCATAACTTCTCACCTGGACAACTGGCTCAATCAGTCGAATCTCTTTCTTCATTTTTATCTCATCCCTCTCCATCAGCTTCTTGGCAGCAAGAATGGATGATCCTTCCAGAATCAAATCTTGTAAGATTTCTCCCTGGTCTATACTCCTTCAATGATTCCCATTTACCTACAGAATTCATTTCAAGCTCTTCCAGAGAAATATAAGGATAGAAACAGGTAGACACAAACAGCCATGAGGTGTGGCAGCAGAGATAGAAGGCACCCATCTCAGTCTCATCTCTGGCGGTGTAGACTGTTCTCATTGTCAAAATCGTGGTCCGTTTGTCAGCCTCTCAGTAGAGATGCCACATTCAATTTTCTTTTGCTTTTCCCTTTCTTTCTCTCTCCCTCTCTCTCTCTGTCTCTGGTGGGGGACATGTCTGGGAACATAAGGTCCATCCCATTCCAACAATAAATATACGATTAGCACACTTACTGGCATACCATCATAGTCTTGTTTTATAAAATTGCCTTGTCATATTTATAAATAGGATCAACTTTTATTCTCAATTAATAAGATCCACTTTCATTACTGATTTGGATGATAAAGTATATGGTCACATTTTGATGACATGTGAGTACACAAAGTGTTTCAAAAAACTCAGAATTGCCACAGATAACCCTCACCATTCTATTTTCAAACATTTATTTTGTTGTAGTGAAGAATTTAGTTTTTTCTTTCATGCCTACTCTTTAAGAAAATGAAATTCTTTACTTTATCCAGGCTCCTATTCTGTTATTGCCCCCCCACCCCACATGACCAAAGAAGTTGTGTAGACCTTTTTTAGAAAAATCGTGATTCCGTTATTTCTCTGGTTCAACCAACCTGGACAACTGAATAGTAGAGTAAGTTTTCAAGGTCACATCTCGTTTCATTTCAGTTTTATCTTGAAAGATGATATTCACACCACTATTTATAAAATACGATTTATCAATTTTCTACCTCATTGAACATACTGAAATTCAAGAGGTTTTTGGGGTGATGCAATCTCAGGAGAATTATATTAGAGTGACTGACATATTCAAGAGTGTACTGTGGTCTTGGTGTGAGCTATTTTCACATTTGAGCACACAAATTAAATGAGTATATGTATGTGCATATTATTTTACACATATACAAACTTGTTTTTAAATTTACACATCATTTTAAGTGTTTATTTATTTCACCACTTTGTAAATAAAAGTTTTAACCCAAATTCTTTCAATTTAAAGATTGAGAGCTGGGCATGGTGGCGCATACCTGTAATCCCAGCCACTTAGGAGGCTGAGGCAGGAGGATGGCAAGTTTAAAGCCAGCCTCAGCAAAAGTGAGGCACTAAATCAACTCAGTGAAACCCTATCTCTAAATAAAATACAAAATGGGGTTGGAGATGTGGCTCAGTGGTTGAGTGCCCCTGAGTTAAATCCCCAGTACAATATATATATATATATATATATATATATATATATATATATATATATATTAATCTTGTTTTAATCTTTAATCTCAATTTTTTAATCTTGTTTTTTTAAACTGTTTTTGTTCATTTGTTTCTTTTGTTTTGTACAAGGATCGAACCGAGGGGTGCTGGAACTGTATTTCTGAGCACATTTAATAATGCATGTTTTTTCAGCATGGCTGCCTCTTTTTTACCTCAACTACATTTGATCATATCTCAAGTTCTTTCCTATTACTCATATTTCATCTTGCAAGATGATCTTGATATTTAACTCACAAGAAGTATTCAGCGTATTATATGATATCTATCACCTATCTGTCTGTCTGTCTGTCTCTATCTTGTTCTTATTGGTCCCATCCAAATCACTGTTTCTGAGTTCAAAAAGTTCAGGCAATTGTCAAACAAAATTTGCAGGTATAAAAAAATTAATGCCAAGCTAGGTATTTGTGCAGTGATGGTTCAAATTCTTCGTACATAAGAAATCTGTATGCTTAGGCACCTTGGAACCAAAGGAGCATACAATAAATCTCACATTTTAAGCAACATTTAAGGCCAGACCTTTTCAGCTAGCTTCTGAAATTAAAAATTGGTCCACTAGTTGTGGTTGGTTAGTATTACATTTTCCCCTCTGAAGTGTATAATGAGGAATCTTGAGGCAAGGTCATGGCTTTCATGGTGTTTAGTGATTTGGGGTTATTTCTGAGTTTTGCACATTTTGTAAAGGTTCACCTCTTTTAAGATTATGCCTAAGATTTTCTGTTTTTAGCCACTGATATGTGTTTTGAAATTTAAGATCATTATATCCTAAATAAAAAATAAGTCCCAGGATAACAAACACAAGCACACACCCAAGAATCATCTACATTTTTGTATTGTTAGGGAATTCGCCAATAGGAAATAAAACTAAGCATGTAATGTTTTGTAAATCCTATGCTAATAAACAAAGCATGTGACCAAATGCAATTTGTAAGATAAAATAGTTGCTTGATTTTAACTTTCGTGAGGTGTGCCATCAAATTATTTGGAATAAAAACTTAAGTTTTTTACTTCTGTAAAATTTATATTTGCAAAATGATAGATATCAACTAAGCAGCTCCCCTGATCCTTCATCAAACACTGTTAACAATATCTGCCACCCAGTCTGAAAAATAAAGACTTAGCATGGCTTACAAAGACCTGGCTCTGCTTTTCACCTCCCCTTTCATTGCTCATCCTGTATTTCTCACCTTGATTTCTGGCTCCAGTTGTCTGAGGTTTTGTCATTGTAGTGAAGTCCAAGGCACGAGGGTCCAAGAGCCTGATCTGTCAAGCCAGATTGCCTGGGTGAGAATCTGAGGCATGCTGCATTCTTCGTCTTGGACAAGTTACTTAACCTCTCTGAGCCTGGGGGTCTTTAGCTATGAGATGAGGATAATAATTATATACCTCATGGGGCTACTGTGTGAGGATTAAATGATAGCACATACTGGATGCTTAGAACATGATTATATATAAGAGTTATTTACTAATTCCTCTAATGATCTAAATGATCTGCTATTCTTGGTTGTGCTGTCTTCAGAGATGCCAACTCCCAGGTCGACTGGGACTCCCAGGTTGTCCCCTGAGTATAGCCCATCCCTGCCACTTTAAGCTATAACTGTCAGTTCATTCATTTCTCCTAGAAGATTATGGGCAACTTGATATCAGACTGAGTTCTCTTTACCCTTTCCTTGCTAATGTGTAGCCCATAGGTATACAGGTTCTACAAACTCATCAAGTGAAAATCAAACTAATACATGTTAGAAACAGCAAGGAGAGCCACAGAGAAAAATGATATTCCTTTGGAATAACACTAGATGCAAGATGAATTTTCAAAATTGCCATTTCCTTTCTTTCTAAGCACAAAATGGGGGTGCTTAGAAAGATTTTTTCTTTCTTCCTTGGCAACAGGCCTTGGCCACATGGAATTCACCCGTGTCCACCCAGTGTCTTCTGGAGGTGCACCCTTGCCTGTGGCCTTCTGTGGTTGTGGCTGTCCCTCCTGGGATTGGGCTACACTTTCTACTTCACCCTGCCCTCCTCAGGGTGGTAGCACCTTCCCTGAGTTCTGGGGGCTCCTGCCGATGGAGAGACAACTGGCTTCTAATTATTTTGGACTGAGGTAGTTCTGTCAATATTTTGGGCGGAGGACCTATAAGCAGAATGGAGAAGCCTCTATGAGCCAGTTAAGTTAGATTAGCCCACTGGGGACTACAAAATTCCTGTAGCTATGTGAGTCACCTCTTAAGAATCTTGACTCCTTAGGGAAAAGGAGATGGGATTTGAGGTGCTCCCTGACCCCTGCTTTAACTGATAATGTGGCACAGTAGCAGGAACCTTATCCCTCTAAAATACTGTTCCTCTCAAATGCTGGGATTCTGCATGAGCAGGTATTTCTGAGAAACTCAGCTTTGGTTGGAGGGCCTGGGCAGGGAGGCATGGAGTTTCCTAACAGCCAATAAGCAAGGGAGGCTCTGAGAATCTACTCTGATTCCCACAAGCCAGGGAGGTGTGAAGGGCAATTCTCATGCCTGATAGCTCCTCTTTCCATTTCAGAGGAATCAAAGAGTCTCCCTATTGTACTCAAGACCAATTTATTTCTTGAAAAGCGGGCCAAACATGTCAGGGAATTGGGCCAAACCCTCAGCTTTGATGGCTCTGTTTTCTGTTTCTTCGGTCAGAGACTTGGTGTCTAAATGTACCCCTTTTCATGCTGGGGACTTTGTGAGAAGGTAGGGATGCTGATGGCGTAGGATCGGTAGCTGTGTGTCTATTTGTGCATTCACCTTCAGCCAAACCCCCTGGCATTCATTCTCCTTATAACCTGCATTCTCAAGGGGGTGGGGGCAGAAAAGCTGGCACAAGAAGCAGAACAATTGACGGGGGTGCAGATGGGCAGGTGTCCATTAGCCTGAGCCTGTCCTTAGAGTATACTGAGAAGGAATCACCTCTTCTTCCTACCAGGAAGCTCTCTGCTCTCTTGAGGCTGGGAAATAGTTGGAAACATTTTCTCAGTCCACCCTTGAACAGGGTGATTCAAGTTGGGCTTTCCTCCTCCTCCCAAAATAGATGGGAGAGAGAGAATGGCTGTCTCAGGGACGATCGAGCAGCTTTTGCAAGTTTTATGAGATTACGTGAAAGCTCCTGCTCTCGGTATCAAAAGCCTTGAACTACCAGGCTCTTTGCTTTCAGCATTCTCTGTATCAGGTGTCCAGGGAGCCAGATGTCAGAGCTAAATAGACGGAGATGTTGCCATGAAACAGCTGACCACTGTCCCCGGGTAACACTGCCACTGTCACTGCAGAGAAGATCACTTGAATGTTAAACTTGATGTTTTCACTGATCGAACTTGGTACTCTACCTTTTCTAATACAGATGTTTCAGACTCAGCATGTCCATGTGCCAAAAATTCAGGGCCTAGCTCAGAGCTGGTAGATAATAAGAAATCAGAAAATATTAGTGAACTGAGCTGAATTGGGGCTTTCTTTCCTGTTAGAATGTTGCATATAAAAGACAGGCAAAAGTGGCTTCAGAGTCTTTGCAATGTTCCAAGATGTATCTTTGCGCATAATCAATTTCAAGGCTAGGTTGGAGAATGCGCTAATTGAAATTTTGTACTCTTAATCTGTTTTATAACTCGAATAAGAATCAAGAAACCACAATAGATCTCCCAAACCTGCTGTATAAGTTATCCTTTCTGAACCTCTTTGTGAGGTTCAAATGAGATAATATATGTGAAATCCATTTGTAAACTATAAGCCACTATAAAATCAAGACAATAGCATAGTTATTATTATTATTATTATTAAAGTAATTAATGCATGATGGATGCATTAACAGAAATAATTCCTTTAAAAGCTAGAGGTAGTAAAAAATCAAATTCCCATATATTCTGATCAACTTGAATCAAATCACAACTTAAATGTACATTAGTACATGACTAAGGTTCATAATATTTCAATATCTTCCTGTATTTTAAAAAACAAGCATAAATGGGATAATATACCATCAGACACAGAATGAGCTTAGGATTTATAGTTGAAAGTTAACATATTGCAGGAAAGTCCTGTATTAGTTTTCTGTCACTATCACAAAATACCTGAGATAATCAACTTAAAGAGAAATAGTTTATTTTGGCTAACAGTTTGGGAGGTTCCAGGACAGATCATATGGCCCTATTCTCTTGGCCTGTGGAGTGGCAGCACATCATGGCAGGAGTGTGTGGTGAAGCAAAACTGCTTATATTATTACCAGCTGGGGAGCAGAAAATCTAGGGTCGCACAATCCTCTTCAAGGGCACATTCCCAATGATCTAAAGACCTCCCTCTAGGCCCCATTTCTTAAAGCACCTACTGCTCCCCAATAGCACCACCCTGGTACAAGCCTTTAACACATAAGCCTTTGGGGGACATTCAAGATCCAAACTTTAGCAACTAGCCAGGTCTCAATTCAACGGGAAAGGTGTCTTACAATTCCTGTTCTCCATTGCTGTCACTGGGACCCCATGCCCCCATCTCCATTTATCTCCTGCCTATCTGCTCTATTACTCCTTTAGTGAATAGGATTCCACTGCAGGTTTGGGTTCCCATAGCCTTTGTTTATGTCCCAATAGCATTAAATCTGGTGCCGTCTGTACATTACTATCCCTCAACTCAGTTGAAAGAACACATCCCTGGGAGACACATTTTGACAGGCTCGGCCCAGGTCAGGTGGATACCAATCCAAATGACAGTGGCTGTGGGTCAGAGGTCATGTGATAACTAGGACTGTGTCTTCTGTGCTGTGGGCAGGGCAATGTCTTTAAGAAGAGGGTGAGTGGGGCTGGGGGAAATAGAGAGTCCTCAAGAACCCCACTGGCAACACCACTGGCCTTTCCATCTTGTGAGCTCTGTTGCCTACATCACAGTTGAGTGCTTCATTATTTAATTTCTCTGCTTCCCACTGGATGCTAGGTCCTCAAAATAGGACACATGGTTCATCCTATTCTGTAATCCCCAGAACAGTCAGAACCTTGCTGGACACATTGTAGGCACTCAGTGAAGCCTTGCTGATTGATGTCATTGTCATTCTTTACATGCATCTAGCACGTCACAGTAGATAGAGCACATTCGTCTATGCCGATCAGTTTGACCCCATGAAGGTCTTCAACTATTATTACATTTGCTTTAAAAATTAGGCAAAATCAAGGCACAAGGATAGTAAGTGGCAGAACCTGCATTAGTTTTACACGTGAAATATCCTGTGTCTTTATACTATCTACACGGATGGAGGAGGCAACTGGATCGTCATTCTAGAGATAAGAGTGGCCTAGAAATAAGCATTTGAACCTCATATACATACAGATTACACATACAAAAACAAAAGCAGTGAATGAGACGTCCTGGAATCCGTGTAGAGTGGGAATAGAAGATTACCTAGGACAGAAGCCTGCGAAGTACCATCATTTAAGGATGAGCAGAGAAAGAGAGTCTGTAAGGAGACATAGAAGAAGCATCCCAAGAAGGAGGAAAAAACCAGGATGGGTATTATTTTGTGATGGGAAGAAAACTTCTCAAAAAAGGGAGTGAGCCACAGGGTCAAATGCTTCTGAGAACACAGTGAGATAAGAACTAGAAAATTCCCTTGGCCTTTGTAACAGGGAGATCATCCCTGGTTCTGACTAGCACAGTATAAGGGTTTTGGTACAGATACAGACCAAAAGTCAAATGGAACAGAGAGGGAGTGGGTGGTGAAGAGCCAGGGACAGTGAGTTCCTTCAAGTCTTTAAAGAAGTTTGGCAATAAAGTCAGGGAAAAGATGCACCTCTAGGTTGAGGTTGAGAGAATGTTTATCCTATTTTAAAGATGGGGGGAAAGTGAACCTAGTTAAAGCCTGAAGGATCCAGGAAAGAAAAAGCAATTGGAAGAGGTTTGAGGGAGCGTGTGTGGGTGGCACAAAGTCCTGAGGAGCAGAAGAGAGGAATATGAGGAACTGAGGGAGAATGGATGTGGGTGCTGGTAAGTGACAGTCACCGAGGAATTGCTGTTCTTTTCTCTCTGTATAAATGAGAAGCAAGGAAATCCTTAAGAGTTAAGGACATTGGTGGCTCAGCAGTGCAGAGATGATTTGTTTTTTCTTATGAAAGTGCCCATTGACATCACTGTGCCGAATGCCCAGTTGCTTCTTGCCATTCATTTCACATTCACAGGAACTTATTCATTCACTCATTCATTCATTCATTCATTCATTCATTTAATAATCATCATCTGTGCATCAGGTCATGGAGAATGCACTGGTGACACAGAGGCAAAAGCACATTGGATAAGCAAAGGATGACTGAGGCTACAGAGAAAGGTAAATTGTACTTGACCCACCATAGGCTAAATGTAGCAGCTTTGTATCTGAAACCAGCACTTTAATAAAGTGAGCCATAAAGCTATGTATTTATTTTTTTTTAACTTTTTTTAAAAAATTATTTACTTATTTATTCTAATTAGGTATATATGACAGCAGAATACATTTTGATTCACTGTACACCAATGGAGCACAACTTTTCTCTGGTTGTACATGATGTAGTGTCACACTATATGTGCAGTCATACAGGTACCTAGGTTAATGATGTCCATCTCATTCCACAATCTTTCCTGCCCCCATACTTCCTCCCCTCTTCTCCCTCCCCTATTGCCCAATCACAGTTCTCCATTCTTCCCATTCCCTTCCCACTACAGATCAGCATCCACTTACCAGAGAGAACATTTGGCCTTTGGTAATAGCTATGTCTTGATTAGTCTGATTATCAGGATACAGACACATTTTATGACCCATAGTCATAGCTCTTCACTCCTTAAGAGCCCAGATCTTTTTCTTATAGAATGTGGCTAAACTCGAATTTCTAGCACATCCCTTGTGACCCATCTGAAAGCGAATGCTAACTGCTCCCCAAATGTTCCTCTCCCTTTCTGGGATGGTAAGTGAATCTGTCTAGATCTGTGCCAATCTCAAGTGAAGAATCCCCTCTAGTCCTTTTCAAGATTAGGTACAGCCCCTAAGACTGAATTCTAGTCTGTGAAATGGGAAGGCAGGTGATGTAGGTCATTTCCAGGTTAGTCCCTGAAGGGAAGGGGCTTCACAGCCCTTCCTAGTTTCCCTCCTGCTGGCTGGAATGAGCACAAGGTAGTTGGGAGCCCATTTGGATGCTGGAGGAGAAGGGGGAACGGAGCAATCCCATCCAAAGGGCCTGTATATCTTCATTAAGGTCTTTGTTCTTGACTCAGGACTTAAGCAGTTGAACTTCCTGCTGGGTTCAGCAGTGAGCTTAGCCGAGGGGAGCTAGGAAGAGCAGGAGCTAAGGAAATGATTGAGCGTCCATGATGCGAGGTGGGACCATGAATCTTTTAGTCCTACTGGTTGGGAGTTATTGTAGGAAGATAAAGGAATTGCACTTGGGGGCTTCACCCCCATGAGCTCACTTCTCAGAGCAGCCTCATGGAAAGCACTCTGGTATCTCCAGCCTATGGACGGTGAAACTTAAAGGGTAAAGCACCCAGCTGTGGAGCAGCAGAGCTGGGTGCACATGGCTCAGAGCACTAGGCTCTGCCCTTTCACCACGAAGCTTCTTCTTGCTCAGATGAGGGCCCCCAGCTGTAAGAAACTCGCTTTCATCAGCCCTGTGGCTCAGCAGGGGTGAGAACTCAGTCTTCCCTTCCAGACCACAACATCCTGTGGCCATGTGCCCATCACGCCACTGCCTGTGAGCCCCTACAGGAACAGTGGTGATAGGGCTGAGGGAGGGCCAGAGAACAGAACCGCCCCAGGCCAAGAGCCCTTTACAATGCAGCCAGGTGCTATAAATTTCTCCAAAGGCTCAGGCCCTCTCCACACATGCACATCTGGAATGCCGCATAACCCCTTGCCTCTCCAACCCCCTCTGCAACCCCCTCTGCAACGATGACTTCCTGGAGTATTTTAATGACTCACCATTATAAATAATATACTCTACCCTTTCTTTAAAAAAAAAAAAAAGCCTGAGGTTTCTGCAAAACCAGCAAATTACTCCGAATCATAATTTCATCGAAAACACTAGAAAAAAAAAAACACACACACACTTTCATACCCTGAGGTAGGAAAGGTTTGGGAGATTTATGTCTTTCCTTGAACACACAGATTTATAACAGTGGATAATGTACATTCATTTCATCCATATTTATACCTGAATTGATGCGGAGTCTGGTATCCATTACTTTAATCTATGTAACTTGATCATCAGAAATCTGAACCATAATTTTAACACGTATTACAAAGAGTTTCTTTTGGACTTAAAGGAAAATGACGGCAGAGAAGAAAAGCCATTAAGACCCAGCTGCAGTCACTTATTCCTGGGGCACTTCCTTTTGCGATAGGTGTGGGTCCCTCTCCCCACTTCTCCTCCATACCTTCCCCAACACACAATCACTCTCTCAATCAGCCACTGGCACTAACTGTGCAAAGACTGGAGAGTACAGAGAAGACAATTCTGGGGGAACTCATGTCAATAAATTCCCAATGTTCCCTCTAATCCAGAGTTCACATGGAGGCAGTGATAATGGGTCAGTAGTAGCCTCTAGTCACTTAGTAGAAGTGAAAAAAAACGCAGGATCTGATCAAAGCTTCCCTCTGACAGACAGTGGAAATTAAATCCAGATACCAGTTTTCAAACTGCATCGCTGGCACTCAGCACATGGTTCCTGTCCAACTTCTGAGCACCAAACATTGGCTCAAAATTCCAAATGCCTGTCCTGGACTAAAGCCAGGTAGAGGATTTTTGAGAGAATCGGGACTCAGGATTACATTAGGTGGAAGGTGAAGGAAACAAGACCTGGGATCTCACTATAGCAACTGTATATCAGAGAATCTCCATTTCTGGGCCACCATGCCTGGGACTTCTCAAAGTCAATTAAACAGCATGAGGGTAGATCTTTCGGTCTGTTTCACTCACTGGTATGGTTCAGGCTGGTACTTAGTAGGTACTTGATAAATTTAATTGGATAAAACTCCTTCACTATAAATTATTCCAGAGATGCAATAAATTGTTGAGTAGATACTGTGCAATAGTGAAAGATGAAATTAATAGGTTTTTATGAAATTAGGAGTGCTGTTAAAAGGGAATTTATACACACACACACACACACACACCACAATTTCTTTATCCATTCATCTATGGAACGGCATCTAGGTTGGTTCCACAATTTAGCTATAGTGGGGCTGGGGATGTGGCTCAAGCGGTAGCGCGCTCGCCTGCCATGCGTGAGGTCCCAGGTTCGATCCTCAGCACCACATACCAACAAAGATGTTGTGTCTGCCGAGAACTAAAAAAAAGAATATTAAAAATTCTCTCTCTCTCTCTCCTCTCTCACTCTCTCTTTAAAAAAAAAAAAAAATTTAGCTATAGTGAATTGTGCTGCTATAAACACTGATGTGGCTGTGCCCCTGTAGTATGCTGTTTTTAAGGCCTCTGGGTATAGACGGAGGAGAAGGATAGCTGGGTCAAATGGTAGTTCCATTCCAAGTTTTCCAAGGAATCTCCATATTGTTTTACTGATTGGTTGCACCAATTTGCAGTCCCACCAGCAATGTATGAATTTGCCTTTTCCCCCACATCCTTGCCAACACATTGTTGCTTGCTTGTATTCAACATTAAAAGAGAATAAAATCATGGCATTTGCAAGTTACTGGATGGAGTTGGAAAATATCTTGATAAGTGAAGTAAGCCAATCCCCTCAAATCAAAGGCCAAATGTTTTCTCTGGTAAGTGGATGTTGATTCATTATTGGGATGGGGCATGGAAGGAATAGAGGAACTTTGGATAGGGCAAAAGGAGGAAGGGGAAGGGAGCGGGAAATGGAGGTAGGAAAGATAGTGGAAGGAGATGGACATCATTACCCTAGGTACATGTATGAAGATATAAATGGTGTGATTCTACTTTATGTACAACCAGAGAAATGAAAAATTTTGCTCCCTATGCGTACTATGAATTGAAATGCATTCTGCTGCCATGTATAACAAATTGGAATAAATAAATTAAAAAGGAATAATATGCAGTTATGTCTATTAAAAGCTGTCCACTCTTGTATCTTCAAATGCTTTTCCATTCTTTATCATGTGTATTATTTAGTGTCTTGTATTTTAGAAATACTTCAAGATATTAAAGCATGATGTTATTCAAGGTTCATAGCAATATTGTGACGTGATTAAAACAAATACCATTCCTATTTCACCTATGCTAAAGTTGAGAATTAGTTTCCACAATCCACCTTTTGCCACCCACCAGACTTTGAGCGTTGCTGTCTCCCGCTTCTCTATCCCACGTTCTTGCAGATTATCTGTCACGGGCTATGTTCCTGGCAAGAATAAAAGACACAGTGTGTAAAACGGACATTACAGAACTATCTGGAGATAGCCAACCTGGCTCCAATCAGAATCCAGGAAGAGATCAGTGACCCACAGATCACTAGGACTGCTAGGTGCTTTTCTCATAGCCTCTTGAAGATAGTTTTATATTTGACTGTCTCGAGGGAATAAATCCCAGCTGTCTGATACTTGAAGTCAGATAGGACCATAATTTGGACTCATATGTTTTCTCATGAGACTGATTTTTGGAGAAGGAAACTTATCTTTAAAATGAATTGATAGAAACTTTATTGGTATTATTTGATTTTTTTTTACTGCAGGAACATGTATATAAACATGTGTGCTTGTGATATACACATAAATGTACAATGTGTTTCTATACATGTATGCATACATAATATATGTAAAGTATACTATTATACATATATAATATATGACATAGAGTAATGAATACAATTATATAATGTGTGTATGTATCATTATGAATAAGTCTTTAAAATTTTAACCTAAATAAATAATTAACTTTTAGCAGAAGAAGACTTTCAACTAGAATCTGTTCTGTAAACCACTTGGCTTCTTGAGAGGTGCCAGGAAAGAAGGGAAACTGAGGCTTCTCACATATCATATTGCAGGTTCTGTCAAGGCATTTGGTGAAAGCAGCCAGTTCTGCCACATCAAGAGTGTCACTCCTTGTGACACTCTTGTCAGAGAAGCTGTGCCTCGACTGAAGTTTTACATATTGTATGTGAACATGGTGGGAATATGAGCCCAGGTACGAGTGGTGTCACAGCCCATGGTCTTGCCCATCCTCACCATGCATTTCTACCAGGGGAGCTAGGAATCAGGAGCATCTGAATCTTCAGCAACTTTAAAAAGAAAATGTCTTTAGTTGCTACCTTTGGATGCTTCTTCAAGAATGTTTGCTGTTATTATTATCTTTCCAAACAAATGTGAACTTTACCTCTCCTGAACCCCTAACATTCATTTCAAATTTATACAAATGTTCATCCTCCTCTCTCTTATTTCAGCCATTGACTCATGAGAGAGGTATTGCAAGTAAGATATTGCTATTACTTCATTGCCATAAGATGCATGAACTGGTATGAAGCAAGGCCAGTGATAGCCAAGATCTAACAGTAAGTCTGGACTTGCCTATGTGTGGGTGCTGTGTCCTGAATTCCAGCCCAATACCCCTGCTTTCGAAAACTACCAGTTCCTTTCGCATACTGAAATTGAAAGGACAAAATGTGTTACATTTCTCTGAATAATTTTCATGTTACTCTCATGGGCTAATGAAAACAGCAAGTTTCTACTGTGCATTTACCTTATGTGGAAACTGAGCCTGGAAATCAGGTGATAAGGAACCATGAACCACAGCCCCTGCCCTCCAGGAATTAACTGTGAGCCTGAGGGACAGAAATGATGAAACCTGCATTATTTGTGCACAAGGTGGCCTGTTGCACTCTTAAATGTCTGTAAAGCTGACCAGTTGTCTTATGTCTCTGCCTTTCCAGAGTCTTAGCCAGAGCTACCGCACACAGCTGTGCTCGTCACGGCCACACCTGTTGGGCACCTGTAAAATATGGACATCTGGTCAAACTAGTGTTCACTATCACTCACTTTCCACTTTATTCGTCCTTTCCCTTTGTTAGATTTGGGACTTGATTTGTATTACTGCAAAAATAGTATTAATTGAGTCATGATCGTAGGCTGGGTATTGTGCTAGGTGCATTCTATTTGCTGCAATTCCCATCACAACTATGGATGGGAAGGAGAAGTTTGGTTCTTCTTTACTAACAGAAATAGAGGTGCAAGGCAAGGTTAAGGAAATTGCCTGAAGTCTCAGCCTACAATCTGAGCCTGAAAGTTCAGAGGGAAGTAAGGGAAACTAAAGAGAAAGGACTGGTTAAGTGTGTATATATTAAAAACAAACCAACAAGAACTTCTGTTAAATAATCTTGTTTTTTTCAAGAAAGTGACCTGAAAAAGTTAAGGAGGGCTTCCCACCTTAGTACATGCTTTCAGACTCTTGGGCCCAGAAAAGCCTACAGTAAGACAATAAACATATGTTTTGATATTACCAGAGAAAGATTTTTAAAATCTCTGCATTAGCTTTCAACCGCTCACTGATACCAAAACAACTTCCATTACAAGCACTTACTGTCTGCTAGACTGTGAAACCTCACTTACATGTGACTATTCGTTTTAAGAGGAGCTCTTTATGTTTGTGTATACACATATATATTTGTATTTGATAGATTTAAATATATCTGTTATGTATACATTTATTTTTAATATGCAGAACTAAATGTAGCTTCAATCTTGAAAGGATACGAATGGTATTTAAATCTAACTTTCTCAACTGTAAACACAGTATGTATGGAGGAGGGGTCCATCCACTAAATCATTGTTTCTAGACTTTAGTTGCACATTGAAATCACCTAGAAATACCTGTGACCTTATAAAATTCCGATTCCTGGATCCCATGCCTAATGATTCAGATAAGATTAGTCTGGGGTGAGCTCCAGCATGAAGACTTCTAGAAATTTCCCAGCTGTTTCTAATGTACCCTAAGGTTGAGAGCCATAGATCCAAGCCATCACTCCATGTATTAGTTTCTATTTCCTTCTGTGACATTAATACATATTTGTTATCTTAGTTCTATAACTCAAAAGTTCCAAATGGGTTTCACTGGGCTAAAAATGAGGTGTAACTAGGGCTGGATTCTTTCCTGGAGATTCTAGAGGAGAATAATTTCTTCCCTATGCAGTCTCTAGAGACTGTCCACATTGCTTGGCTTGTGGCCCCTATCCTCCATCTTCAAAGCCAACACCACGAGGTGAAGTCTTTCTCAAATAGCCTCACTCTGACCTCCCCTCTTGCTCCCCCCTTCCACATTTAAGGATCCCTCTGATTGTACTGCCCACCCCCAGCTTATCCAGGATAATCTCCCTATGTTAAAGTCAGGTGATGAGCAACCGTAATTCCATCTACTTCCTAATTCCCTTTTGCCACATAAGGTTACATGTTCACAGACTATGGGGATTAGACAAGGGACATCTTTAGGGACCATAATTCTGTCTACTACAACTGCAATTTTAAATGAACCCAAAACAAATGAGAATTTCCTTTCTATTGCACCTGCACACTATGGGCAAGGCCAGTAAGCAGTGTGTTCTTTTATAGGAGAGTCAAGTGGTAGCTTCTGGGTATATGAATACATCTCCCTTCTATTCCCCTCTCTCTTCCTTCCTACTAGTAAGAAGAGCAGCAAGAGCCTGTCATTCTCTGGGCTTCCCACAGCTGCTGTCACACCACTTGAAAACAGAGCCCAGGTGACCAGTGCTCCCAATCCATCCTGGGACAAAGCAATATGTGAGCTGCCATATGCTCGGTGGGTTCTGGCTGACGCTGAGCAGGTGTATGGCATCCGGGCCAAGCATCTGGAGGGCGGCAGATTCACAGAGGGGTGGTACCATTTTCAATTTATCAGAGGAAGACCTAAGAAATAACAGAGGGCCAGTGTATTTGCCTCTGTCTTCCCCATCAGTTCTTAAGAAAGAGAAGCTGGTTCTGGTTTTCATTCTGAAAAAATCCAAGGAAACACTTTGAACATGATGCTTGTGATGATTTAAAAATTATTTTCTGAGATCTTCAGCATTCAGAATCCATCAATTAACAAGATGCAGGAGCTTCCAAATATTTATAATGACAGCACTATCATTATGTTAAGCTATTATGACAGGAAGGGGAGGAGATCAGATTAACCTCAGTCAAGGTGTTTATGTCTGGCAGGGGTGGGGGGGCATTTCTATGCATTAATTTAGGACTCCTATTTAAAAAAAAACTTGCAAGGTAATATCACGTCTAAATAACAATTTCTTACTCGTAGAGAGCATTGTGTTCATATCCCTGAACATCTTTATTTCTAAATATCTACACATGAGTGTTTAAATTAAATGTATCACTTACAAGGGGGCAGAGCAGAAAAGGAAAAGTTATTTGAATGATACTCCACGAACAATCAAAGTTAACTGACATTGGCTCTGAAGAATTCATCTTCATCAACGTTATTGCTCCTGCTTCTGTAAAAATGAATGACTGGGACACAAAAAATATGCCATCAGCTTTTACCAAAAAATAAGCAGTTTAGACCATTTATTTCCATAAAATGGTGCTGTGCATTATACATCAAGCTGTTACATTTTCTGTATGACTGATTTTGGAGAGTGTGGGTTGACATTGTAAGTTCTAATTATTTGCGCCCTCCCCATTCTGTTACTGCACGACACAGGGCTGCCCCCAGAGGAGTGTCAGAAAGGACGTTATGTGGACTGACTGGAAGCAGCTGAAAAAAGTTCCACTGGGCTTTCTAATGCAGATGATGTGCCTTGCAGATAGGAGCCGAAGGGGATGGAAGAACCCTGATTGGAAGGTTCGAGTGTGTTCCATCTGTTACCGCTCTAGCCTTTTCATTAATGCTTCGTAAAGGCAAGCAGAGTCACAGCTGGTGAAAAGGTATCTGTTTGACAGGTCCAAAGCCTGCTTCTCCTCTCCTCTGGCAGGGCTGGATGTTCAGAGGGGCCTTGCAACTGTCCACCTTCAATTTCAGATCAGAGCTCCAACTCTCTTGTGTGGCAGAGGAGAAAGCATAACCTTGGTGGCTCAGATGGCCTTGGGCTTGTGTCACACTTCTTCCGCTTTCCTCACCGTGGGTCTATCCGAGCATTCGTCACACTGAAGAGGTTCGCATCTTCATGTGAAGAAATGGAAATTTAGTAATATTACATTCCAGGGCTATCACGAGGCGTAGATGAGACCACAGTAAATAAGGTATTAAGTTTCTTCTTTTCCCCGTGTTATCTACATTGCATATGGATGAAGACAAGAAAATAAAAACGAGGCCGCAGGTTTTATACTTCTGATGCCTAAGCAAAGGAAGCAAGAATGCAGACAAGACTTGGACTAGAATCTTCAAATGGATTTAATCTTTTATCCACGTCTTTCTTAACAGTTCAAAGAGCACAGGTCTGGAGGCAGACTGCCTGGATTGGAATTCCAGTTATAGCATTTATTGGCTGTCTAATCTTGGACAAGTAATTGAAATTCTCAGTGCCTCGGATATATGGGGATGATTGTACTCACTTCATACAGTTGATCTGAGGACGAGGCAAGTTTATGTATCTAAAGCATCTAGAATAGTACTTGCCATATAGTGTTTGTTTAGCTGTTTATTTGAATATTCTGGTGTTATTATCCTCACCTTCACTCCCCTTACCTACCTTCCCCATTTGGGCAGCTCTTTCATTTCCATTGGGTTGTTAGCAGCAAGGAATAAAAGAAGAAGCTCTTCCTGGCTTTTGAGTTTCGAATGCCTACCTCTTGGGGAAATAAAAATGACTTCGACTGAGTATCCATATGAATCTGCCCAAGGCGTCCCTCCTTCCTTGTGAGATAAGAACAGTTTCTGGGCTGCAATGAGGAGACAGTTAAAGGGAAAGCTAGTGTCATTGACTCTGCCAAGTACCTGGAAAAAGTGTCATCTCCTGATGTCACTGATCCTGTAAGGACTGAGGGCCAGGAAGGAACGATTTGGACTCCACTCTGGTTTGTGCAACGCAAGAGCAAAAGAGACTTGTGCTTTTTTTTCAAAGTGGAGACCCTGGGAGCCCAAAGCCCCAAGAGGTTATTATACTGAATATCAGGCGGGCAGGGCTGGGAAAGCCTCCAAGACCTCCTTATTTATACCAGTATGGCGCAGAAAGAAGGGCTCATCTGTACCTAAGAGGGAGATTTAATTATCAGCTGGACAAAGCCAGACCTATAGGAGCCTTGAAGACTGGAAAAAGGGACAATGACTTCTGGTGGACTAGGAATCAAGAATTAAATGGCATGATGGGTGTGTCCAGATGTCAGCTGCACAGATGACCATGAAGACCAGATGCCCCTAATCCCAGACCATAGCAATATGCGAACTCCCTTGAACTTGGATGCACCCCGTGGAAAGAGGGGCAGTGTTCTGCATTGACTGAGATTAGGTCTCCACATATCTCCACATTTTGGAAAATAGGTCTTCTTTAAAAAAAAAAAAAAAAGAACATAATTGAGTTTCAGAAAAGTTCTGGGAAAAAAAAGTTTTATTACCCACTGGAGTTATATACTGGAGATCAAGACTCATACCCATTACATGTGAAAGGATTTGGGAAAAAATGGTTTTAAACTGGCAAAACGGGATGAACCATTTGTTTTAAATTTAGTATAAATTTCTTTATGTTATATGGATCTCAGAACCACCCAGATACAGAATTTAGTAACACCATCTATTAAAACGAAATTTTAAAACCTTATTATGTAGTGGTCCAAATATATATGTAAAGAAAAATATAATGAACCCCCACATATCCATTTCTTATCTTCAACAATAATCAGTAGAGGCCCATTCCTGTGTCATCAACCCTTCTGCATAACTCCAATCCCCAAGCCCCTAGATTATTTTGACTCGAATCCTAGACATCACATTATTTCTTTAGTTCAGTCTATATCCCAAAAATTCAGGATTCTTTTAAAGAACATATCTGTAACACTATTAATCCCCCAAACATTTTCAGTCATTCCTTAATATAAAATATACAGACAGTACCAAATATTCTTGGGTATCTCATAATATGCTTTTATAGTTTGTTTATTTGAATCAGCATCCAAATAATTTCCACACATTGCATTTTTATGATTCTCATGGATCTCGTTTAATCTATAGTTTTCCCTCTTTTGTTTCCATTATAACTTAGTTGGAAAGAATGAATTCATTGGTGCTGTCCTGCAGAATTATTCACATTGTGGATTTTGTTGATTATGACTCTGTGATAACACTTACCATGTTCTTCTGCCCCCTGCATCTCTCTTGACATAATGGTTACATAGATCCACAAGCAGGGTCATATGTAGGTAGGTATTTGGTAAAGAAATAATTCAGAGGTGGTACTTCATAGTTGCAATAGGAAGCACGCAATATCCACCTTTTTAAATCATCTTCCAAATTTTTCTTCTTTCATCTGTTTGCTGGTTTATGTTTATAAAAAGAAAGTTTCTTCATCAAATATTTGGTTTCCCTGAGGTTGTACAGAAAACCATGTGGAATACTTGATTCTTTTCCCTATTCATCAGTTTTCCGAGAAATGAATTTTTTAGCACACTCCAAAGGTTACTGATGACTTTTTTCTTCTTAAAATGTCCTCATAGGAGCATTGATTTTCTTATACTTTTGATGTGTTTTAATACGTACATGTATTATTTCTGTAGATATTCAAATTGCCTCATCTTGGTTCAGTAAGACTCTCACCACTTTGGCTCCTAAGTCCTTTTGCAGAGCCCCCACAGCTTCTGAGAGTTTCCTCACCTTCTGGTCCGATGAAGTATTTCCAGCTCATTTTGTGCATTTCCTGTCACAGATCTGGAATCAGCCATTTTTCCAAGCAGCCCTGGCTCCTCCAGGAAAAAGATAATTAGAGAACATAACTCGGTGCTGGTAGTGCTTTTTGCTTCTGGGTTCATTATTATGTCTGTTTTTCCAATGTGCACAGCTATATGTCATGAACATATACTGTTATTTCCAGTTCATGTTGAAAATGACCGTGGTTTCATTTAACATTTTTAAATTTTAGGTTTCTACCTCTTTTTCTCTTATATGAAATTTTGGTACTTAATGATCATAATTATGTTAAAGTAATATTACTTATTGGAGCATATCAAATTAAACCTATGAATCACATCATATGCATAATAATTTCAGAATAACAATGTCAACATTATTGGTCATAATATTACACAAAATAATTTAAGATTTTCTTTTTGTAGTCCCTTTCCCTCTACCCTCTGCTGCCTTAAAGTACTAAGAATGATATGTTATGGCATTCCTGTGGTCACATAGGAATGAAGTAGACAGAAAAACTGCAAAGGTAAAAAAGTCCAGGTCTTAATGTCACAAAATCTGGGATTCAAATCTCAAATTTGCTATTGATTAGTTCTTTTGTAGGGTAAATTACTTAACCTCATTGAGCCTTAATTCCCATCATATGCCTAACAATGATGATGATATCCAATATTATTATTGTAAGAATTAAATGAGCTGACGTGGGGGAAAGCAACCTACCTAGTAGCTAGAACACAATTGGTATTTAAGAAATGTTTGCCTCAGCGGAATGTAGTAGTGCATGCCTATAGTCCCAGCAACTTGGGAGCCTGAGGCAGGAGGATAGCAAGTTGTAGATCAGCCTCAGCCACTTAGCGAGGCCCTATCTCCAAAAAAACAAAAAGGGCTGGGGATGTAGCTTAGTTTAAAAGCACCCCTAGGTTCAATTTCAGTACCAAAAATAAAAAAAAAAAATGCTTCTTTACTCCCCACCCCATTCTTAGCTTAATCTATATTAGAACCATCCCCGATATCATTAAGAACAGATCAGCGTTTCTTTGATCTGTATTTATCATGTCTCTGCCCTATTTGCTTTTCCTGGAGAGTTTATTCCTGTACCAACTTGCATCCACCTTTGTGATCTGTTCTCCACTTTTCTCCACTCTGCTTTCTATCCTTGGACACTGACCATCTGGAATGTGTTAAAGGGTTCCAATGCCCTCTACTTTGTTGAGTTTCGTCAGTAGGAGCCTCAGCAGGAGATTGGAGAGATTATCTTGGAATTTATTCCTCTGGCCCCCTTTCTTCAGGGGTGCTATTCCTTGACTGACTCCTCTCTGAACATCCTGCACCACCCTTGTTGATCTCCCCAAACTCCTTTGTTTAAAAAAAAAAAAAAAAAAAAAAACTCCTTTACTAAAACTCTTTCTGATTATCCAGTTTGAGTGGTACCATCTGTTTCCAGCTGGGACCCTGACTGATACAATTTCCAATCAAGAAAATATTAATGAGATTGCTAGTTGAAGGGGCACATTTCAACGTAATTCCTTTAGTTACTCTAAAGTCTTTAAACTCACAAATTTAGATATTGGAACGCAAAATACCTAGACTTCAGTAAATTATCCACAACACAAGTCACTCAATGAATTTTGCTTTAACCTCTGTGCCCTCAGCTTTTAACCAAGGGTCAATACAGGAAATATCATATGCTATCTTCATTTCTGCATCTTCAATAAATGCACTGTTGAAAAAAGCATCCATTATCATACCCAATGTCCCTGACATGGTGACATAGAAGGAGCATAAGACTTGGAGTTAAAAGAAACAGACTGGAGCTCCTCTTCTGTAATTTACTGGTCTCAAGTCACCTCTTTCTTAACTTCAATCTATTCTTCTGTACAATAAGACAAACATACTTATAGATTTTTGAATAGTAATGAAAAAAATGAGAGTTTTTAAACTAAAGAGCTCTGTAAATATTCATGCATAGTATGAGTATATTAAATTCCTTTAAAAATTTAGCACAGGTAAAAGGTTTTCTTTACTAAAGAACTGTTGTGCTTTCTTTATACTGTTGAAAAGGAGTATATGACTCATTGTGATTTTATACACATATACACACATATTGCTTTAATTTATGAGAAGTACAAAATTAACTATAATGTTCCACTACTAGGCAAGTTTTTTTTTTACTATATTACTAGTATTTATACATTTTTACTTTCTTCTACATAATTTAATTCATTCCCATTTCATGATATTATGGTACATCATTTTCTTTATTTTAAAGCATATAGAATTATTTTTGAAGAAAATGGGATCTAAACAAACAAGACAACATATTCTAAGAAAACAATAATGTATTCACGATTGTACTACCTCCCAGTTAAGACTCATTAAGTATTTGTTTAATTCTACACCAAACATTCTTCAAAGTGTCAGTTCCAACCTCTAAGTTCACAAGTGCATTATTTGGAAATCAGCAAGATTGACATCTATTTATTTTTTAACAGATGTTATATAAAGCTATGCATGTTGTATCTATGTAAATCTTAATGTAGATTCAGATATACTTTCTGCAGTTTATTAGCATAAGAAGAAAGGGTAAGAAAAGAAGGAGGAGGAGGAAGAGGAGGAGAGTAGGAGGGAAAAGACCAGGAAAAGGTATATGTGAAGGGGGAATTATCATCTTTCCTTGGAGTCAAAGTGCCATTTCAACATTTTCTCCCTGTTCCTTCCCAGGGCAGAGTGAAGATGGTTGCCTTCTTCACATTCATTTCTGACCATCAGTGATCTCTTCTTAGTTCCTATCCAACATGTGACTTGGTTCCTAAATATTCTCTTGTTATTTCTACAGAGAGAGCAGCTCAATTCAATTCCTCTGGGCCAATCGCTACTACTTTCAAAGACCACAGTCTTTCTCCAAGCTACATCCAGGTCTGTTAAACTTCACCCCCTAGTTTTTGAAACAACTAGCTAAAAAACAAGATAGACTGAAGCTAGAAAATAAACCTTAACTGTTAGAACAAAGTAAATTTCTTGAAGTATAGAACTATTACTTATTGAAGGCAAGATAAAATTTTAAAGTAAAGAAAAAGCGTAAGTGAGCTGTCTCAGACAGCTGAACCTTCCAAAGGAGATGGTAGGTTTTTATACCCAGTCCCTAGGCGAAACAAAGATCTTATTTGTGCATGGTCAAGTATGACTTACCAAGGAAGGGGCTCACTGTCCTATCTGAAACATCCTTTTGAAAGACACCTGCGGTACCATTATGCTACAAAAAGCACCAGGTCATTAGGGGCTCTGTCAATCAAGTGACTGATTCCTCCAGATATGGCTGGTGAATAAAGAAGGCACTTTTTGGTTTCAGACTGAAAGTCACACTCCACCTGCTCCAAACCCTAGGGTTTTGAGAAAAATGAGAAGCTAACCTAATCTATTTCCATGCTAAAAGAAACATTTGGTTCTAAAAGCCAGACTTTAGGAATTCTTTTGTCCAAGCAGAAGCCAATTCTCAGGAATGTCTGAAAACTCTTCTAGATTCTTTCATCACTTCATCATAGAATGGTTTAAAGAATATTGGTAGAGAAACATGGTACTAGTGCCATATTTAAAAACAAATGAAGAAAACTCTTACATTTCTAAAACTACATTAAATCACAAAATCCTGGAACATTTCTGATTACTTGTCCTTCTGTTTAGTTTTCTTCAACATGTCTTATAAAAAATTTCACAAACCACAAAATTGAAAGAATCCTACCATCAATACCTGAATACCAATCACCTAGATTCTATCATTAACCTTAACTAGACTTGTTTTTTTATCACATACTTTTCTGTTCATCCTTCTATACATAATCCTAACTCACGTTTGAGACATTTCAAAACACCATTGTAGGCATTTATTTCTAAGAACTTCATCATGCATTATCATTAACTAGAATTTAATATTTGCTTGGTCATTATTTTCATCTAAAGCTTTCTTACAATAAAATGTGCAAATCAAAACTGTACTTTTGTTGAGTTTTGATAATGCAAATATCTGTTATAACCCAAATGCCTGTTAAGATAGATAACACTATCTCACCACCAGAAATCTCTCTTTCTCTTTGTAGTCAAATCATTACCCCTACTACTCTGCAGGTAACTTCTGGTCTGATTTTTTTCTGCAACATTTATTAGATTTCCCTGTTCTAGATTATCACATATACACAAAATTATGCATTCTACATCCTTGGCCTAGGACTTTCCTCATTTAGCATAATTTTCTGCAAATTGATGCATGTACGTATCCACAATTCTTCCCATGTTATTCTTGAATCATATACCATTGTATGAATATGCCACCTAGATTATTCATTTCCATATTGATTAGCATCTGGAGTCTTCAATATGTGCTACTATGATAAAGTTGCTACAAACATTTTTGTCTAAATTCTTTTCATTTGTCTTAGGTAAATAACTAAAGTTGAAATTGCTGGGTCTTGTGGTAGGTGAATGCTTATGTTTACAAGAAACTATGAGCCCATTTTCTAACAGGACCACACACCTGTTTATACTTCCATCAACCTTACGTATGGGTTCCACTTTCTCCACATCTTCTCCATTGATTTTTATGACCAATCATTGTAATTGAAACCTTTCTTGTCTGTGCATATGGTATCTCATTAAGGTTTAATTTCTGTTTCTCTGTTGAATGATGGTTTTGATCAATTATTCATGTGTTTCTTGGTCTTTCACATATCTTCTTTTGTGAAATGTATAATAAGATATTTTTTGCCTATTTTTAGTGAAGTACTTATCATGTGTTCTAAATTCCTCTCCTTTGCCCAATATTTGTTCTGCAAATATTTTCTCCTAACTAATTCCCTTCCTTAACATATTTTTTAAATGTAGAATGTTATTATAAGACTGAATATCCTTGAATTATTCCTAATTTAAGGAAAGATATCTCATATTAAATATAATGGTAACTGTAGGCTTTTTTAGGTGACCCTTATCACACTTAGGAATTTCCTTTTATTCGAATTTGGGACAACATTTTTTTTCTTTAATCATTAATGGTTAATGGATTTTCAATGCTTTTTATAATCATTGAAAAGATCATGTTATCTTTTATTTCATGAATATGGTTAATTTACTGCTTGAGTTTAAAATGTTAAAACCAACCTTGCATTCTTGCAATAAATCCTACTTGGTTATTGTATATTATACTTTAAAATTTTACATGATTAAATTTACTAATATTTTGTTAAGTATTTTTGGTTTAATATTCACAAGGAATAAATGATAAGAATTTAGTTTTTCTGAGATATATATTTCTTAGGTTTTAGTCTTAGGGTTATAGTGGCCACATAAAACTAATAGGAAATATTTCCTTCTATTTTAGAAAGAATTTGTGTAGAATATAGGCTTATTTTCTAATGATTGATAGAATTCACTAATTCAATAATCTGGGTCTGGAATTTTATAGAAAGGATATTGATAATAAATTCACATTTTCTAGAATGTTCTGTTTTATTTACTATTCATTCTAGTATTTGCCTTTTTCAAAGAAATGGTCCATTTTTATCTAAATTATCAAATATAGGCATTGTTTTGTTAATATATTCTCTTATTAGTCTTTTAATGTCTTTCAGATATGTATTTGTGTTCCCTCTTTTATTACTGTTGTTAGTAATTTGTGTCATTTCTCTTATTTTCTTGATTAATCTAGCAGGGGATTATCAATTTTGATGCTCTTTCAAAGAATCGATTTTTCACTCTATTAATTTAATCTATTGTCTATTTCCTGTTTCACTAATTTCCATTCCTTTTATATCCTAATTTCTTTGAACATTATAATTAATTCTGTTAAGAGGTTAGATTTAAACTTTTCTTCTTTTCCAGTGTTAGCATATAAAGCTATAAATTCTTAACCTAAATTCTGCTTTAGCTGAATTTCACAAATTTCATTATATTTTCATTTTCATTCAGTTCAAAATATTTTCTAATTGCCTTTGTGGTTTCTCATGGACTATTTAATAGTGCATGTGAATTTTTAAGTATTTGGGTTTTTTTTTTCCTGGAACAAATGCTTTATAATACATCAACTTCACTAGTCTTAACTATACTTTGCAGAATTTCCTTTCTTGTATGTTTTTGGTTATGATGATTAGGAGGTTATAAGGTAAGCTACAGCTAGTCTTAACTCATGCAGGGTGCACTGCTCTACTGACTGGTCATTGACATGAAGCAGTAGCTGGGCCTATGATATCTCCTGGATCCTCCTTCAGCTTCTCTGAGTCAGGTTGTTTATGCATATTTAGCTCAGCAAGAAAACATCCTAGTTCCTGGAATGGGAACATAAGTTACTTCCTGGTAGAGCATGTGCTGGTAGAGCATCATGAGACCTTTGGTTCCATCTCCAGAACAATTAAAAAAAAAAATTCTGGCTTCTGTAAGGTGCTCTCATCATTAAATCAGAGGCAATAAGCATGGATATAGGTTCAAGTTTCTCCTTGTGGTGTTCCAGCTTGTGCTTGTGTATTCCAGACTGCTTGTGGTCCTCCCCTCCCAACTATCTGCCTTGGGGATTTCAAGCTCCAACACAAATCACAGAGACAATAGCCTTACAATAACTACTTAGTCAACTCCCACAATTGCATAAGCTAATACGTATATATTTATATGTGGAATATGTGCTTACGTATATTTATATAGAATTTTTATATAAATATGCTACTTGAACTTTGATGACATCTAGGTATACTAGTAAGAATTTTTATTTTAATTCCATGTTATCAGATAACACACTTTTATGATATTCATCCTTCTTAATTTATTGAGACATTTTATGGTTTGACATTTGTTCTATTTTTGTGAATATACCATGAACCATTGAATACACCATATATTCATCAGCGTTTAGTATTTTCTTAAAAATAAATATCAGGTAGCTCAAGTGATTTGATTGTATTGTTTAGATCATTTATATCTTTATTGGTTTTTTGTTTGTCTAATTGTTTATCAATTTCTACAATACAGTGTTAAAATCTCCAACTATGTAGAATTGTTTGTTTTTTCCATTTAATGATGTTGATTTTATTTTATATTATTTGAACCTTTGTTATTAAACACACACACTGAGTATCCTAGTATCTTCTACCTATTTAATAGCTAATGTATGAGACCAATAAAGAAAAAAAAATTAAAGTGACAAGGTCTGTATGATTCCACAGTAATATCTCTCTGCTAGAGCTACTTCCAGATATCTTAAAACTTGCTTCTAATGAATAGTAATAATTATATCTTTCTGCAGTGGCTGTTGAACACTTGGTTAGTCTATAGTACCTAGTTATTCCATTACAACTTATCCAGGTGTCATTTTAAAGGTGTTTTGTAGATGTGGTTGACATCATCTGTAGTCAGATGATGTTAAGTAAAGAGATTATCATCAATAGCCTGGTTGGGCCTCTTCCAATCAGTTGAAAGTCATAAGAGCAAAGCTGGGGTTTCTCTAAAAAAGAACTCCCACCTCTAAATTGCAGCTTCAGCTCCTGAACCCAATTTTTCAGTTTGTTAGCCCGCCTTACAAATTTATCTACACATGAATAGACATCCATAGGAGGAACATATAGGAGCAATCCATTACCTTGGAGAGCAGAGGTTGGGGAAATATTCCAGGTCAGGTTATATTAAAACTTGATGGGATTTGAAGGCTAGGAAAAAGGTGATAAACTAAACAATAACATATGTAAGACAAAGGGTGTGAAAAACCCTCTCTGTTGAAGGGGAAAGCACTACAATGTGGCTGGAACATGAGGGCAGGATTAAAAATGACATGGTCTGAGAACGGAAGGTTAGAATAAAGTTTAGTCATAAATTGCCATGAAGATCCCCATAAGGACTTTGTATTTTTGTATTTTGCTCCCATAATCATTAGAAAACCCTAGAATTTTGAATAAGCACATGGTATAATCAAACATATGTAAAGAGGGCATTTATACAGAAGTTGGCCTTTCACTTGTATAAAGAGGTCACAGTGTGGCATGGTTAGGACAACAGGTAAGGTTATCCAACAGAAGCCATGCTGTTCATTACAGTGCATGGGTTTGCAGTTTTGTCTGGATTTGTTCTTTCTAGATTCAGTTTCAAGCCCTTGTGACCAGTTGGTTTTCAACCAAAGTCTATCTTCTCCATCTTTTAGAAATGTAGGGGGCAGTAGATTGATCCCCGAACAATTAACAAGACTGGATGAATGCTATTCAGGTTAAGTTCAAATAGCAATCAGAGATGGTTAGATCACAATGGTGCATATGAGCAAGGAAATTCCAGCATTTGGACAGGTCAAGCATCAGGGATAATGATGTTGGAGAGCAAATCATACCAGACCAACCTCTGATCCTAAAGTAAAGACAGTTCACGGTCTGCCTTCTGTTACACTCCCAGCTCTGCGTGGTTAGAACAAGGTTATGGAGAATACATGCTGCAGTCAGAATTTCTAAATTGCACTTCATCTTTTATTAAGAAAGATGTAGAGTTTCCAGGCCTTCCAGGTCATTCTTGCATTATTCATGTGTACACAAAACCTTCTCCAAGGCAGTGGAGGTCACACCTGTAAATAAAGACACAGAGAAGAACACACATTATTTTTGTAAAATTTTGGCAACTATTTCATAACCCAAATGAGAGTTAATGTGAAGTGTTAAGGCAAGAACACTTTGGCAGTAGGAAACCATGGGAAGAAGTTAAGTGACATCACTCAGAAAGTGGCCAGGTTCAAATATTGTTACCCCATGAGAGAAATAAAGAAGGTAGCAACATTTAGCCGGAGGCTTCATGAGGAAATTGTTCTCCCCAGTGAAAGTAGTAGAGTCCCTCACAGACTCAAGCCTGACTTAGAGGGTGAATAGCAGGCATTTGAATAATGTGTTTTAGATAACAAACTTGAATCAATTGATAAAATATCCTAAGTGAACTCTGAATGAGGGCGTAAACAAAGATTGACAAAGAGAGACGTTTAATGGCTGAATGGCAAAGGAGAAGGAGAACAAGGAGCACGTGGAGGAAATTTGACCATGACTATAGAAAGGAGGTCTCTGCACACAGATTAATCCTGCCCTGACATCCTCCTGCTCTACACTAGTGTTAGAGCTCTTAGCTCAGCCACTAACCTTGAAGGGTTATTCCCGTACCAGTCCATAGAACAAGCTGCCAAGATGCAAGCATCACCAGACTCAGACTCCATGCCTCATGCCAATGTTCTCTGTGAATCTTTGTAGCCAGCACATTCTACCAGCTTCCCTTCAGTGGTTGCTGTCCAAAAACGTAAAACCCCATCGTCATCTTTCCTTGCTACTATTTCTATCCCCTTTCTGCTCTGATTTTCTTGGTCCTGGTCCCAATCCTACTGCTTCTCTGTCATTCAAACATCTGGAACCCTTCATTATAAACAAGTCTTCCCTTGTTAACCTCGTGATACAGAATCCTTCTGTACACTCCTCTGAAAACAGGATTTTGCTTTTAACCCTATAGCTGAAAGTTTCTCATTCTTCCACATTTTACTTTTTTTAGTGTCAGGAGGTAAGCGGGAGGGTTCCTTTGCTTTCCAATGCTATTTCCAATTTTTGTTTATCCACCTTTAAAAATAATTTTAAAAAATCCTCAGATCTTCAACCTCTTTCCTCCCCCATCACAGTCCCCGGGTGGCATCACAGTCTCTCCTCTTCACACGTGGTGGATTCTGGCCTCACCTCAACTCCTAAGCCATGAAAAGAGTGAGTTTAACCTCCATGTTCATGAGCCATCCTGCATCTAACATTGCCAGCCTGTGGCTTTCACCTCCAATCCATCTCATTTAAACCCAGGCATTCACTTTTATGACCATTCCCTCTATCTCCATTTCATGTGGAAGGATTCCTTCTCTGAAATATTGTTTCAATTTCTCATCACAAAAATCAGCTTCCAACCCCCTCAATACCCTACCCTCATTTTCACTGTCCTTCAACAGTTTTGATACCTTGGGTCTTTCCCAGTATGTTCAGCTGTATTCCAACTATTCCTCTTTTTATCCAAACTGGGACCCATAATAGGTTGTTCAAGGACTCTTCAGGACCCACAGTCTCCTCCCCATTTTTCCACTTTATCTATTAATAGAAATGTAAATTTGGTTTGTTATTTTCATTTATTTTTCCACTTTTACAACTAAATTGTTTAGTGTTTCTTTCCACAAAAGCAAGCGGCCATGCATTGACAACTCTACAAACTCAATTTCTCCAGTTGAACCAAGTGTGGTTCATCAGTCTCTTCATCAGCCCTTGGTTCATCTCCCTTATGTCCCTTAGACTCTTCTAAACCTTCACTGATGTCAAATAACTTGCCCAACACTCCTCCTTCTTAGCAATGATCTCATGCCTCTTGTGTTATAGAAAACTGAATCCTCTCAATCCTTCTACCTTCCTTATCTACATCCATACAAAATGCTCTCCTGCTGTTCTCAAAGATGGCACCATATTTCCTCTTAATCACAGCCAGCCACCCATCTGAGTCATTAGGGCATCCTCCCCCATTTCCCCTTGATTTTTCCATAATCTCCCTTTCCTCCTGAATTAGGCTGTCATTCCTTTTTCTGAGCCACCATGCACAAAACTTAACTCAAAATGGATCAAGGACCTAGGAATTAAACCAGAGACTCTGAGTATAATAGAAGAAAAAGTAGGCCCTAATCTTCATCGTGTGGGATTAGGCACCAACTTCCTTAATAAGACTATTATAGCACAAGAATTAAAACCAAGAAGCAATAAATGGGATGGAATCAAACTAAAAACTTTCTTCTCAGCAAAAGAAACAATCTATGAGTGAATAGAGAGCCCACATTCTAGGAGCAAATCTTTACCCCTCAAACATCAGATAAAGCATTAATTTCTAGGTATATAAAGAACTCAAAAAACTAAGCACACACACACAAAAATAACCCAATCAACAAATGGGCCTAGGACCTGAACAGACACTTCTCAGAAGAGGATATACAATTAGTCAACAAATATATGAAAAACTGCTCAGCATCTCTAGCAATTAGAGAAATGCAAATCAAAACCACTCTAAAATTTCATTTCACTCCAGTCAGAATGGCAGCTATTATGAAAGCAAACAACAATAAGAGTTGGCGAGGATGTGGGGGAAAAGATACACTGCTGGTGGGATTGCAAATTGGTACAGCCAATATGGAAAGCAGTATTGAGATTCCTTGGAAATCTGGGAATGGACCTACCATTTGACCTAGCTATCCCTCTTCTTGGACTATACCCAAAGGACTTAAAAACAGCATACTATAGGGACACAGGCACATCACAATATTTCACAATAGATAAACTGTGGAGCCACCCTAGATGCCATGAATGGATAAAAAAAAAAGTGGCATATATACACAATGGAATTTTACTCAGGAATGAAAGAGAATAAAATCATGGCATTTGCAGGTAAATGGATGGTGTTGGAGAAGATAATGCTAAGTGAAGTTAGTCAATCCCCCGCAAAAAAATGCGGAATGTTTCTCTAATATAAGGAGGCTGACTCATAGTGGGGTAGGGAGCATGGGAGGAATAGATGAATAGGGAAGACGGGTGGGAGGGAAAGGGAGGGGCAGGGGATTATCAAGGATGGTGGAATGTGATGGACATCATTATCCAAAGTACATGTATGAAGACACAAATTGGGTGTCAACATACTTTCTATACAAACAAAGATGTGAAAAATTGTGGTATATAAGTGTAATAAGAATTTTAATGCAAAAAAGTACGTGTATAAAGACTTGAATTGGCATGAACATATTTTATATACAAAGATATGAAAAATTGTGCTCTGTATGTGTGATAAGAATTGTAATGCATTCTGCTGTCATATATTTTAAAAAATAAAATCAATTATAAGAAAAAAAGAAATAAAATTTAAAAAAAAACATTTTGAAACTTTTCACTTCTAAAAAAAGAACAACAACAACAACAAAAAAAACAAGAATATCTCTTCAACCCTACCTATTCCTGTCTAATCTGTCTCCTTTTGTTAATCTAAACTTTTCAAAACCCTCACCGAAATGGCAGTCTCTAACTCACTGTTTGTTTCCTCACCTTCCACTCACTCTTCAAAATACTAACACTATACTATCAAAATTAACAAAAGCTAAAGTTATCAGTAGCATTAACTTGTCAGATATCTTGGATATTTTTCAATAATTCCCCCAATTTTAATATTCTACACCTGTTCACAAAAATTCAAACCAATATCCAGCTATCTACTGAAAAACTCCTTGAGTATGTTCCACAAACACCTTCATGTCAATAGGTACGAAACTGAGCTTCCTAATACACACTTGAGCCCATTCCATCTCCAGTCTTTCCCATCAGAGATACTGATGCTTCCATTTACTAAAACCTAGAAGGTACTTTAAATGATCCATAAAGACATGGATATCAACTTCACCTCCTTGATGTTGCAAGATTGTGCTCTCTTTTCTATCTTAGATAGCTACCCAAGTTTGTATCGTCATGATTTTTACCCATAGCATTTCAGCCACTCATCTATGGTTTCCTTGTTTCCAGGCTGGTCTGCCAGGGTCCATGCTGCAGAAGGACCCTTCTGAAAATGCAGATGAGACATGTCACTTCCTGATTAGAACTTCCAGTGGGCCCTTGCTTCCTACAGAAGTGTTCGCCACATCCCTCCTAATGGAGCCCACTGACAAAACCCCTCCTCCAGCTTTCGACTTGTCTTTCAGCAAGAAAGCAACTGAATTGCTTACTTGATGATCTTTCTCTAAGTTCGATTCTTTGATGCTGAACTCTCTTCGGCAATGCCTTTCTCCACTTGTCTTTACCCAACTTATTCTTAAATTTTTGAGTCCAGATTCTCCATTTTCCCCCTCAAAATGCATTTTCCAGAATGTTTTAATCTGTACATTGTCATATATGATTTAATCTGTACATTTTCATACCCGCATCTCTACTGCAATGCTCATGGTGGAGATTACCCATGAGCTTTCTATCCTAACAGATCCAGTAACCAACTATGTATGATAATTTTACTTAAACGGCCTGAAGCCTTTGGGAACGAGAATCTCTTCTTCTTCTTCTTTTTTTTTTTTTCCAAATATCTTCCTCTCTTGATTTCTACTGTTTGCTTTGGGGTTTGTCTCTTAGTTGCCTCCAGTATGAATGTTGGAAGCCTCCAGAACTCAATCTTCACCCTTCTTCTCTTCTGTATCTAAATTTATTCTCGAACAATATCATCTACAAAGTTTTAATACCAACTGTATGTGACAACTCTCCAGTGTTGGCCTCTCTCCTGAGCCCCACACCTGGATATTTAATTACCACCTCAAACTTAACAGTTCCTAAAAGCACTCTTGATTCATAATCTCTTTCTTTGCCCAGTCTTGTGGATACAATGGAATGGCCACACCATTAGCTAAGCTAATTCACTAATAGCTTAGCTCCAGATCCAGGGACCATCTTTGTGTACTTCATTTCTCCTGCCTTTCACTCCAAATATATCTCAAATGGGACCATTGTTCAGTATCTCTACTGCTAAAAATCAGTCCTGCTTGTCATCACACATCATCTGCTAGAGCCTCCTCTCTCCCTTTATCCACCTTGCCACCTCTTGTCCATTTTCTATACTGCATACAGTTAAATTAAATCATAAATAAGATCATATAAAACTGTTGCATAAAACCATCCAATAGCTTCCAATTGCACTTGAAATTAAAAAATCAAACTCCTTAGTCATAACTAAAGCCCTGGTGATCTGGCCCCGGACTCTCTTTTTGATCTTATTTCACTACATTAGTTTCATTATTTGCTAAGCCTCTAACCTATTCATTTTCACTCTCTTTCCATATCTTCCCAATTCAACTACCTTTGCACTTCCCAATTCAACTACCTTTGCATCCTTCTTTCAGGCATGATTTTCCTTTTGATTGTGACACCCCTGTCTTGTCTACTCTTTCCAGAATACCTCAACCCTCTACTCCACTAACTCTCTAATTGTCACCTTTCTTGTCTGTATAACACCACTTTCCACAATAGTCATATTTTAATCACATTGGTATGTTTATTTATTTTCTGTTAAATCCATGTGAGCCAAGACCTTTTCTTTCTGGTCACTGCCACATCTCTGGAGTCTAATATAGTGCCTGGAATACTATAGGCATATATGCTGTTCCCTCTGTCCTCTCTCAAAATAGTCTGTGATCTTCTTCGCCAGTGCTTCTTTATACAATGCATGAAACGGGGATTGCTAAATAAATGTTTATTAAATGAATGAATGAAGGAACATACTAACGTGAATCAACTCATGCTAGCTTCATTGGATGGACATTTTCATTTGTCCCTTGGAGAAAAAAATTGGGGGTTTATATTAGTGCTCACTATGTTCTTTATGGCATGTTATACATAAAGATGCTCAAGTCGACAGTGAACCAGCTTTATGTAGTTCTCATTCCAAGGTGGAGACTCAATCATATACAGATAATCCCTTTGCTGTCTTCTATGAAAGCCTGAGTTAGAAGATTTTTACAGGCTTGGGGCTACAGAGATACCTGGTCTGGGAGGTATGAGGTATAGATTTGGTTACTCTCAGGATCAAAGATGGCTGACCAGATAAACAGTCTCCTTGTAGAAGGTTGTGTTGGTCCATGTCTTCTAGGGGTGCCTTGTCTTACTGTTTCACTAAAGTTATCCTTTCATGAATCCAATGACCTTGTCATGCTTTTTGTTATTTGTTTTCTGCTGGTGGATGTTCCTTAGTCTGAAGGTCAACTATGAATAACCACTGTGGCTGGTTCCACACCCATCAGAGAGGCTATCCAAGGAGAGATAATTCGGAGAAAAAAGGAATTTGGCATCTAGACCCATCTCTTGGGTAGAGAAAAGCAGTGGAAACAGATGGAAAAGTTGCCAGGAAAACCCCATTTTCCATAATCATCGAGTTGACCAAGAGTTTGGCTTAGGTTTACTAGAGAACTCTAATTTCAAAACAAGAATGTGCTTCCTAATTAACTTAAAAGGGGAGAAAGAGAGTTGTTTTCAGAGCCCTTGGCAAGTCTGTCTTCCATATCATGCCTGTTTATGAACTTGACTGAAGTCTATCAATCATTTTCTGGATCCCACCAGTGGGAGGGGCAGAGGTGTACAATGGTAGCTGTGCAGATGTCAGAAGCTGCTAATTAGCAGCTCCTTCAGTGGTCCTCTCTGTCCCCATTAAAGGTAACTCCATTCTTTCTGCTCCAGTTCCAAAAGCCTTACAGTCACCCCTGGCTCCTCCCTTTCCTGCTTCTAATCCATCCATCTGGAGAATGCTGTCAGTTCTACTTTTCAGATATGCCACAGATTTAACCACTTTTCTTCACTTCCACAACCAATAGTCTAACCCACCATCCCCAACCCTCCTGGATTATTGCAAAAGCTTTTTGAATAATCTGTCTGCTCTTAGCAGCCAAAGTGATCTTTTTCAAACATAAGTCATTTCACTTGTTTTTAAACCCTCCAGTGTCTACCATCTCATTTACAGAAAGAGCCAACATTTTGCAATGGTTTACAGTACCAATCAATCACTTAGTAAATGAACGAATACTCTGAGGATTGAATGGAATATTATGGCCAGCGTACATGGCAAATGGTAGGTGTTCAACAAATATTAATTTCTATCCTTACTCCCTTACATGCAGGATTACAGATTACGATGTCTGCCGTGATAACTATTTGGAATGGCACATTGTTATGGAGATACAAACAGATTCAAAAGAGATTTGTCTCAATTGGCAAATGGGTGATGCTACAGGATTATTTAAAGGATCAAAAGCCACCCCAAACATATCTGCACATATCCTTTGGTTGGCCAAAACAATAAAACATTCGATTTTTAAAAATTTATTTATTTATTTAAATTAGGTTATATGACAGCAGAATGCATTTTGATTCATTATACACAACTGCAGCACAACTTTACATTTCTATGGATGTATAGAATGCAGCATCATCACACCATATGTGCAGTCATACATGTACCTGGGGTAATGATGTCCGTCTCATTCTACCATCTTTCCTGCCTCCATGCATCCTCCCTCCCCTCCCTCCCCTTTGCCCAATCAAAGTTCCTCCATTTTCCCATGCCTCCCCTTTTTCTGTTATGGATCAGCATCCACTTATCAGAGAGAACATTCAGCCTTTGGTTTTTTGGATTGGCTTACTTTGCTTAGCATGATATTCTCCAACTCCATCCATTTATCTGCAAATGCCATAATTTTATTCTCTTTTGTTGCTGAGTAATATTCCATTGTGTATATATACCACAGTTTCCTTATCCATTCTTCTACTGAAGGGCATCTAGGTTGCTTCCACAGTTTAGCTATTGTGAATTGAGCTGCTAAGAACATTGATGTGGCTGCATTCCTATAGTATGCTGATGTTAAGTCCTTTGGATATAGTCCGAGGAACGGAATAGCTGGGTCAAATGGAGGTTCCATTGCAAGTTTTCCAAGGAATCTCCATACTGCTTTCCAGATTGGCTGCACCAGTTTGCACTCCCCCATATCCTCGCCAACATTTATTGTTGTCTGTATTCTTGATAGCTACCATTCTGACTGGCGTGAGATAAAATCTTAGAGTAGTTTTGATTTACATTTCTCTAATTACTAGAGAAAAACGTTCAATTTTTTTATAGATAATCTAGACTTGTCCAAATGGTAGCAATGATAAGCTAAAAGTTCAAGTTTCTACCCTTGGGTGAGAATGGGAGGAGAAAATCATGGTTACATTTTTCTTACATGTTAATACACAAAGTACTTGGGCTCCAATCTTTGTCTATCTTGATTAACTGTCTCCCTTGGGCCCATAATTTTATGTTCTCTGAACTTGAACTTTTCCATCTATAAGATTGAGATATATCATTACCCTTGTTGAGGCATTACAAAAGAAAATGTAGGTAAAAGGACCTATCCCAGAGTTAAGCTGATGAAAATCAATGACTGAAGCTAGCTTCCATTAACTGCAAGTCTTAACCTGATCCTTTTTAGCTATAAACAACAACTAAAATGTAATTGAGCTGCTAACTAAAATGAAATGTGGTCACTTGGATGTCCTGTGTGTTTGCCTGTTATAGTCTTCCTCTATAGTAAAAGCAGCTGTCACATATGGAGAACTTACTCTTGACCAGATGATAATTCTTTCTTTTGAGATATATATATATATATATATATATATATATATATATAGATATATAGATATATAGATATATAGATATATAGATATAGATAACAGGAGGAGGTGTGTCTAGTTATCGCACCCTAAATGAAGAATTGAAGGATCAGGGTGATTAAGTGTTTCAGCCAACATCACACAGCAACTGGTTAAGCTTGAGTCCTGACACTGTGACCTGACCTGTCTCCATTATATAGCACAGTGCTCAGTGAGGAACCTGAACCACCTGGAAGCCTCAGGTGGCTGCTCTGCCCAGCTTGATTTTATGGTTAATTTCCCTGAAGACTGTAAGCACCTGCAAGTAGCAACTTGGAATGATTCCTTCCTGTCCTAACGCAGCAATGGGCATGACATAGGGAAAGTGCTTGAGAAGTGTTTGTTGATCAAGCAAAGAAGAAAGGCCTGAGTTGTTCATTACAAGATAGGGTTGCTGAGCCCTTGCAATGGACTCAGAATAAGCCTCTTCAGGTTACACCAAAGCAACCCGGGCAACCTGAAAGCCCTTCATGATATGCTCCAAGGGTCACCCTTTGTCACACCCAGTAGGCCATCTCAGCATTTACTGCCAAGCCCAGGTCCTTAACCTAAGAATAGATCATCACATCCCTTGTAAACCTAAAAGAATACTTTAATACATGGCTTATATATGACAGCAGTTATTATGAATAATAACCATAAAAACTAACATTTTTATTACAAATTTCAGCTTTCACAGTGTTCTCACATCCATCTCTTCATTCTCACAGTAAGTGTTTAAAGGTGTCTCTGATTCACTTCCTTTCACATTCAAGGGTGCTTTGGACTCAGAGAGGTTACATGCTTTCCCCAAGAATACACAGATAAAATCTGTAACTTTGCTCATTGGACAACTGATCTGGGCTATATACTCGGTTAAGCACGTCACTTGCATTGTCTTTTTTAATCCTAAACATGAACTTATAGGCAATATTGGGCTACGTATATGTCATGTGCAAGATGTAGGCTCAAATTTCCTGTGGTTAAGAGATGAAGCCAAGATTCACACTCAGCCCATTTTGTTGTGTTGCCCAGTGTGGCACAGTAAGTGGCAGAAGAAAGATTCCAAAGCTCACATTCTGACTTCACAGGCAGAAGAAGACTAGAATCCTGTGAACTTGTCTCTAGTACTGTATTCTTTGACTTTTGTCATCTAAGTAGAAACTTCCATTGGTAAATTTCTTGAATATCACCTGGGTCTTCAACAAATCTGAGCAGAAGGCCTATCACTGGTGCTTTCTCTTAAAATAAATGTCCTAATTCTCCATCTTATCATCCATCTTATATCACAATGACAAGCTCACCCTCCTAAATACAAATTTTATTATATCACTCTTGTTCAAGACAATGGATGGCTTTTCACTACTACATGAAGTCTAACTTCCTAACCTGGCCTTTTATCTGACTGCCTCAATGAACTACTTATTTTTCCCTAACTTCCTCTTTATCAGTAATCACCTCCTTCTTCCAAGAAATTCTCTCGCAGCCTCTGAAACACTCACCTTTCTCTACTTCAAACCAATGGTTGTCAGGGATGAATAGCATTTTTAAAATATGACCATTTAGCAACTCCCCCAATTTTTAATTTTACCAACTATGGACCTTGAAGAAAAATAACTACTTCATAGCTTCGTGATTAATGCACAACATAAAGAAAAAAAAATTAAAGGAAAACTCTAAAGAAACACTAGTAGGATCAAAATAAAGAACAGTCAGAAAGAAAGATAGTTGGATATATGCGTATATCATAAACATATACAAAATGAAAATTAAATATAGTATAATAATCAGATTATATGCTCTGTATCACACATATATGCTGATGTTTAAATATTGTTCATGTTTCCTCTCCTTTTAAGTTGGTGTGATAAATATTTCATCACTAATAAACATTGACCATAACAGAAGGGTTTGGTCTCCCATTCCACTTACATTCAGGATGGAGAGGATACTAAATACATCTCGTATTTTTTTCTTGGATTTTTAGTCTTCTCTCTTTGACTAAATAAGCTTCTTGAGAGCAGAAACCACATCTTGTATTCCCTCTACATTCCCCACAGGACTTAACTAGGCCAGGGCCACTCGCGGGAGAGAGCACGATCTATGTGAGTCCGTATATAACCAAGACAACCTGAAATATTGCCGCCAATGCATTTTGGGGGACAATTACCTCTTGGGTAAAATAAGAACAACCCAATTCATTCCATATTAGCTCTGTGGAATGCAGCCCTCCAGCCTGACCCTGGAGTGACCCCTGACTTCACAGAGCCCATTGATCACCGGAAGCCTCCTTCACTTATCTCTCTGATAAATCATCTCACTCACTGTTCCTATCACCCTCCCCGGGAGGGCAGGAGAGTTTGCAAAACCCTGCTTTCCCCTCCATAATCAGTTTGTATTCTCTGACCAAACAAGCAGGTAGATTTTTCCAGCAAGTCTTGGGTCTTTAAAGCCACTTAAGACAAAGAATGAAACACGGCATGAGGTTCCTGGCAGCATGTGGGAACCCACAGAATATTCTCAGCCAATTAAACATCTAATGAGGCCATCTTGGAAAAGCTGTTGTCTTGGGTTGCAGCTACTGTTTTTCCCTTCATCAAAGTCTTTATTTAGAGGTCCTGATGCCTGGAACCATTGACCACTCACCATTTCCTACTCCTCTCTGCTCTCTGATGTTACATGTTAGGCTAATGGGCCATGTCTCATGACTCTCCCTCCCTCTCAACTTTCGCACCCTCCTTCTTGCTGACCATCCCAAATCTCCAAATCTCTTGGCTCATTATGTATCTTCTATTTTAACTCTATTATACCTGCTCTCATAGAGACTTCATGCAAACCCAGCTGAAGGGAAGAAGACTTCAGGATGAATGAAAGTCTATCAGAAGCTAAGCACATTGCAAGGATTATCTGACTTTTACAACAATCCAGTGACCTCGGTGTCATCCTTGTGTTACATATTGGTAGACTAAGCCCCAGGGAGATCAAGTGCTTGCCTAATGCAGCACAGCTACAATGAGGTAGAGCTGAGAGTCCTAATCCTGCTCTGTCTGACTCCAAAAGTTCTGTTCTTCTTTCTCTAGCTCATGATGTTGGGCCAGGTGGATAGCTGTATTTCAGATTCAGAAAAGATTTTCATCTGAGAAAGGAATGAGCCAAAAAACCCTCTTCCCTTAGCTGACCACCAGCATCAAGCCAGGAGAGATTAGTGGACCTGCCAGTGAAATATGCTCCAAAAGGATCAATTGTCTTTGAAACTGGTTCAGACAGGAACTGGTTCAGACTGATTAGGAGGTGAAATTACAGACAGCAATAAAACAGTTTAGCCATGGCTTGAGTTTAACAGGATCGCGGTTAGTTGTGTTTTTTTTTTTCCTGCCATCCTCGTAGGAGAACGGTCCTGCCAATGGAAAGAACATGGATAAAAGTACACGTCCCCGTGCCTGGCTCCTCATGGGAACCTCATGCATATCCATTTAATCTTTGTGAGATTCAGACCTAGTCCTTCACACAGAACCCCATATATTTGACCTATTGGACATGGTAGGTGTCCTCTTGACTTTGTACTGATGCCCATGAAATCATAACTGTTTGATGCCTGGGAAGATAGGAAGCTTATATCTGTGGTACAGTCATGAGAGGGTCCAGAGAGTTGCATGGATCTTGTGTTGTCACCCACATTGGAACCACACCCTGGGGTGAAGCACAGAAAAAAAAAAACAAAAACTAACTGCGGCCTCTAGTGAAATGGTTGCTACAATTGCCCTCCATAAAGCATGGGTTCCACAGCAGAGTGGATCTATGGGCAGCCTCTGAACTGAGAAGAAACGAGTCTACCTGGGATTTATAGTTTGATGTTCTCACGTCTTTTAGTCAGAGGACAAACTGGTTCACATGTTCCTTTCACATAAATTGTCTCCGTTTCCTTTCTCGCAGGAGGCCTAAACCTGTCAGATGATGGGATTGGAAATATCTCGCCGTTTCCCGTGAAACCTCATGAAGGAGCACATCATTCCCAAAGACAAGTTCCTTGTGTGAGGAATTCACCTGGGAACTCAAGAACTTAGTTGGTGGACAGGACCTGAATGGGAGGATTTAAAAAGATAGTCACTGTGCCTTATTTTAATGTTGTCTCTTCCTGTTATTTCTGTGAGAAAGCTCCGTGATCAGGTAGCATGCCATTAGCTGATTCCACCACATCATCAAAAGAACTACATCCTTCAAAGTGAGAAGCAACATGGCCCAGGAACAAGAATCACAGGATTATGGACAAGAGAAACCTTGCTGCTGCTCAGACATGAGGAAGATGATCAGGAATGTCATAATGGCCAAGTTTGGAATGTGGGGCTTGAAGGCAAGTCACAACTCAATTCTCCAAGTTATATGACCTTGGGTAAATTACTCCACCTCTCTGGATCTCGTTTTCAGAACCCCATGCTATAAAAACGAGCAGGACAATACCTACAGGACAACATTTATGTGAGTTATTTTATATACATACAAAATTCAGCTACTCAAACTTATCAACCCATTTGACCTAAGTAAACTGTGATTTCCAAACTCAAAGCTGACGTGAAGGACTTGCTACATTAGCAGAACTGTTGTTTTGCCTCAGAAGCTTCTGAGGAAGAAATGGTTGGAAGGAGCAGATGGCAAAGTCCAACAGTAGAGGCCAGTTTGAGAGATGGCACTCAAAATTTATCCATTTCCTTTCTATTTTGATTGGGGGAAGGCGGTGTGTATGGTGTATTTTCATGCAAATAAGGGAATAGATTATTTTCACCATTTCTGCCATTGATTTCCTGTGGTTTCGGGCTCCCTCACATGTTGACAGTAACAGATATTTTGTTTTTGCTATCCCCTTCCCTCTGGCATAACGGGGCGTTATGCTGGCATGTGAGACATAGGCCCATGATGCGGAGGCGTTTACATGCTTATACTCTTGAGAGTGCTAGTTGCCATGAGTGTAAAATTCTAATCAAATGACTTTTAATACATTTCTAAGGAGCATGGAGAAGTGCCTCCAATAACAGGAAAAATAGGAGATGAAAACAATCCATACATCAGTGCAGTAGTTACAGTTTATGACTGTAGTGTTAAAACAAATATAAAGTGAATCTGTCCCTCAACTACCTTCTTCCTCTGTAAGAACAGAGATTTTTACATGAGATGGGACATGGGACAGTTATCCCACAAACACGGGGGATAGCTTTAAAGAATAATTACTCCTACCATGGGACTTTGCAGTTTTCAGAAGTCTTGCTCATATCATTTGATTGTCACCACAAATTAGTAAGAAAGGTGATTAATTCAAGGTAAAGAAATGGAAACTGAGTCTCCAGGAAGCTGCCATTTTCCCACCTTCACTCAGCCAACAAGGTCAGTGGGGGATGGTAGGGGATGGTGTAGCATTCCGGTTCCATTCCCCCACCCCCCACACCTGGAAGCCCAGGAAACAAAATACGCACTAGTTGCTTTTGGAAGATTCAGAAACTGCTCTGAAAGACAATTATATAGCAAACATAAGTGAAGAGTTTCCTAGAGATCATGTTTAAGCAAGAGGAGACCAGTTATGGAAAAATAAACAACTTCATAAAAAATGTGCAGAAACTCTAAGGAACTGGAGGGATTTATAAATCTGTGCTCTAATCTAGTCACCCAATATTGCTGGCATGAATTTTATGATAAAGCTGCTACTCTTTTAATTCTTTTTCTTTTTTTTTCATTTCTTCAAATTGAAGTTAAAGACAGAGAATACTTTTCAAATTTCAGAAGAGAGGATGGCATTAAATACACTCATGTGTCATATGGGTTTGCAATGAATGTGAACAAAATCAATGCAAATAATGTTTACAGTGTTTTTCAATGTTTAGTTTAGTGCTATCTTTTTAAGTTGGAAGAACAAAAAAGAAATCAAAAGACTACTGAGAGATACAGGATAATAAACCTTACACTTAATAATGAAATTCAAGCCCACTGTGTTTCCGCTATTACATAAGCTAGATAACAAATCTGCATGGGTGAAAGTTACCACAAGTTGAGTCTATTGGGGATAAATTTATGAGAGTCTCGGCACATGCTAACAGGACCGGAAGATCTACTCTACGGTGAAGCATCAAATAGAGTAATAAGGGGCCCTGTCATTACCCAGTGGATAGACCAACACACACAATACACACATAGAGACATGAACACTAAATATTGAATTCTACAATTGCAATAGTCCTTGGAAATCAGAAAACTAAGTTCTACTTTTTAGAGGAGAATATGAGGCCTTAAATGGACAAAGGCCACGCCCAAAGTCACTGAGCACCTAAGTAGCAGGGATGAGACTAGAACCCAGACATCCAGTGACTACCTCATGACACTAGACCATGCATTCAATTTTCTTTTCACACTTTTCTCCATCTCAAAGCCTTGTCGAGTGAGTATGCATTACTTTCATGAAAAGGAAAAAAATAAATAAGTAACGAAGGGAAAATAAGAGGCACCGAGAAGGTGGACATGCAGGGTAGTGGAGTGTTCACACAAGAGGTGAGCTTGGAGAGAGGTAGGTGGGAGAAATAGGGGATGGCATTGGAGGGGAAGGAGTAGGAACACGGAGGAGAGACGAAAGGATCAAAGTGTGCACACCTCGTCGCAGAGCTCTGCTGAATACTAGAGATCTTTGATGGCTTATTTGTTCATCATTGGTTCCTGGATGTTTTATATTTTGGAAGGAAAAAAAGGAAGGAAAGGGTAAAAGATGGAGGGAGGGAGGAAAGAAAGGGAAGGAGGAAGGAGGAAAACAGGAAAAAATGAGGATGAGAGAAGTTGAAATCACCCTGGAGATTTTGTGCTGTTGATTCTTAGAATTGGGGCTTCATATGTGAAAGGACATGACTCCATTGAAGGTTTTAGTTCAGCCACTCAATGTACATTATGTTTTAGGAAGAGCGAAGGTTATAGTAATGATTACTTTAAAAAGGTGAATTAGGAGATGTAACGACTGAAACTATGGAAATATGGGATTTCTGCAACTTCTCACACTCGTCTCCTAAAGTTGATATTTTGATCAAAGTTTCAAAAACCGAATTAGTGAATTATTTTGAACACAGTAGGATATCTACATATGTCATCAATGGCTTTTCTCTTAATTCTTCATAAGCCCTGAGTTTGCAAAAAGTACTAAAATTAGCCGAATTGCTGATAATCAAATTTGAATAAAAACTAGGCATTTAAAAATTGCAGTTTATTTTAACAAAAAAAGGAGTCAACAAAGTTAAAACAAAAATACTACATCTTCAATATTATTTAAAAAACGAATATATCATAAAATTATTAAATTGATAAAACCACACTGAAATATTTTAAAAGCCTCAGGATATTAGCATCCAAAGTGAGAGTTCATGCAATTTAAAAATGAAAACACACCAAAAAATTTCCCTGCATAGAATTTGAACATATATATCTTACCAAATTAATGAACACGGAGAACTAATCAGACAAGTTCTCACAGTGACTGGCAATTTTGCTCTCCAGCTTTCAGAGCACCACATTTCTCATGGGACAAGGTCTTCGGAGTCAAAATTCATCATAAAGTCAACCCTGCAAATGGCTTATGGAGTGTGGAATTACATAACTCCTGGTCTCCGCTTCAATTACCGAGAGTGGGGATGATGTGTGCTCTGTAGAGATGCAACCCCAGGCTCTTGGAGGCAAGGCTGTAAAGCTTTAAATGGAGGAAAAGAATAAGGGATGGCCTGAATTGGAGATGGCAAATTGGTAGAGCAAAAATCTCATGAAATCATTAAGTAACAGAAAAGGAATGAGCAGACAAAAGCAAACCAGTGAGAGACAGATCTATAGAAAGTACCAAATCAACCATGTGGCCTTTAGAATGAAGGGGTCATTCATGTGTTGCAAAAGATTAAGTGAATCTGCAAGAGCCATAAACCGGCTTCACTGAGAAGAGAAAGCAAAGCTTCCCAAAAACTCAACCAGCACACAAACAATTATCGGGTGACATTACCAGGAGTTCTGTGATGATCCTTGTAGTCAGTGCACTGGGGGATATTTCAGGGTCCTTTAGGAACAAGATACAGATAGCAGCCCTATTTTATGAAAACAAAAATTAAATAACCCTCTAAGAGTATAAAAGTCTTCACAAGTAGGTGATATAGAAGTTATGGTGGTGGTGGTGGTGGTGATGGTGGGGTAACGCACCCACCTAACACAAACAACAAAAGGATAAACTGTCCAGTGTGATTAACTGGTTTCAGAGCACCTTGTGGGACCCTTGAATACTTTGTCTTTTCAAAACTATCAGAGAAGTTTTTCACCTGATGTTTTTTTTTTTATTCTAGAGGAATATCTGTGATGGGATATTGGTCACCATTTTGTTTTTCATTCAATTTGTTTTCTCTTTCTCTTATATTAGAATTTTATTGGGATCCTCTACCCCCACTCATCATGACTCCACAGAAGCCAAGGAAATGTTCTCCTCAGAAACCCACATCATCTTTTTTCTTGTCCCTGAGCTGGACTCCCATATGTTTTAGGATGAGGCTAGTGATGTACCAGCTTTGCAAAAGACCACTGGGAGGTTCAACAGAAATGGGGTAGGGAAAGTAAAACCCACACAGTTATAGACAAACACATATCCACAAATATAGACATTATAAACATACACACATATACATACATATGCACATGTCTATAAACAAAAATATGCACACATATACATGCACATATGCAGAGAGGGATGTCAAAAGTTATTTTTAAAACCAAAGGATTTTGAGGGTTTTGTTTATTTGTTTGTTTGTTTTTAGACTTCTAGAAGTATCTCTTAAGAAAATTCCCAATACCTTATGTGCAGAGGTAAAGACTAATTGTTTCAGAGCATGATGAATACAAGCAGTGAAACTAGAGTATAAACCTAGGAAAGAAAGGAGTTGATACATTGTTAATGTCGGGAGCAGGGAAGTGGTGATTTAGCAAAAAAAAAAAATAATAATAATAAAAGGAATAACAAAACCCACGATGGCTATAATTAGAGTGAGTTTACCCAGGATGGCACATCTGGAAAAGAGAAATCATATGTGAATTTTAAAAAGCCCAGTAAAGAACAGGCTAAACAGCAGTGAGGTTGTATGTTAAAAGGATTCAACTTGGAGGATCAAGACAACATAAGAATATCAGCTTCTGCTCTGGTCCCTGGTATGGATATGAACAGTGGAGATCAGCTTGGTCCCCAGGTTTCTCTCAGTTATTCCTTCAGTAGGAAACGCAGGGTACAGACTTATTACCATGGCCACTTGCTGGAGCAGATGGGGTGTGATGCAGGATGCACAGGGTAAAGATGCCATTTGCAGGTTTCTCTCCAACCATCTCAGTTTGGTGTCTTCCTCACTTTAGTCATCGAGCGAGTCGAGCAGAGACATGTCACATTCAGGAAATGCACAGAGGTTAAATAGCCCACCACCATCTGTCTCTGATTAGGAGCAATCGCTGGGGTGGAGCAACTCTGAAAGAATTTCCCTAGGCTGGGCAGTGATTTCACTCATTTGCCATGGCTGATGGCTGCTCTCCTGCCTGGGTCATTGTCCTTACTCAAGGTCCTTTCATACAGACATTCTTATAGAGAGAAATCTACTACTAGAGGGGCAGTGATGCACTAGGAGAGAAATCAGGGGGATTAAGGCATTTTTCCAAAAACCTATTTGAACTGATGGAGGAAATGGCCACCCAGTCTTGCACACTGACAGACATTTAATCCTAGACTGGAGACTTATGCCACAACTCAGAGAGGAGCCAAGTCGGGGCTTCAGCAACTGGAGCCCACGAACAACCAGAAAATTGCTATTCTGTCCTCTTCCTACTCTCTCCTTATGTCCCAATGCTACCCATCATCTCTTGGGGCCTGGCTCAAGGATCACCACTGCAGGAAGCCTGCTTAGTTTGAGACAACTGAATATTATTTTTCTCTCCTCTCAGCTCCTTTGATTTATGCTTCTTCTGCAACCCGTTCAGCATCTTCATTAAACCCTTTAGTGATTAAGAGCTGAAACCTAAAATCAAAAAAGGGCTCATAATCTGATCTCTATGTTGCAGTTTCTGTATTTATTAAATAGGACACAAATAGAACTACATACTTCACCAGGTTTTTATGAGGACAAAGTGAAGTATTCTTTGTGAAGTGCCCGGGGTCTGGTAAGAGTATATAGGTGCTTACAATTAAAATTATGGTTACTAATGGATGCATCTATACATCTCGATCACCTCTAATAGAAGTAGCTCCTTGACCTCAGAATTTGTGCTTGATTTTTCTTTTTGTTTCACACACAGCATCACACAGTGCTTAGAACACAATGACACAAATAAATAATGAATATGGCATTCATTAATTTTTTAAAAAATGTCTGTGGTTTAGGGTAGAGGTCTTGGGCAGTAATCAGCAGGGAAATGAAGCAGGCAAGACCAGGCAGCATGGGCCTCCGAGGACTGGCCATTCTATAGACTGACCCCTGCCAAAGTAAACAGGTGGTCAACTAACAGAGTCAAATGGATTGGCCAGATTCAGGCAAATGTCATCATCACTGGGGCACAGGCTATTAGAAAGAGAAATAGCCCTTAAAAAGAGAGACTTAATGTTAGATAGAAAAGTTTCTTTAGATCTGTCTATTTAAGGTCAACATAATAGTACAGGAAAAGTTGATAGGAGCCAATGAGATCCACAGCAATGTGACAGAGTATACTGAGTTTTGTGATCAAAAAAGATGTAGATGAAAATCCTCTCTCCACATATAGCAGTTATGTGCCTTGTCTCTAAAATGGGATAGATTTCACCTAACATTCAGGATTGGTAGGCTTCCCAATAAGTCGTCAGTTACACGTTGGACCTATAGCAGGCACTTGACAACTGGGATTTCTTCTTGTTGTTATTATACTTGGCAGAGTAGAGCGTGGCCTCTGAGCAGAACATGCAGTTCTGAGTCCTAGGGATGGTGGGCTTGGCACAACTTGGGATGCTGGTGGGACTGGCTGTGCATGAACTGAGCAATCACCACTGGCAAGAATGGAGAAAGCACAAGTGAGAAGTTCAGCTCAGCCCTGTCATCCTGACAGTTTTGCATACAGTTGACCATACAGATATTCTCTGATGCATTTCCTGGGAATAGCCCTTCCCTCATTACTGGAATCTCCCAAACACAAAGCATAACTCTGTGGTGCTTCCTTTGAAGGTAGGTTAAGTTGGGGGGCGGGTGGAGCTGGGACAAGGGAAAAAATTGAAAATGGAAAGCCATTTAAAGCTAGAGATGTTTGGGGGAATGAGAGATACTTGAGTTGATGTGATATAATTCCACAAAAGCTTGCTGAAAAATGAGAAAAATCACTCAATACACTTTTCCAAACAGCTGCTCTGATCGATTCTTTTAAAAACCCGAACCAACCAAGTTGTCCAGTTGTCAGAATTGTATAGTCAAAGTCTTGGATTATTTTGCTTTAAGAAATAATGATGGCTTAAAGCGAGCATTTCCAATGGGACAAAGAATGGCATTAGGAAGCCTAAAGGGAAAGAAGGTGAATATAACAAGAAGCAGATTTTCTGAAGCTACTCCTACCTACGTATTACTGGACGTACCCCAAGTTCTCTAAGATTCGTGTAAAATGAAATTTGTATTCAGAAGCAAGGAGGGATCTCAAAGAGCTCACAAGAATCACAAGTATTTTTTTCCAGAAATCAGATTGCACAGAATTGTGGCTATTTGGAAATATTCAGGACTAGTCATTTAAAGATATTATAGTACTTGAAGGATTTCAGGGCTCTTTTTAAATTTTTTTTCCTCCATCTGTTCTTTAAAAAAAAAAAATCATGGGGCCCTGACAGAAACTAGTTGGAAACCAAAAGAAAATTCATTGCTATATCCTGGTTTTGTTTCTTTGTTTCTCTTCTAAATGTCTTCACCTGCAAATTTAAAAATCGTTCTTGGTTTGAACTGGTTGCCAAGAACTGAAAAGGCAAAGGAAGACCTAGAAGGATGGACAAGGCTTCAGGGGCAGAATGGACAGCAGAAAGCCATGGACTGAATTAGAGCTGCCTCTTCATTCATCTGTCAAGCCCCGAGGCCTTCCAATGCCCTAACTTCACATGATTGCATATCCCAGGGACAATTTAAAAATATATAAATTTTATTTTTTATCAAAGCGATTCATGTTCACATGTTAAAAATCAAACAACACTAAAAGGTCTATAATGAAAAATTGCATTCCCCTGGCCCGCCCTCCAGTCTGGCCCCAGGCAACAACTTTAAACACTTTAGTTGTTTCTTCTGGTATCTTGTCTCCACATTTCTAATAATATAGACTCCTGTGGTGTTTTTCTTGTCTTTTGAAAATACTGTTTATTAATTTCCTGGTATTGGGGCAGCTAATTTTGTTGTCTTTTATCATTCCTCCTCTTCTTCCATTCTCCTAATATAGGTATTGTTTCAGTATTTTTATTTTGGGGTAACGAATCACCCCAAAGTCAGTGGTTTAAAGAAAGAGTGATTGATTATTTTTTGTGGTTCTCCAGATTTGCCGGGTGATTTTTCTGCTGCTCTTACTTAGCTTCACTCACGTGACCACTTGCAGGTAGTGAACTGGTGGGGAGCTGGTCATCAGTGAGGATCTCAGTCACAGTTACTTAGTCCTCCACATTCATAACTTGAGCTTCCTCCAAGCATGGCAACCTCAAGGCAGCATCCCAAGAGGAAACATTCCAAAGGTTTGATAACAGGAGCTATAAGCTCATTTAAAGTCTAGCCTCCCAAGGTTTCAATGTGACTTCTAGCACATGATTTGGCCAATGCAAGTGACAAGCCAAGCCTTGACTCTAGAGCAGTGGAAATTCACCTCTGGATGAATGATATGGCAAAGTCTCATTGCAAAAGGCAGGCAGAATGGGAGATGTTATAGCAGTCATTTTGGGATATAACTCACCACTGTTCTGTTTGCTTACTCTATATTATTATTATTATTATTATTATCATTATTATCATTATTATTATTATTAAAATAATGTACACAGCAGAGTCAAGTTCAATAGCTATTTTCCTATTTTTGTGCATCGTATTTAATCTTCCTAGAGCTCATAATTGCAACCGCCCTTTTATATCCATGGTTTCTGCATCTGGGGATTCAACTAAGCAAGGATCAAAAATATTTGGAAAAATATATTGCATCTGAACTAAGCATTACAGATGTTTTTCTCATTATTATTCCCTGAAAAATACAGTACAACAACTATTTACACAGTGTTTACATTATATTAGGTATCATTAGTAATCTAGAGATGATTTAAAATATGTAGGAGGCTGTGCATAGGTTATATGCAAATACTATGCCATATTATATAAGGAACTTGAGCGACCCTGAATTTTGGCATTGACTTGGAGTCCTGTAACCAACCCCCAAGATTACCAAAGGACGACTTTACCATGTCTTTTGTTTGTTTGGGGATGAGTAGCCTTCTATGTAGCTACTCTTAATTTTCCTTCAGATCAATAATACGTTCACTTCTCAAACGTTCAAGCATTACCAGACACAAGACTGCCGGGAAACCTTCTCTCCCAGAGTTCTCTATCCTCCATCCCCTGCTCCAGTCTGAACTGTCGGCTCTCTAGGTCTTGCTAGTAAAGGATAGAAGAGGAATACACATTTTTGATCTTTCTCTTCAAAGTTTCTCTAATACCCCAAATAAAAAACATCTCAGAGGACATCAGGTCCACAAGAATACAATGATGACTATAGTCATCAATCTTCGTGATGCTGGGAAGGGAGGGGGCAGGTTACTGATGTCAGTATAACTTCACAGGGAGCTCTCTAATGAGTTCAGGGCTTAAAAGACACACATAAAACGGCAAAACAATGGAGGCGACCAACTCGTAAGAGAATAACAAACTAGATTTACATGACTCTGCAAATAAGTGTGAAGAACAAGCAAAAGGGCTTACTTGTTTTTGTAACATGCAAGAAGGAAGTACGGGAGCTAATGGAGCAATTTTTAATGAAGATGAAAGTGAAAAAACTGACCTTGGCAACCCACATTTTGTTTCTGTGTTCTTCAAAAATTAGAATATGCTCAACTTTGAAAAGGCAAGACAAAACATGGACTTGAGAATAGGGAAGACAGCACTCTTACTCTTGGCTTTCTGATTTACAAATTTCAGATATCGATGTTGATTTCACAGATTTGGGGGAAATTAAGATAATGTAGGGAAGGTATCCAGGCAGTGTTTGTACACTTGCAATTTTTAGTTAATGTTTTTTTGTTGCTATTAAGAACTTAGTATGTTTATCATTAAAACTCTGCCAAAATCTAAGAGAGAAAATGCGATTTTGCTTCACTAAAAGGAGTAAGTATACTGCTAATGTACTTGGTGTTTATCCCAAGCAGATTTCTTCAACAAATGATAAAACTAAAAATGTTTGACTTCTAGGAGAAAGAAAAGAAATGTCTTCATGAAATATAATATACACTTATATTTTTGTAAAGTTAAATGATCAGAATGGTGTTTAAGGAAAATTTACAGATATGGTATACCAGATCACACAGAAAGGTTTTCTAATGTCTCTTTTAAATAATTATAGACGAAAGTATAGAAATGAGGATATCTTGTCATTATAGCCAGGAGATTTATGACTGGGAAAAAACCACAATATTGCTATCCACTAATGGAGGCATGGGCCTATATTGCTCATGCATTCATTCATTAAATGTCTTTATTGAACATATACATTGTGTCAGGTATTATGCAAAGAACTGGGGGTGGAGCAAGGAGCAAAAAAACTTTTGTTGATTTTTTTTTTAATTGAAGACTTAAATGAAGTCAGAGAATGTTGAACCAAATACTCTTGGTTATAAAATTGGGCCAGAGAGTAAATGCAATGAAAAGAACCCAGATTCAAAGTGATGCCAACATATTACAGATCTAGAAAAGCTATCATTTGGTTGTGCTACTCTACAGAACATGCCTCTAAGCCTCAGCTGCTTTGTGTATAAAATGGAAACAATGGGGCTGGGGTTGTGGCTCAGTGGTAGAGCAATTGTCTATCGTGTGTGAGGCACTGGGATCAATTCTCAGCACTGCATATAAATAAATAAAATAAAAGTCTATTGAAAACTAAAAAATTTTTTTTAAAAAAAATAAAATGGAAACAATGCTATCTACTGATTGAGTTACCAGCTTTAAAGACAAAATATATAATAATACACAGTGCATGGAATATGCTAGACACTTAAGAGGTGATAGCTTTTATTATTATGAGAACTATTTTTCCACAAAGGACCGTTTGTATATGCATGCAAAAACTTTTTGACTGTATTGGAAGGCCAAGAGTGAGTAGTAAAGTTCAGAGAAGGTTCAACATCAAATAATGGCTCATTTATGAAATCAGAATTTAAACACATTTTTTTCCTACTTCTCATTTAAAATTTTATATTTTATCTTGTAGCAAACAATATTTGGTGCTCCAAACTCCTAACATAAAGAACACAGTTATTAAGCAATATCATGTTACAATAACTTGAAAGCGCAGGGAGTCTTTTGGAGCTCAAATCAAGGGGAAATTCTTTTATATCCACATTGAAATTGCTATATTTCTGCCATCTTATGTTAGCTACTATTATTGGAACTCAACACTGGTTTATAATTTTTTTCCTATGCCCTACCTATCTAGAAAGTCTTCTATAACGAACAGGTTAAATGTAGAGAAGTTGGAGGTCATGAGCAAACTTTCCCCTGGCAATCGAAGGAACTCATGTGCTGAATGAAGTGAAAGAAAATAAGATTGATCACGTGCTACTTGATGAGTAATACAGAATCTCACATCATCCTCATGACAACTCTGTGATGAAAAATATTTAGTATCCTCATTTTTTTTTAGTGAGTTCTATGGATTGGGTATGAAATGTCCCCCTAAAAGTTCTTATGTTGAAGGCTTGGTCCCCAGTACAACAGTGTTCAGAGGTGGGACTTTGGGAAGTGACTGCATCGTGAGAGTTCTTATCTCATCAATGGATTAATCCATTGAGAGATTCCTAGCTGAATGGACTTTTGGGAGGTGGTGAAAACTATATGGGGTGGAACTAGTTGAGAGAGTGGATCCTTAGGGATGTACCCTTGGAGTCTATATACATGCCCTTCACACCCCCTCTCATTTCATTCCTCCGCCATGATGTTCTGCCTCACCATGGGCCCAGGAGCAGTGGAGAAAATTCATAATGGATGGAAACCTTTGGAAAGATGAGCCAAAATAAATCTAGCCTCCTTTAAGTTGTTCTTCTCAGGTGTTTTGTCACAGAAAACTAAAGATGACTAACACAGTAAGAAAATGGATTCAAAGAGATTAAATGACTTTTGAAGTCACACAACTAACAAATGTTACAAAGGAGACTCAAATCCAAGTCTTTGTGATTCATTTTCTGTGTTTTTTCTTCTCCACTGCACAGACTCTGACATGTGTTTTTGACTATTATGAGTCATAGGGTCCTTAGCATTATTTCAAAATAATCTGCCTATTGACTACGTCATACCTGGCTAATTCCTGCACTCCAGAGGACAGTCCTAATGGGCTTCTTATTTGTTAAGTCAAAACAGCCAAACTGAGAAGTTTAAGAAATAGATTTTTAGTTATTAAAATTTCACCATATTTTAATTAAATTGTTTAAATACTTTTATATTTTTATAATAGTTGTCAACATACTCAATATAAATTTTTTTATCAATTATTAATTCACTCATCAAATGTGTACTTATTGAGTGCCTGCTATGTGCCAGACCATACTAGAAACAGAAACTATACCTGAGAACCAAAAAGAAAGTCCCTGATCTTATTGTGATTACCTATAATGGAAGAGACAGAATAAACAATATAAGTAAGTAAAATATGTTAAATGTTAGGTGATAAGTGCTAAAGAGAAAACAAATAAAAAAGAGCAACCAGCTTAGAACAGAATTTGACCCTTGGTTGAGTGAATAATGAGTATCAGCTACAGACAGAAAGGGGTTTGTCCCAGGAATGGTCATTTATATACCTTTATAACCTGACAGTGTGAAAATGAGGCTGATTTCTTTTGTTGTATTTCACTTATCCCAACCCCAGTTAATCCTCTTCCCATCTATTTTTTTTCTTCTGTGTTCCTTGAAATGGAGAATAAACACCTTAATTATAAATGTTTTTAAAAGCCAGTAAAAAAAGGTGGAAGTTTGGGGGAAGATAGTGGTGCATCTGAAACTTAGGTGGTTTTCAGAAAACACTTTCTGAACTGTCAACAACTGAGTAAAGAACTGAGGGAGTAACTTTCTGTCATGTGGTTAGCAGATTTCTAAGGTGATCCCAGACCTTCATCCTTGATCTGAATTCCATGATTAAGTTATATTGCAAGAGGAATTATGGGTTGACTTTAAGATAGGGAGATCATGCATGTAGTGCTAACCTAATCACGAATTCCATAAAAGTAGAGTTTTGTGCAGTTGTACAAGAAAAAAAAGTCAGATTTAAAACGTGAAAGAAATGCAGTGTAAGGTAAGTTGTCCATTGGTGAGATGGAGGGAGCTACATGGAAAGGCCTTGGAGGAATCTCTAGGATTGAGAGAGAACCCTGCTGATAGCCAGGAAGAAGACAGGAACGTCAGACCTGCAAATACAGGAAATTGAATTCCTATAACAACCTGAATGAGCCAGGAAGCAGATTCTTCCCTGAGTCTCCAAACTAGAATCAAGCTGGGCTTCACCTACATTTTAGCCTTGTGAGATCCTAAGCAGAGAACCTGGTGCAGCCTAAGAAAGGGGTGTTGTTTTAAATGGTTAAGTTTGTACTAATTTGTTGTGCTGTAATAGAAAACTAAGGTACAGTAGGATAGAAATGAAAATTTCATGCTTAGAGTCTTGAGAAACAAGGCCGGTGTGCATAGAGTCTGCTGAGTCATGTATAGAAAAGTAAAGACCCAGGCAGGAGTGCTGAGTCATGCTTGTGTTCCCAACAGTAACCTCAAACTCACAAGCCACATAAGGTCTCCATAGGTACCAGTTTCCTTAGATCTTTCCCTCTGGTTAATTCGGTTGCTTCAATTTTTGTGATCATTGTTATTATTTGATACTGGATGGGATGAATACCTTCATGTGTGCAGTATTTCCCTTAGTTTCCAAACTTGTCTTCCAAAGGACTGTTATTTTACAATAATGTTTGGGCTGTTATTTTTCTGAACCCTTGTAAGCATTAAGCATTCTTTTTAGTGTTTTACACTACCTGAATAAGTGAAAAGGTAGCAACAATTTAATTTTTTTTTTTTTTTTTGGTATGTAGACCTGTAAGAATAAAGATTTCTCCTGATTTGTTTTCTCATGGCATTTCCATTCATTGATTTTTTTTTTCTTTCTGAAATCTGTAATGTTGTTTACTGTGTTACTGACAGGTGAGGCAATCAGTTGAATGAGATTTTATTTTTAATTTGGACCCTAACTTTCTCTCCTTCAGTCCCTGGTGTCTGTTTCCTCACCCAGGAAATGAAGGTAGTACGTAGGATCATCTCAAAACAATAAAGCTTTCATGGAAATGACTCCTTGCATTCCTTTCTATCAACTAACCTCTGGACCTTTACATCAAAACCAAAAGAAGTTCTCGGATACCCTGCTCCTGGTGCCTGGGTCAAAGAAGAAAATCAAAAGAGAAATTTTAAAAATCTGGAAACAAACAAAAATGGAAACACAACATACTAAAATGGAATGCTACCAAATTATTTCTAAGAAGGAAAATTATAAATGTGTACATTTAAAAAAGAGAGCTATCTCTGGTACACAATATAACTCTACACCTCAAGAAGCCAGGAAAAAGAACAACAAGCCAAGCCAGAGGTCAATAGACAAAAACAAATAACAAAGATTAGGGATAAAATTAATGAATTAGAGATGAGAAAAACAATAATAAAGATAAAGGAGTGTTAGTTCTTTTTTTAAAGATAAACAAAATTGACAAACTTTTTTCCTGACCAAGAAAAAAAAAAGACTCCAATCAATAAAATCAGAAATGGAAAAGGAGACATTATAACTGATATCACAGAAATAGAAAAAATTGTAAGAGACTGCCAGGAACCATTACATACCAAAAAATTGGGTAGTCTAGAAGAAACCGATAAATTCCTAGAAACATGCAGCTTACTGCGGATGAATCATGAAGAAATAGAAAATCCTAATAGGCTAATAGTAAGAAAACTGAAAGAGTAATCAAAAACTTCCCAAGGAAAGAAAGTCCAGGACCCTTAGCTTAACTATTAAATTGTACCAAGTCTTTAAAGACTAATCCTTATCAAACTCTTCCAAAAAAATTGAGGAGGAAGGAATACTTTCAAACTCATTTGACGAGGCCAGCATTACCTGATACCAAAGCCAAAGGCACTGAAAGAAAAAAAAAAATGTAGGCCAGTGTCGTGAAAAAAAAAATAGATTTAAAAGTCATTAATAAAATACAAGTAAACTGAATTCAACAACATATTGAAAAGATCATTGATCAGAATTAAGTAGGAATTACCCCAGGATGCAAGGATGGTTCAACATAAGCAAATTATTAATACACGTGATCCCCTGTATGAATAGAATGGAAGACATATGGGCATCTCTACCCTTGCTGAAAAGGCATTCAGCAAAACTCAACATCATTTCATGATGAGAACTCTCAGCTAATTAAGTGTGGAAGGAATGTATCTCAACACAATAAAGACCAAGTATGACAAACCCACAATGAATATCACAATCAATGGTGAAAAACCAAAAGCTTTTCTTCTGTGATTAGGAATAAGACCAGGATGCTCATTCTGACCACTTTTACTCAACATTGCAGCGATTGTGCTGGCCTGAGTAAGCAGTCAAGAAAAATATATAAAGGACATCCAGGTCAGTAGGGAATTAAAATTGTCTCTGTAGATTACAAGATCTTGTATGTAGAAAATCCTGAAAAGGCTCCCCTTTAATAATTTAAGAAAACAATGCAATTTATAATAGCATCAAAAAATACTAAGAAATAAACGAGGTGAAAGAGCTGAACACTGGAAACTAAAGGAATTGCTGAAATATATGCAAGAGGATACAAATGGATACAGATTCTTTATGTTTACAGACTAAAAGAATGAATCTTGTTAAAATGTCCTTGTTACCTAAATCATTCTGTAGATTTTTTTTCCAATGGATTTTTAAACAGAATTACTAAAATAACCTTAAGATTCATGTAGAACCACAAATGAATAGCCAAAGTAATTTTAAGCAATAAAAGCAAAACTATAGGGATCAAACTACTGTATTTAAAAATATATTAAAAAGGTATGTTAACCAAAACAGTATGGTACTAGCGTAAAGTAGACAAATAAATCAACAGAAGAGAATAAAGAGTCTGGGAATAAATCTACACATACACATCCATTGATCTCTTAAAAGACTGCCAAGATTATACAGTGGGGAAAGGATGGTCTTCTCAATCAACGGCATTGGAAAAATCAGAAGTCCACATGCAGAAAAAAAAAAATCAACAGAAAATGGACTAAATATGTAGATATAGCACCTGAAAGCATGAAAAGAAAGGGGGAAAAAAACATATTTTGACAAAGTGTGGGCAATGATTTGAGGGAATTTGCTACCAGAGCAAAAACATGCAAATGTAACTATAGCAAACTAAAATGCAAAACAAGATTAAAGAGACAATTTAGGAAATGCAAGAAAATATTTTCAAGATGTTCATATCTAAAATATTAAGCAGGTCAATATTAAGAATGCAATAGCAAGAAAATAAATAACTTGATTAAGAAAACAGAGGACCCAAATAGAGATTTCCCCCAAAAAAAGAATACAAATAGCCAATATATTTATGGGAAAAAATGCTCAACATCACTAATCATCAGAGAAATGCAAATCAACACCACAATGATAGATCCAAATGTTAGGCCAATATTTAAGAGTCTAGAAATGAGTCTTGACAGTAGTGTGAAGAAAAGAAGAACTTGGTATGCTATTTGTGGGCATGCCAACTGGCACAGCCATTATGGAAAATGGTATAGAAATTCCTCAAAAAATTAAGAATAGAATTAACATGACAGTCCCACTTTTGAGTATATATCCAAAGGAAATGAAATCATTACCTCAAAGGCATGCTCTGCATGCCAATATTCATTGCAGCATTATTCACCACAGTCAAGATATACAATGAACCTAAGTGCTCATCAACAGGTAATAAATAAGAAAAATGTGATATATATATATATATATATATATACATGGAATGCATGTACATATATATATATACATATATATATATATATATATATATATATATATATATATATATATATATATATAATGCATGGAATATTATTCAGCCTTAAAGAAGAAAGAAATCCTTTTATTGGTAACAACAGGGATAAACCCGGAGGATGTTATGCTAAGAAAAATAAGCCAGGTACAGAAAAACAAAACTGCATGATCTCAGTTATAAGTGGAGTTTAAAACAGCTGCATCAATAGAGGAAAAGAGCAGAATAGTAGTTACCACAGACTGGTGAGTAGGCAAGATGAGGAGATGTTGATCAAAGTGTACAAAGTTTCCATTATACAGGATAATTTAGTTTTTGAAGATCCAAGTATAGTATGGTGACTACAGTATATAAACCTGTATTATAAACTTGAAAATAGATCTCAAATGCTCTTGTCATCAAGGAAACAAAGGTGACTATGTGAAGTGATGGAAACATTAATTAGTTTGATTGCGTCAACATTTCACAATGTTTATGTATTTCGAAACATTTTTTGTACATCATAAAAATAAAACAATAAATAGCTGTTCAATGAACATGCAAAAGAATTAATTAAATGTTTTCAAAGATAATAGAGGATAGAATTCAAGGTAATCACATTTCAGATAAACACATGAAAATCTATCAAATTCACAATCAGCAATAATACCAAGAATAAATTAATTAAGAAATATGGAAGATCTTGACAAAGAAAAACTATTGAATTCCCTGAGACATTTATGTTGCTAAACAAGAGAACTCAAAGAAGAATGTAACTTTTGCCCCAAATTAATCTAAAATTTTATATAGGCTATAAAAATTTTAATCTAATTTTTTCAAAGTCAAAAATTGATATGTATTTCATTTCATAAAATAAGATAAAATTGGGAGCTATAAAAAGAACATATCATAGAGAACAAAGAATGGGGACATTTTTCATTGAAAAGTCTACCACAGATACATACAAATGTAATCTCTATGGTAAAAGTCTAATGAAGAAAATAATTAATGATGTAATAAAATAGAGAACCTAGAAATACATTTACAGACATTAGAGGGTTAAGTATCATAAAAATGCAAAATAATATTGGTGAGACTAATTCTTGGATGATGCTTTAAATACTTTACACTTGAAAAAACATAAATTGATAGCTATATCACAATGGATTCACAAAGGCTTTCAAAATTATATCATTAAAATCTGATTGTATTCTATATTGAAAGCATTTTTATGTTTTCTAACATAAAAATTAATATTTTCTTGTAGATATTATGCAATAAAACTGAAGTAGAATGTGTAGATTTTGCAAATGCCTTAATAGTTGATAAAATTTTATATTTGTAAAATTAACATATTGTACTGGTATAAAATAGTTTTAAATTATATTTTAAAAAGTTCTCCCCAGGGCTGGGATTGTAGTTCAGTGGTATAGCGTTTGCCTAGCACATGTGAGGCCCTGGGTTCAATCCTCATCATCGAATAAAAGTGAAAAAAATAAAGGTATTGTGTCCATCTACAACTAAAAAAGTTACTGAAAAAAAATTCCCACTTAAATTTAAATATCAGAAAAAAATGATAAACATTGAAAAACTTTCTGAAATATTTTGAAATAAAGAAATCTTTTGAAAATATAATATACTTGAGAAATTTGACTATATGAAGATTAAAATAGAACAGAAACTTAAATAATTGAGGGCAAATAAAAAAGAAAAACGATGAAGCATATTTTTTATTAAATTATTTATTTATTCTAATTTGTTATACACGATGACAGAATGCAATTCATTTCATATTACACACATAGATCACAATTTTTCAAGTTACTGATTGTTCGCAAAGTATTTTCACACTATTTGTGTCTTCATACATGTACTTAGGGTAATGATGTCTAACTCATTCCTACCCCTTTGCCCTATCTAAAGTTCCTCCATTCCTCCCATACTCTCCCCTGCATCACCATTATGAGTCAGCATTCTCATATCAAAGAAAACGTTTGATCTTTGTTTTTTGGGGATTGGCTTACTTCACTTATTCTCTAACTCCGTCCATTTACCTGCAAATACCATGATTTTATTCTCTTTTAATGCTGAGTAATGTTCCATTGTGTATTTATACCATAAGTTTCCCTACCATTCATCTACTGAAAGGCATCTGGGTTGGTTGGTTGTGAGTTGTGCTTCTATAAACATTGATGTGGCTGTTTTTAAGTATGCTGTTTTTAAGTCCTTTGGATATAAGCTAAGGAGTGGGAAAGCTGGGTCAAATGGTGGTTCCACTCCAAGTTTTCTAAGAAATCTCCATACTGCTTTCCAGATTGGTTGCGCCAATTTTCAGTCCCACCACCAATGTATGAGTGTGTCTTTTTCCCTACATCCTTGTCAACATTTATTGTTGTTTGTGTTCTTGATAGCTGCCATTCTGACTGAAATGCGATGAAATCTTAAAGTAGTTTTGATTTGCATTTCTCTAATTGCTAGAGATGTTGAACATTTTTTTCATATGTTGATTATTGTATATCCTCTTCTGAGAAGTGTCTGTTCAGTTCCTTGGCCCATCTATTGATTGGGTTATTTGGGAATTTTTTTGGTTTTTGAGTGCTTTATATATTCTATAGATTAGTGCTCTATCTGATGTGCTTAAAGCAAAGATTTGCTCCCATTCTGTAGGCTCTCTATTCACCTCACTGATTGTTTCTTTTGCTGAGAAGAAGCTTTTTAGTTTGAATACATCCTATTTATTGATTCTTGGTTTTAATTCTTGCATTATAGGAGTCCTATTAAGGAAATCAGGGCCTAATCCAACATGATGGAGATTTGTGCCTACTTTTTCTTCCATTAGGCGCAAGGTCTCTAGTTTAATTCTGAGGTCCTTGATCCACTTTGAGTTTTGTGCATGATGAGAGATAGAGGTTTAAATTTATTTTGTTCCATGTGGATTTCCAGTTTTCCCAGCACCATTTGTTGAACAGGCTATCTTTTCTCCAATATATGTTTTTGGCACCTTTGTCTAATATATGAAAACTGTAGTTATGTGGGTTAGTCTCTGTGTCATCTATTCTGTACCATTGGTCTACAAGTCTATTTTGGTGCCAATTCATTGCTGTTTTTGTTACTATTGCTCTGTAGTGTAGTTTAAAGTCTGGAATAGCAATGCCACTAGCTTCATTCTTCTTACTAAGGATTGCTTTGGCTATTCTGGGCTATTTCTATTTCTGTAAGGAATGTCATTGGGATTTTGATTGAGATTGCATTGAATCTGTATAATGCTTTTGGTAGTGTGGGCATTTTGACAATATTAATTCTGCCTATCCAAAAACAAGATAGATCTTTCCATCTTCTAAGGTCTTCTTTAATTTCTTTCTTTAGCATTCTGTAGTTTTCATTGTAGAGGTCTTTCACCTCTTTCGTTAAGTTCATTTCCAAGTTTTTTTGTTTGTTTTGTTTTGTTTTTAGGCTATTGTAAATGGGGTGGTTTTCCTAGTTTCTCTTTCAGGGAATTTGTCACTGATATACAGAAATGTCTTTAATTTATGGGTATTGGTTTTATATCCAGCTACTTTGCTGAAATCATTTATTAGTTCTAGGAAATTTCTGGTGGAATGTTTTGGGTCTTTTAGGTATATATAGAATCATATCATCTGCAAATAATGATAATTTAAGTTCTTCTTTTCCTATCCACATCCCTTTAATTTATTTCATCTGTCTGATTGCTGTGGCTAGAGTTTCAAGAACTATGTTAAATATAAGTGATAAAAGAGGGCATCCCTGTCTTGTTCCAGTTTTTAGAGGGAATACTTTCAATTTTTAAGCAAATATTAGTAAATACAAAAAAGTAGAGATACTAACTTGCATTCTATCAGACCACAAAGGAATGAAATTGGAAATCAATGATAAAATAAAAAAAAAAAGCCACCCCAACACCCAGAGATTAAATAGCATGCTATTGAATGAACAAATGGGTTGCAAAAGACATCAAGGAAGAGATTAAAAAATTCTTGGATGCAAATGAGAACACTGATACAACATATCAAAATCTCTGGGACACTATGAAGGCAATTCTAAGAGGAAAGTTCATTGCATGAAGTTCATTCCTTCAAAGAAGAAAAAGTCAACAAATAAATGACTTAACATTACATCTCAAAGGCCTAGAAAAAGAAGAACAAATCAAACCCCAAAGCAGTAGAAGACAAGAAATAATTAAAATCAGAGCTGAAATCAATGAAATTGAAACAAAAGAAACAATTGAAAAAAATTGATAATACAAAAAGTTGGTTCTTTGAAAAAATAAATAAAATTGGTAAACTATTAGCCATGCTAATGAAGAGAAGGAGAGAGAAAACTCAAATTACTAACATGATGAAAAAGGAAATATTATGACAGATGCTACAGAAATACAGAAGATAATTAGAAATTATTTTGAAAATTTATACTCAAATAAAATAGAAAATATCAAAAGCATCAACAAATTTCTAGGTGCATATGATATACCTAAACTAAATCAAGATGATATACACAATTTAAACAGATCAATTTCAAGCAAGAAAATAGAGGATGACATCAGAAGCCTACCAACCAAGGAAAGCCCAGGACCAGATGGATTCACAGGCTGAGTTCTATAAGACCTTTAAAGAAGTACTAACACCAATACTTCTCAAATTATTTCATAAAATAGAAAAAGAGGGAACAGTTCCAAACACATTCTCTGAGGTCAATATCACCCTGATTCCAAAACCAGATAAAGCATATTTAAATAAATGTTATTAGCAATAATAGAATTATTAAAATAATAGATCATAGTTCAATACCTCAATGGAAAAAAAATTGATACCACTTCTAGTAAGGCATTGTAACTTGAACATATGCATTTATCTTGTTCCCTCCAGGGATTACAGAAGAATGACAGTAGAGGAATGAAAAAGTGCCGACCAATAACAAAAAGAATAAAGAAAATGAGGCACACAAATGGGAGATTCTAATAACTTTTTGAAAATTTTAGTGTTAAGAGCAAGATCTAAACAGACACTTCTCAGGAGAGGATATACAATCAATCAACAAATATGTGAAAAGATGCTCATCATCTCTAGCAATCAGAGAAATGCAAATTAAAACTACTCTAAGATACCAGCTCACTACAGTAAGAGTGGCAGCCATTATGAAGTCAAACAAGTATTGGCGAGGAAGCGGGGGAAAAAGGTTCACTCATACACTGCTGATGGGACTGCAAAGTGGTATAGCCAATATGGAAAGCAGGATGGAAATTCCTTGGAAAACTGTGAATGGAACTACCATTTGACCCAGCTATTCCTCTTCACAGACTATACCCAAAAGACCTAAAAACAGCATACTATAGGGACACAGCCACATCAATGTTTATAGCAGCACAATTCACAATAGCTAAACTGTGGAGCCAACCTAGATGAGCCATCCACTTAAGGATGAATGGATAAAAAAAATGTGGCATTTATACACAATGGAATGTTACTCAGCAATAAAAAAAATAAGATCATGGCATTTGCAGGGAAATGGATGGTATTAGAGAAGATTATGCTAAGTGAAGTTAGCCAATCCCCCCAAAACAAATGCCAAATGTCTTCTCTGATATAAAGGGAGTAACTCAAAATGAGGTTGAGAGGGAGAGCAAGGCAGGAAGATTACCTCTAGATAGGGAATAGGGGTAGGAGGGAAAGAGAGGGAGAAGGGGAATAGCATGGATGGTGAAAGGAGACCCTCATCATTATACAAAATACATGTATGAAGATGTGAATTTGGTGTCAACATACCTTATATACAATCAGAGATATGATTGTATTCAGAATTGAAATGCATAAGTAAATAAATAAATAAATTTTTAAAAAGAGAAGAAAGGTAAGTGACTCCTATGCTTTGCTAATGCAATTAACCTAAAAAGATCAGATTGTGCAAGGTTCAACTCTTATTTGACAGATGATTATTTATTTTCAACTTTCACTCATCATTTTTATTCCATTCATTCTGTAGAACATTCTTTTTTGTTTAAATTTGTGTATCTTCTTGAGATTGGAGCAATATGATGGAGGTATAATTTTAAAGGAAAATATAGATCACATAGTATATACAACCTAACAAGAGAGTTGTAACATAAGCCAAGAATTTGGCAATAAAAGAGATTTATGTATAAAAAAAATTAAGCAAATTCCAAAGTGAGGTCATTATTAACTCCAGGGAAAACAGAAAGTTGAACCAGAAAGAAAACCTATACCATATACAATATTCACTGAGCTGCAAATAATATTTATGTAATAATGATGTAATCAGTGAATATGAAGTTGGCCCCAAATTAAGATAAATCTACATTGGAACGATTGTTGATGAGAATTGAATGTGTCCATGGGACAAGGTGGGATGAGGAGAATGTTGAAAGAAAGTCAGATTTTCCTCTGAACTAGTAGGAAATGGATAGTTAATATCTGAAATTGAAAAATCAAGTAGTAAAATAGCATATTACTTCAAATCAAGTAGTAAAACAGAATACATAAAGTTGCTCATATATTATTTAGAGATATGAAGTTAAATTGATTAAACACTCTAAAATAAACTCTAAAAAATTGAACTTGATTATCTTATGGAAGCAGGATTGAGAGGGAAAGAAAAATGAGCAAAGAAATGCTATTATGTGCTAATAATACTTGTGTTAGTGGAACCTTTAAGCCATGCAAATGCATATGTATTACCTTGCTAAAAATCTTAGTCAAAAGACATGAGCTAAAAAGTGGAAAGAAATTTAAAGTATTAATAAGCACTTTAAAAGATGAAAAACTTCAATAAATAATCAAGCATTGAAATTTAAACAAGAAATTTTTTCACTTATTATACTAGCAATAATTTATAAAATTTATAATAATATAATATTGAGGATTAGTGAACATATAGAAAAAGAGCACTTTTACAAAATGCTGGTAGAAGTATATTAATTAGCTCACTTCTTTGGAAGGGAAAACAGGCAATTTATATTAAGCTTTAAAGCATGACTTTTTGATCTAACAATCTAATTTTATGATATATTTTATGATATATTTTCATGAGTAATATATGTATATGCACGTGTATATTTCTCATGAAATATATACACACATGTATATATATTCAGAAACATATATACCAACAGAGAGAAGAACTTATAAGTGGTATTGTGCTTTTAATTTCAGTTTCCTTGTATTTATTATTAGTGTAATCAAGTAAGATTGATAACTGTGCACTGACGCTGTATTCTGCAACCCTGTGGAACTTAGTTATTAATTCTATGATTTTTTGGTAGCTTCTTTGAATCTTCTTGGTAGACAATTAAGGCACTACATATAGGGTTGATTTTATTTCTTCCTTTCTAATTTGAATGGTTTGTATTTATTTTCTTGTGTTATTGCAATGGCTAGAACATCCAGGGCTCTATTTAATAGGATTAGAGAGACTGAAAGTTCTTATTTTATTTTCAAACAGAACATAGAGGAAAGACATTCAGTCTTTCACCATGAAGTTTAATATTAGCTGCATTTTTAAAATCAATGCCTTTTATCAAGATCAAGTGATTTCCCTCAATTATTAGTTTTTAGAGACTTTTTAATCATGAATGAATGTTAGATTTTACCAAATACTTTCTCTACATCAAATGATATGGTCACATGCTTTTTCTTCTTAAGCCAATTGATAGGGTGCATTCCAAAAATATACAGCTGCTTTTCAAGTAGCTTCACATGCCTGAAATGAATCTTACTTGGCTGTGGTGTATAATAATTTTATGCATTCTTGAGATTGATTCTCTAGTTTTATGTTGACAATTTTGCATCTGAGGTCATGAGAAAGATTGTAGATTTTCTTTTTAGTTGTACTGTCTTTATCTGATTTGGGTATCAGGTACATACCGATCTAGCCTTATAAAATATCTTTGGAAACGTTCCCTTCTTCTATTTTATGAATGAGACTGTATAAGATTGGTTATTAATTTTTTTAAAATTGGTGGGATTATCTAGTTCAATCATTTGGGCTTAGAGACTTCTGTTTTGGGTGCTTTTTAATTTTGGGGTGATTATAGAAACATTGGGTATTCATCTTGAATGATTTTTTGGCAGTTGAGGTTTTTAAGGAATTGATTCATGTCTTCCAAATTAAAATATATCAATATAACATTGTTTGTATTATCCCTTTATTTTTGTTAATGGCTGAAGGATCTATAGTAATATCCTTTGTCTTATTCCTGATATTGATAATTTGTATCTTTTTTAATCTTCATGAGTTCTACTATGTTTTTAAACTTTAGTAATTTTTAAGAATCAGCTTTTTATGGATTGATTTTTTCTCTCTTTCCTTCTTGTTTTTAATTTTGTTAATTTCTTGTTAGTATTCCTTTTCCTCTACTTAGTTTGCTCTGTTTTGTTCTTTATTTTCCGTGTTTTTATGTTTGGGAGGAATTCACATTATTCATTTGAGACTTTTTTTCTTTGATTAAATGTAATCCATTGGTGCTATAAATTTTCCTTATAGTATTGTTGTAGCTGCATTCTACATATTTTGAAAGATTGGGTTTTCAGTTTCATTCATTTTATGTATTTTTTTTAACTTCCTTTGAGACTTCCTCTTCTACTCCCAGGTTATCTAGAAACATTTGGAATAATTTCTAAGTGTTTTAAGAATTTTCTTTCCCTTTCTGTATTGATTTGATTTTACTCCTTTTACATTTCTCAAAGGTTTGTTTTATGGCCTAGGATATGGTCCATCTTGTTGGACATTTCATGAGTGCTTGAGTAAAATACATGCTCTTCTCATGTGGTGTCTTATACACATCCCAAATAGATCTGGATGGTTGAGTGTGTCAGTTTTCACTATATCATGCTGAATTTATGTCTGTTAGTCCTGTTAGTCACTGAGAGTGGGATACTCAATCCCCAAATATAATTATGGGTTTGCCTATTTTAGCTCTGTCAGCCATTGCTTTATGTATTTTGAGGCTCTGTTATTTGGTATGTACATATCGATCTAGCATTGTTGTGCCTCCGAACATGCCATCTACAACTAGCATTCTGTAATGAATCCAATAATTTTCTTTGCTCTGAAGTCAATAATAGCAATTCCTGCTTTTTAAAACAAGTCATGTTTACATGACTTACATGTCATTGCATTTGAAGTGAGTTGATTTTTGTTAACATGCAGTTAGATAATAAGTTTTAGTCTACTCCAGCAATCTCTTTTAATTTATGTATTAGATCAATTAAATCTAAGGTACCTATTGATAGTTTAGGACTCAGTCAATCACTTTGTTAATTATTTTCTGATTCATTTCCGGCAAATAATGGACCTGGAGATAATCTTCTGTCAATATTGAATGAAGACTAGAATGAATAAATTTTCCATATTCTGATATAAAATAAAAATTTGAAATGAAAATTTATATATGGTAAGGGTCAAACAAAATAAGAATTGACCCTTAAATTAAAAAGACTATTTTGGGGGCTATGGACTTTATTGAGAAGCAATTTTATAGAAAAAAAATGTTGAGTTCTTATATCAAACTACACTATGGGTTCAAATTTTGTTTTCATATTCTTCATCTGTATGTCCTTGTGCACAAAAGTAACTCTGAATGTTAGTCTTCTTGTTGTTATAAGAGATAATAATGCCCAATTTAAAAATTATTTTGAAAGATTAAATTAGAACATAATGGATGTTCTTGGAACATTTTTGATCCTCCTAACATAAGATAGATCTTTATTCTCTTCCATTTTAGGCCATTCAAAACCCTTTAACTATGAGGATTTATCAAAGCAAGAAGGGGGCTTTAGATAAATTCAGATATTATTTGTTCAGTCCTAAAGTTTCCATTTGTCTATTTCTAGCTTGTCTTCTGAGATTTCCTGTCTTCTAATAGTGCCTATAGTACCTATTATGTTCATATTAATGAGCAGAGTTTTAATGAGTACTTTATGATCATTGCTTGTTAATTCCAATTTTTGAGTCATCTGGTCAGTTTTTGTTGATTGTTTTTAATAACGGGTTACATTTTCCTCTTTCTTCATATGATGAGGAATTCGGGATTATACCCTGGACTTTGTCAATGTTATATTGTAGAGATTCTGGATTCTTCTATATTCCTCTGAAGAGTATTGATCAGGCAATTAACTTGGCACCAAACAGTAAACTCTGTCTCTTGGGCAATAACTCAAGTCTCAGTTTAGTTAGTTAGCCTTCATTAGGCTGATTGTTATAGTGTAGAGATTCTGGATTCCCCATGTATGTTTCTAGAGTCAACCACATAATTTAATAAAAGTTATGCATATGACTCCCCTCTCTTTTCTTCTCCTTCCTAGTGTCCTTCCTATCCCTCAATTTCCAATACCTATGGCTACCGTGAACTTGTTCTACTGGTCCTCAGGGAAGGTAAATTGCAGTTTCACATTTGAGCTTCAACCATCCTGAGTAGTACAGACTAGGCCTTGCTTTCTGACAAAACACCCCCACCCCCACCCCCCACTCACACGGGAGAAAAACACCAAATGTTATTCACTTTTCCCAAGTATACACTTTCTTACAAAAATGTACCTGTGTTTTGTTAACTCTTCAGCCTTCAAGTTGTTATTCTTTAACTTTTATTTTGGAGTTGATTATTGTTATCTGCCGAAGAGTTAGGTTGATATGAGCTGAATTGGTCATTATCAGATGCCAGCAAAACCCCAGGGCTATAGATAATTAATTTTCACTCATCAAAAGCTTTCTTTTCTTTTCTTTTTTTTTTTTTTTCTTCCGACATGATGCTTCTCAGGCACATCTGAAGGAAGCCACATTTCTCAGAATTCCAATCCATCTCTTTGAATATACTTGGGGAATGTTTCCTACAAAAGGTATTCCTGGTAACTAGAGCTGTCTGGTTAGCCTCAGGCAAAACAGAAAACTGCACCTGAGCTCACACTGAATAAGATAACTGTGGCACTAGGGGACTACACTGCCCAGAAACCAATTAAGTCTGAGGGGAGGGCGGGATTTTCTCCAACTGACTGCTGGAGACGTTGACAGAGGCACAGACCACAGTGAGTTTGATGCTGGGCTCACACTTCTTAAGTGTAAATAAGGATCCATGGCTGGGAGGACTCATCTACTAGGAGACCTGTAAGGCTCTTCTGTTTGCACGTCTTCAATGCTTAGCTCATGAATGAGTCCTCATCTACCCAGCCCTTGGCACAAGGAAACGTGATCTTTGGAGCTAAGATCACTGTATTCTTTTGTTACGATCGCCATATTCGTTTTTGACTTTGAAACGAAGTTAGAACTCATCTCACTTAATCCATCATTTTATTATCTGTAGCCCGAATTCCAAAATCAAGAACTCCTAGGAGAACACAGGAAGGGACTGAGCTGCCATTCGCATACAGTTCAGCTGACTCTCATTCTTGCAATCTGCTGTGCTATATAGAGCGTCCTCAGCCTTTCTCAAGGTTAGACTCTAAAGTGTTCTGAGTGGAAGAAAACAGTCTGCTCAGTGATGTGATCACAGCCTCCTGAATTCAGTAATATGACAGACAGTGTGATCATTGCATTTAATGGATGGCTGTTCTCCAAAATTCAGCTGGCAAGTAAGGACATGTGAACTCTGCTCTCCTCGCTCCCCAGCCCCTCCTGTTACCATTTCTGTGGCTCTGCACTCTCACTCCACATGCGTACCTCGGGCTCAGATTCACAAAGGCTAGTCTCCATGTGAGCCGAACAGCAAACAAGAACTGGCCAAAGTTACAGAAAGTCTCACTTGTAAACTCGCCCCTAAGAAGTGTTGGGTTTTTTCCTATGCAACAATTTCAGCCATTCGACGGTTGTCTAAAAACCTAAGAGCAGGCTCTTACTCATCAGCCTTTCTTCATTGTACTGGAGGAATCAGAACTGATCCATTCAGTTTGAAGAGAAAGTTTTCTGTGTCAGAAATCTCTTCTTAAGACCTGACTACTATCCCAGGAAGATCTGGTAGAACTTCAGAATCCTAGCATGGACATGTCAGGGTAAATGTAGTTTCACATTATAAGAGTTGAAAAAAAAAAAATAAAAACTTAAGTCTGCCCGTCTTCAATAGCTACGACCTCTTGTCTCCAGGCAGGAAAGATTCTCAGGTGTTACCCAGTTTATCATAGCATTCCAGGTCTCTCCTTTTATCTTGTGTCCTTCTCTTCTTTCCAAGATCATAAATCAACAGAGACAGGTCTTCATTCTTCTTTGAAAGAGAAGGGAGGGGGAAGTCTAGACTTCTCCTATTTTATGGCAAAGTTAACAACCTGATAAATTTAACTATCATGCTCTTAGGTAAAAAAACTGGAACTATTTCAAAGCTTCGGTGGACAATCTGTAGCCAGGAACCTTTGCAGCACCCGACCAAAGTCTTTTTTTGGACATTTCTCTTTACTGCAAAACCAGGAAGGAAGTCCATGTGGGAAAATGGCAGATTGTTCAAGAGACTTCAGATTCCAGAGAAAGGTCAGAGTCAAATCCAAGAGTATGTGACAGCTGAAATTGTCCATGATTTACTAATTGCTGAAGGCAGCGACCCGGTCATAAAGAGCAAAGGCCAAAGGGAAGGCTTGGTGCCCATTGCTGGGATTAGGTTTCTGTCTCGAGAGAAGACAGCAGAAAACTGAAGAACATTTGGAAATAATTATGGGGAAAAAAGAAACTTGAGGCTAAGTGGTGGGGTGGGGGATGAAGGCTATACTATTCCTTAAAATAAATACTAATTGTTTAGCTTTACCAAAGATTCCGTTTCTCCTTGACTTTCTTATCCTCCACAAAACTTGTACATGGCTGATCCAAGTGCAGCCTCAACTTGGAGCTTCTAACAACATTAAGGATCATATCTGAAGAATCACACAGCTTCAAAAAATAAAAGGAATCAGACCACGGCTGTGTTTTCCTCAAGGAGAGTCTGGAGCTGAGATGTGGGAGATGTGGAGAAAATCATTGACTTTTGGAGTCAGACACGACATCCAAATATTCACTGCACTTTTTACAAGCTGTGCAGCCCTGGGAACGTCAGGTATCTCCAGCTAAGTATCTGTCTCTTCAAGTGTCAGATGTAGCCAATACCTCCACCTTTGCAGCTGATGTAAAATAAAACGTGAAAAAGCTCTTTACCCTCCACACTCAGCACAGAGCTGTGTCCTTTACTTTTTGCCTTGTATATAAACATTACAAATACAATAACAGTTACTTTTACCAATGTCTCATTCCAGAAATCAAGGCATATGATAAAACCACAGTTCTTAAAACAGCATGGTGTTGTCTTCAGAACAGGCCAATAGATTGATGGATTAGATTGAGAATCTAAAACATTGTCTTATTCGTAGGCAGAAATAAACCCATATTTGGAAAAATAAAACCACTTTTATGCCAAGATTCTGAAAGACAATAATGTGATCCTGGAGTTGGAAATGTTTTTGTAAAAAAAAAAAAAAAAGAAAGAAAGAAAAGAAAAGAAAATCCAGTTATGTAACAAAGGAACAAAGAAAATAATAGAAATTTAAACATTACATATTTAAAACTTCTTTATAGCAAACATATCATAAACAAAGGTGAAATATAAGAAATTATGTGGGAGGAAAATCTTACGGCTGCAAAATTACAAGGTACAAAAGATAAGCATACAACACTTGATTGTTTCTTATGTAGCTATAAGAATGAGCTCAAAAGCCAATGGGAATATGGATATGAAAAGGTAATCATATCCATATTTCAGAGATGAAATCAGATTTGCTCTATGAAAATGGATCTGCCTCATTAGGAATCAGAAAATGTAAATTAAAATAACAATGATCTACCATTCTACTACCTGTTCAGCAAAGATGATACAGTTTGATGATATCAAGTCTAAACAAGCAGAGGAATCGGGAAAAGTAAATTAAACACAGCTGTCCATGGCACAGCCTACCTGGCAGACAAGATACTAGTATCCAATTATTTATCCTACACCCTAGAAATTTCTCTCTGCCTCTCTGTCATGAAGGAGGACTTGCATACATTCACAAAACCATTGATGCATATAGACACAAAATATTTTGCATTTGTCACATAAACCACTAGAAATGATTTAAACATCTACTCATGGAGGAATGGGTGAATACAATTCCATAAACACAAAGAGTTACTATATTCAAAGGAATAAAGTAGATTTACACATATTAATATGAATTGATCACAAATAAACACCCACAACCATATTTTGTATTTTTCATATATATATATATATAAAATACATAATTTGAGAACTCCTTCATCAAACTCATCAAATAGATTATTTTATTGGTGGGAGAATCTCGATGTAAAGAATAAAGTGTTCATTCAGTAAACCATGATTTAATTGATAATAGTCTCATTATTTTTAGTTGTAACTGGTTCATGTATTGTTGGCATGAATTTGAAAATAAATATGGGTAAATATTGAAAAAAGATAAGAAAAATACGTCAAAATGTAGACAGTGATTGATTTTTGAAGGATGTGGGTGATGATTATTTCTCTTTTGTTACATGCCTATAATTTTAAATTGCTGTCCCAAGGAGAAAAATATTCACCATTATTCGTCGAATGATACTCATAAAAATCCAAGGTTATGCCACTAGACACCAAGTTAAACTGGTTCTCAAAAATATACTTACCTTAATCTTTAAAAACTGTTTTTGTGAATGCCTATTTTGTATTGTATGTCATATTCAAGGTCAGCACACTGCACTTCACAAGATGGTGCTTTCTTGCAAGCACAGTCTCATTGAACTCCTGAATTAACAGTGTGAAATAAGTATTATTAGCTCTGTGTATAGATAAGAAGACTGGGTTTCCAAAAAGATAGGCAATTTGTCCAAGTTCACACAGCTGCAAAGTCACAGAGCTGACAGCCCAACACATGTCTGTGGGCATCAGAGTTAATGTGTCCCTCACTAGATCTATCTCAATACAAGTATGACTGCTTTTTTTTTTTTTCCAAAAACAAGCTGTAAAGCTGCTTCACTGCTGATCGAATTTAAAATGTAAGGATAAGCTTAATTAAATAAGTTTTAAAAGGTATATAGACATTCTATGGACACAGAAATAACAAAATACAGTCATTAAATCAACCTGAGGTGGAGATGAATATTAATGGTCCAAATAAGGCTAGTGTGTGAAAAAAATTTTTTTTTGCACACACAAAAAAATCTTTTGTCCAAACACTACATTCTTAAATAATGTAAAGAAATAGCATGGAGCTTCACAGATCCAATTGTGTTAACTAGAACTGTATTAGCAGGATACTCAACTCGAAGTAGCCTAAGACTATAATTTATGACCTTACCTAACTAGTTTCAGGCACATCTGCATCCAGGGGTTCAAAAGATGTTATCAGATTGTTCAGATCTCTCTCCCTCTTCTTTCTCTATCTCCTCCCTTCCACCTCAATGCTTTTTATTTTTAAGTACTAGAGGCAAGTAAGTGACAGTTTATATAACTTTCATGTTCTCCTCGTTCTTATGGATGCACTTTTTTTTTTTTTGCAATTTTAAGGACAAAAAGAGAGAGAGAGAGAGAGAGAGAGAGAGAGAGAGATATCTTTCCTTCAGTGTGGGCTCTTCAGGAATATATTGGCTGTGTCACAGCTATCTCTGTCACTAGTGGGATCATGCAGTCCTGGGTCTGTATTACCGTCCTTTTAGCTCCCCCCCCCCCTGCCACCCAGGGCAGGGATGGATTCAATCTCAGGCAAACCAAAGGGATTGAACTGGACTATTAGAAGATGGATGAGGACAGCCTTACCCAAGAGATTCTGTGAAGAAAATATCACACGTCCATAACAGAATCACAACTTTGACAGTATTAGGTGTGTAACCACCGGAAAGCCAGTAGACGAAACTGTGGAAGGGCAAAGACATTCATAACAGCTACCTCACAACGTTTTCCTGAGTGTTAAACAACAGTTGCAGGGAAATTGTGCCTAGCATGACATCTGTAAGATAGAAAGTGTCTTATACAGTTTGATTCCTAATTGAGCAATAAAAGGTAGGGTGGTACAGACTACCTATGGCACCTCCTCCCAAAGACTTACCAAACAGGAAGTCCAGCTAAACAAAATAGCAATCCTGTTGAATGTGGAAAATAATTGTGATCCTGTTCTCTTTCAGTCTACTGAAAAGCAGGACTTTCAGTAGAGTCTGTGCGGTCTGGGAGTTACAACGATAACGAAAACCTCAATAATTTAACATTTATTGCATGCCAACCGTGGGCCAAGTCGTTGGGTAAGTACTTAATGTGCATTTTCTCATGCAATCTTTCCCATCAGTAATGAAGTAGGTATTATTATCATTTCCATTTTACAGATGAAGAAACAGATGTAGCGAGGCCACGTAATTTTCCAAGGTCAGACAAATGGCAAGGCTTGGGCTTCCATTCCACTGTGTCTGACTCCAGAGCCGGAGCTCTTACCCATGCATTGTTCTTTCTCATCCTGCCCTGCATGGCCTCATAATACCCTGAGGAGAAGGCTCGACATGAAATAGCATTTGGCTGCATTCCAATCAGTCAACACATTCATCACTAGACGCACAAAGAGAGCAGGTAGGTTGGATTCCTTGCGCTGAACAAAACAATGCAGGCAAATACATGCACTGACCTCTAACTTGATTTGGAGATTTAGCAAGCCCTTCTTGAAGAGTTTCCTAACATCTCAGCTGCTGTATTTAAATGGGAACTTTTGTGGATGAGGTCAAGAGGAATCACAGAGAACTTGTCTTTCTAGGTTCTTTTTCTTTCATTAAAAAACAAACAAACAAACAATTATTTAACCATAATGGTTCCAGAGCTTTTTCTTATTGGAAAAAATTGCGGATCTGTGCACTGATTCTGAGAAGTATTGGGACGCTGGGCACAGATGGCTTTAATTATTTGGGCAGCCATTGACAGATGTGATGGTCTAGGTTTCTGCTGCCTTGGACAGGTGTAAGCTATAGGATTTACCCAGAGGGACTTGTGGAGAGACAGAACTGGATAGAGCCCAGCGATGGCCCCTTATTTTGTCTTAATCCACCCCTAGGTACATAGTTATCATATTTCTTTGCCTCAAGGCATGGTCAAATCAGTCAAACCTATCAAACCAAGTTTGTGTTCAGAAAAGGAAATCTCAAAGAGAGAAATACACTGCTAACAATTGGTCTCAAATTCTGCTCAGTGTTTTTACTCAGAAGACTTTCTTCCTATCAACTATGGCTTCATAATCAAAAGGATATATGTTTCTGGTTCCCCGACTGGATCAAAATAAGCCTGCTAACGTCTTCAACCATGGTCCACACACGTAGTTTCAGAGGACTGCATGCCAGCCTATAAAAATCTTCCTTATTTTGTTAAACAAAGATTGATAGAGTGAATTTCGGAGCTGAATTTTGTCACCTCACTCCAACCCGCCCCCCAAATTCATATTTTGAAATCCTTTGTCTTATGAGATAATGAATACTAGGAAGAGGCTTTAGATCTTTTAGCTGAGAAGAATGAGAGTCAGCCCTTACCATCCAAAGCACTGTTCTAGGCACTGACTGGGGAATGCACTGCTGATTGAAATACTGAAGGGTCGACGTGAAGTGAATGAATGTAGGCACCATGATTTAAGGCCACTACACAAAGGTCCTTACACACAGGCACTGTGGCACTGCAGCAGTCAGTCTGACCACCTCAAGGGCGACTCAGTGACTGATGGGTGGGTCGCAAATGGAGCGTGGATATGATGGACAAAGGAATGACTCACATTCCAGGCAGGATGGAGCAGGACAGATTTCATCATCACAATGGTGCACAATGAGCACTTATGAATTGTTCATCTCTGGAGCTTTTTACCTATGATTTTTCAGACCATGATCGAGCGTGGGTATCTGAAACTACAGAAAGAGGAACCGGGATAGGAGAAGACTACTGTATACACATCTCTCTATGTAACCTTATGTATGCATGTATGTACACATGTAAATACACATATGCATGTGTGTATATGTGCACATGTACATTCATAATTTCTATATAAGCATGTGTAAATTGAGGTGAACGTAGAATTCTAAATGTTATAACAGATTACATCATCTGAGAACTTGTGTCTAGCCGTGTATGTGAGTTCGATAGACTCTCTATAGAGATGGGTATTTAACCATGAGTCTCCCAACCACGGATCAGGTATCTAAACTGTACTAAACACAGGAGGGAGATCGCCACATTGAAAAGTAAAAGGAAGGCATCCCAAGCCCTCCCGATCTTTGTTTGAAAAAGCAGGTATTATGACTTAGTAACTGTGATTGACCCAATTCTGTCACTTTCCTCCATCTCCTCAAAACCCTTGGTACCTCAAAACATTACCGTAATTTGAAATAAGATCTTTAAAGAGGTGGTTAATTTCAAAGGTGTTTTCAGGATGGGCTTCTACTGCAACATTGTTGATGTCCTTGTAAGAGGAAGAGACAACAGGCATACTCTGGCCCAGAGAGAAGGCCCTGTGAATGCTCAGAGCAGAGGTAGCCATCTGCAAGCCAAGGACCTAGATTAGAGACCCACTCTGCCAGCACCTCCATCTTGGACTTCCAGCCCCCAGAACTGGTAGAAAATCATAATGCCAAGTTCACCTGCTCTGTGGTATTTTGTGACAGTTGTCTTAGAAAACTTACACAGTTCCCATTCAGATTGGAAGGAGACAGTATCTACACTCAGTGCAAGGAAAGTTTTCAAAAAATACTTAATGAAAATCTGTGAATTGCTCAGATGTCCCATGCGGGGCCATTAATAACGACATGTCTCATACAGCTGTCTAATTTAACCCAGCAGTCCTGTGATGCAGGTACTGCTATTCCTATTTACCTAGGAGGAAACTGAGGCTTGGCGAGATTAATTAATAATCCAGTGTTCCACAGCTGGTAGAGGAATGTGAGTCTGAATTCAGGTCACCTGGCCTCCTAGCACCTGTTCCCAGCTCTAGCACTCTGGAGAGTGAGTGGTAGGAGAAGGCACAGAAGGTGGCTACCGAGGCTCAATCACCAGAGAACCAAAAAACCTAAGCCAGCCACCAGAAAACCTGTCATGTAATTACCTGTATTTATGGGGACCGACTGTGAAGTTATTCACAGTGCTTGCCCGCAACTCATCCTCCTGTGCTTCACATAGATACAGCCCTCCCAACTACTAATCTCCCTCCTTGGGTAACACACACACACACACACACACACACACACACACACATACTCTCTCTCTCTCTCTCCACACTTGCCCCAAACTCCTCAGACAATACAACTTTTTAAGAAGCCCTTTGAAGAATGCCTTAAAGGATTTGAATCAATAATCTCCTCAGATCCGAAACTGGAGCTCCCCGGTTTGCTTTTTAATGATATCTCCCAACTCGGCAATCACAACTGTTTCTTACTGTTCGCTCCTAGCTAGTCTGGTCTATTCTTCGCTTGGCCCATAGAGTCTATGCTTTTTTTTTTTTTTTTTTAAATAAAGAAACAGACATGGAATTAAGTCTCGGTGTCCCATGTGCTTCATTATCCTGCCTTGTTGGGAATGTGTTAAACATACAGTGTGAGTTTTCATAAGTAGCAGAAAAGGATCAAAGGAACCTACTTTACCAAAGGTTTTTTTCTTTTCTCTCTCTCTCTCCCTCTCTTTTTTCTTAAACTGAGGTTTGGGTGATTCAAATCACACTAGGTAGTTGAGCTGATAAGATAGGGGAGGAGAGATTTCCAGCAGCCGTTTTTTTTTATTTCAAGAAAAGAAAACTTTTTAAGTCATAAAATGTTCTTAGGTGTCTTTGATTTTTTTTTTTTCCAGTTGAATTGCAAACCTGGAATTAGAAGACGTTTTTGAAAAATATGCTTGATGTGAACCCTGGGTAGTTACATAAATAGAGTGAATTGAATGAAGTTACAGAGCCCAAAGATTACACTTTGCTATGCTGCTGAGATTTTACATACCCAAAACTTTAAAACTTTAAATGGACTACTTAAAATTACTGGATATATATATATATATCCTCCTTAATAATAAAGTTTTTGTATTTCTCTTTTGTAAAACTGAAGTATTTGTTCCTAGGAGAAGGCAGGAAACAAGAAAGAGTCCCTGGATTGGGAGGATTTGACTAAATCACCCTGAGATGAGATGTAGTGTGAAGTTTATGCAAAATCAACTTACAAGTCTGATCCTATCTTTGCAACACAGACAGACCTTGTTTCTTAACTTTTGGATTTTCTCTGCCTAATTGGGTTCCCAAAGATAAAACTGGAATCCATAAGATGGCAAACTGAGGCACAAGCACAAGTCTGTAACGATCATTGTTTGGAATCTGATTTGTGTTTAGGACTCTGAGACGTTGTCCTCCTTAATACTCAAAAAAAAAAAAAAAAAGGTTACTTTACAAGCTCCAGTTTTGATGATTAAAAATCTATTCCTTCTCTCCTTTAGTTTTGCAACTACTAATCACCAAAGGGATGATTCTGAATATTTGCAGATTCATGTCTTTGTATATTGGCAGACACTTCTTCCCTTATGGGGACATCAGTGAAGTGGTTGAAACTTCAAATGAAAGCTCAGAGAAAATATTTGGGAATGAGGTTGGGGATCTAGCTCAGTTGGCAGAGTGCTTGTCTCACATGCACAAGGCCCTGGGTTCAATCCCCAGCAACACACACACACACACACACACACACACACACACACACACACACAAATGGGTATGAAAAAGGTTATAATGAATCAGTACCTTTAAAAGATTTTTGTTGAATTTTCATTGATTATTAATGCCCACTTTAAAAAGAATCAGGCTGTGCCCACAATCTTTGTGTCCTGCATTTATTGCTTAAAGTGATTAAACATTTTTTTACATTATAACCATAATGAAATATTTTTTTTCTAAATCTTCATTGAGGTGGAATATATACACAAGATTCATATACTTGAAGTGTATGGTTTAATATTTGATAAATATATACACTCATGTCAACAGCACCTGAACCAAGATGTAGAACATTCCTATCAAACCCCCAAATTACCTTATTCTCTTTGCAGTCGGTCATTGTTGTTACCAGCCCCAATTAACCACTGGTATGCTTACTAAAAGTCCCTGTTAATATTTCCCTTTTCTACCATTTTATATGAATGGATTCATACAATATTCATGTCTGGTTACTTCGCTCAGCCTATCAGTTTTAGCATTTATCCTTATTGTTATGTGTATCAAGTTTGCTACATTTTATTTACACATAGTACTCTATCATATGATTATACACCCATTTGTTTATTTATTCCCCTTTTGATATACATTTGGGATGTTTATTGCCTGTAGTTATCATTAATAAAGTTGCTATGAACATTCTTGAACCAGTCTTCTGTGGACATATGTTTCCATTTTTCTTGGGTAAATACCTAGGAGTGGAATTGCTGGGTGGTAAAGTAAATGAACGTTTAACTGTTTAAGAAACTGTCAAATTGTTTTCTAAAGTGGCTGTACTATTTTGCATCCCCTTCAGCAATGTAGGAGAGTTTAGTCACTCCATATTCTGGTCAACATCTGGTGCTGACAGTCCTCTGGATTTTAGTCATTCTGAGGTTTGTGCAGTGATCTGTCATTGTGCTTTTATTTAGATTCTTTAATGTCTAGTAATATTGAACATATTTTTACATGCCAAGCGGACATTTTTATATCTTTTTTTGTGTCTACTTAAACATTTTTCACTTTTTTATTGGGTTATTTATCTTATTATTATTGGTTTATAAGAGTTCTTTACATATTTTGGACCCAAGTTTTTAAATAATATGTGGTATAGGTATTATATTTTTACTGAACCATGATCTGCCTTTATATTATAATTTTAATGAACTATGACTATAATAAATATTTATAAAGATAAAACTGGAAACCATAAGATGGCAAATAGGTGCAAGCACAAGCCTGTAATGATCATTGTTTGGAATCTGATTTGTGTTTAGGACTCCGAGACATTGTTCTCCTTAATGCTTTTTATTTTTTATTTTTTTAAAAAGGTTACTTCTTTTCAAGCTCCAGTTTTAATGAATAAAAACCTATTCCTTCTCTCCTTTAATTTTGCAATGATTTTCAAGGGGGCAGATCAGTTTCATTTTATAATGTTCAATTTATCAAATTTTTTTCTTTTTAGATGGTATATTTTATGTCATAAGAAATCTTTGCTTGCTTCAAAATTATAAAGATGTTTTCTGAAAATTGTATAGTTTTCATTTTTATATATAGGTTTTGGATTCATTTTGAGTTATTTTATATATGAGCTAACATAAAGGGAAGGATTAGTTTTCTTTTGTATCTATAACCAATTGTTTCTGTCTAGCATGTTGAAAAGATTATTCTTTTCCCATTGAATTGCCTTGGCATATTCTAGAAATTTTGTTCTATTCTGTTGATCTGTATGTCCACTCTCATGTTAATAACACACTGGTTTGGTTATTATAGCTTTATACTGTGTCTGGAAGTCAGGTAGTGTGAGCCTTTCAATGTATTTTTCCAGATTACTTTTGCTATTCTGTTTTCTGTTCATGTGAATTTTAGAATTGTCTTACTAATCTCTTTTTTAATGTCTGCAAGGATTTCAAATGCATTTGACTGAATCTACTGATCAACTTGAAGGACTCAACATAATAGCATTGAGTCTCCCAATACTAAGATATATATTTCTTATTTTATTTGGATCTTATTTAATTGATCCCAGAAATATTTTATAGGTCTCAGTGTATAATTCTTGAACATATTTTGCTAATTTTATCCCTAAGTAGATCCTGCATAAAATCAGTTTTAATTGCTGTATAATATTCCCTGAGGTAAAGCCCTGTTGTTATTCAAGCATTCTACCCATTCTTTATAGATAGTTGACAGTTTTTATTCTAATGTGATTAATGTGGCAAGAAACATCTGTGCATAAATCACTTTTTGCATTGAAAATCAGTTTCTTTCCATAAATTTCTAGAAAAGGAAATACTGGGGTCAAAGGGCATGAAAATCTTTTCGTTTCTTGATAAACATTAAGTGGCCATTTTTTCTTGAAGATGAATTACCTCAGGGTTTGGGAAGGGAAAGTTTTGTGGTAAGGGTTTATGTTGGCAGACTCTGGGCTCCCAGAGGCTCTCCAGCCAGAGCCTTTCCTTGGCTCCTTGGTTAGTTTTGGATAATGTGGTTCTTTATCAGATTCGTTTTAAAAATAGGCAACCATAAATTTTTTTTTGAAAAAAAAAAAGCATTTTGGAAAATCACTGAATTAGATGAACTTTATGTCTTTCAGTGAATTATTGCATTTGAAGCAGCATCCTCTTCTAGAGGGCTTGTTTATGGAAGAAACTCAGGGAAGTGGGATTTCATGCTGCCACAGGACACCCCCAGCATCTCTCAGCATCCTAGAGGTGTGTGCAGAGCCTGCTCAGGCTCCCAAGCCAGACCTGCCCCCACAGAAGGGGTCCAGGAAGGAGAGGTGAAGGGCCCAGAGAGTCAAAGAAGGAATCCAAGACGGGGGACCTCACTCTCCTCTCTACTGCATCCCAAGAAAGTGAAAACTAAAGCCGACCATGGAGACCTGTCTGTTCCTTACTAGGTGTGTGACCTTGGGACGATTCCTGAACTTCCCTGAGATGCGGTTTCCTTGTACTTACAATCAGAGCAGGAAACCTCCCAGGGTTTCCGCAAAGACTTAATGAGATAATGAATATGAAAGTGGCCAGCTCAAAGTCTAGAGACGCACGCAGCCCACAGGGCCACGTGGGCAGATCACAGGCGTACCTTCCACAGAAGCAGCTCCCAATCAGACCCACGACCGACGGGGGAGAAAAAGAGTGAGGGCCAGGAAAATAAGATTATCGTTTCTAGGCAACCATAGAACAGGATTAATATAAGGAGCATTTCTCATAAGGATGCTACACTGGCTACTTCACGGAAAGGCTCTGTCAGGTTTTGAAAGTAGGAGACAATTATCAATGTACACAGAGGGCCTTTGAATAACCCGTCGTCCTGCAAATCCGCCCTGCCATCCTCGGGGTCCCTTCCTCTCTCTCTTTCCATTTCTTCTTCTTCCTCTTCCTAATTTTCAAAGGAGCCCGTGAGAATGATAGGAGAAATATTTTCATTCCACAATTTCAGAAATTACCCAGCTGCAGTTGTGAGAAAGCCGAGAAATTCACACATGATCATCCTGGTCCTGCATCTCTTGGAGGCCCTGATGGACACCTTATTCTTTTTCTGTACCTTCCCCCAAGGTCCTCAGAAAAATGTCCATCAAGCGAAGCACCACAAGTCTCAGTCCTGCTCCATCTGAAGGCGTCATCATTTCTTCTGAAGGACAATCTCTGACTAAAATTCAAGGTCTCAGATGCTACTGAAAGTTTCTTAACCTGGTATGACTCCATGGAAGCATGACTTATTTTAAGTGTCTTGGTACACTGTCACCTCCCACTGTTAATCCATTCTTTTCTTTCTAATTTTTGAATAATGCATACATTTTTTTTCCAAGTGAAAAGCAATGCAGGGTGGTGGGGGGGAAACACTGATTGAAGATAAATTTTCATTTTGAAAAAACAAAAAAAAACCAGTCTTGATGCTAACTCGTCCTCCTGATTGGCTTTCAGTTGCAAGTACTATTAATTGACCTTGGACGATTGACATCTTTTAAAGCCAGTGTGGGTGAAATTTTACGGGGGGGCATATTTATCTTAAGTCGAAATGCAACTTGCTGTCTCAGAATATAATTTCAGTCTGGTATTATCTCTGATGGAAGGCAGCAAGGGTTGTCCTGCCTATTAAAAATGTACTTCATTTGGACCCCAAATAAAAAATATGTCAAAATGCTAAGAGACCCATATTTGAACTTTGACTCCCCAGATTCACAGTGTTCCATTACGGCTATCACTAAAACGTCTCTGTGACTGCAAATAAAATAACCATTTTCCTCCTTCCCCAGCTTGTAAACCTTCAGATCGTGCTGCAGAGTGCAGGCTGCCTTAGAAGAAAGGGCTTGCTAGGTAAAGCTTGAGATTCCCCCGGTTCCTGGGTACCACCAGTCTTCACTGTGAAAGTCATAAAAATAGGACAGACAAGACGCGTCGTCGTTTTGCTTCCGACAATTTGAGGATCGGATTTTTCTAACTACCTTTGAACCTTTTGATGTCAAATTCCTCACTGGTAAGCATTCCGAAGCCTGGCAGGGCTCCTGAAATCTGAGAAGTCTCCTCACTCAGAGAGAGACACACTGAGCTGAGCTGAAGGCTCACAGATGTGGCAGGAGTCTGACTCCAGCCCCAAGACCGACTCGTTTCCTCCAGGATCCCTCTTTCCTCTGCCCTCTCTGGGGCCTCCGTCTGCCCAAGGCTCCTTGCTTTGACCTCTTTAAGAAGAAGGTTTGTCAACCAACAGGGTTCTCACCTCTAGCATGTTCTGATGGAGGACACATCATGGGGACATCACTGACCGCCTCCTTCTGATTGGGTCACTCACAGCTGGAGGAAAGTCCAGCCTGGAGATAAATCTCTCACAGCTTGCTCATTCTTCTAGGAGGCTGCGAGGAGAATGATCAATGCATTGCTGTAAGGCTGGCTTGCTCAGTGAACCAGAGAGAGAGAGAGAGAGCGAGAGATGACAAAGAACCCATTTAAATACCTACGTCCCCTCAACTCCCTCCTCCTAAGTCATAGACTTGCTCTCAAAATTTCCACGGGTGTATCTGCAAATGGTGAGCCCAGGGAGATGGCTAGCAAAGCCAAAAATACCATCTCGGGAGGGGACCCAGGCAGCTCCCTGAAAATAAAACCCTGCGTGTATTCTGAAGGGGGTGCCTCTGCACCATAATTGCCCGGGGGGGGGGGGCTGCCAGTTGTTCGGTCCGATGGAAAGCAAGCCCTGGGACAAATGAGACGGAGAGATTAGCAAGACATCGCTGGGGCACTGACAGGTGCGAGGGGACAAAAATTCATTTGCTAAGATGCTGGGCTCCTGCTGCAGGCCCCAGGCTGGCAACAATTCTCTCTCTCCAAGAACCCGAAGGTATTTCTGGAGCGGCGGGTCATTTTACACAAGTCAGAGGTCTTTGTTGGGCTTTTTGTGATGTGGCCTGCTTCACTGTGCATTCCAGGAGTTAGTTTGTCTCTACGGCAACTGGTCACTAATCTGGCCTGCCTTATTTCTCTTTAAAAGACGGTCTGCATGTAAGGATGCCAGCTGTATCCTCTTCCTGCTCACTGCCTGGTGACTCCATCATGCTGAAAACAGCCCTCAGTAGCTACGATTATTACTTATCCTGCTCATAACACCTGGCGCAGGCCTTGTTATTGGTTCCCCTGCTAATAGTTTTTTTTTTTTCTTTTCAACTTACCTTTCTTCCACTCTAGGACTAAGGGACCATTTCAAGCCCAGATTTAATCATTTTATTTTCCTCTCTAAAATCACATAGTGACTGTCCATCAACCCTAGGATGAGACTAATTCCTTGGAAGGATCCAGAAAAGGGTAGTTCTATCATCCTGAGTCCCAGTATGAAGAGGAAATGGAACAAGATTCACCCATGATGGACATGGAAAGCCAGCAGAAACAACATATCTTTATTATGTTACAAACCATTGAGATTGGGGATCATTTGTTACCTCAGCCAAACTTAGCCTAAGCTGATTGAAATGGAGAGGTTTCTCTGAAGTCGGTTTGAAATGTAACATGACAATAGGGGAACAACGGAGGATCGGTCTTGTCTTCAGAGGAAGTAATAGTAAATATTGTAAATAGTAAATTGTAAATAGTATACCTCCAAATTCAAGCCAGTCCCATGTCTCGACAGAACTAATAACCAGAGTTGGTGAGAATCATGACTCTTTTCTTATGATTCAAAACACATTAGTTTGAGGATAGCTTTATATGTAAAGCGAAATATAAAATGATAATGGAAAGCAATCGAAGATCCCACTCTCAGATGTGGCTTCCAGGATGAGGGAAGAATCTAACATTCACAAGTTTCTACTGCGCCTTCAACACTGTAAGATCTTTGTACATAACAGGGGTCTTTGCATGAGCCTAGATGGGATCCAGACATGTCCAGATGTATCTGACAAGTCTGGGGCTGGTCTGCCAGATACATTTTTGCACAAGACATGAGGCATTTCTGGGACATAGCTCAGGGAAGGAGCCAGCCCAGTTAGGGCAATCTCCTTCTGAGACTGGCATGGTGACTGTTGGATCTGTCACCCTACATAGGTCCCAAGAGGTTTGCTGTATCTGAGCACCCAATGAATCACCAAGCTCAGCTCTGCAATGGAACCCTTGAAAAGGAATCTGACACAAAGCAGGGGGGGATTCTCTCTGTCCTGCCCATCGCCTTATGTCCTAAAGGCCCCAGGCCCTATTTAGTTTCAAGAGTTGCTTGTCTATTGTTACTGGCATGTACCAAATAACCTTGCTGGCTGGCCATGGTGCTAGGTAGGAGGTATCCCTAAAGGTAGTCACTTGAAAGGTAGTTACATGGAAATAAGGTCATGTACACACAAGAAGCCCAAAGCTATGGAATTACCATTGCTATTGCTGATGTGACCTCATTAATATCTATATGAGCAACGACAGCATTTGCCACCGGGTCTATGCAAAGTTCTCTTACATGCTGAGCAATATTTGTGAGCAATATTCTTTGATGTTAAAGATCTAGTTTCCAGCCGACCATAGTCGGATGGGAACTTGAGTCTCAGAGAGGCAAAGTACCTCACTTAAAGTAACACGGCTTATAAAAAGGATGGCGTCAAGGAAGGCAACTCGGGTGACATGAGCAATTAATTATCAATGCAAGACAGCACTCTGGCTTATACACACAAAAGCAAAAAGATGAAGAAGCAAACAAAAGCAGCCCTGCTTTTTCTGTGCTTGCTTCGTGGAGCCATGTCACCAGCTCTTGCCCCCGGGGGAGAGAATGGCAGCTGTCAGAGGCTGCCCACCTTGCTTCGCCTCTAGCTTGTTCTCCAGCAGCTTCTGCAATTTTTCCCCATGCTGACCCGAGCCTCAGGAGTAATCAAATCAGTAACTGATATTCAGAAAGTAGGGATAGGCTTAGCTGAAGTGGATTTTGTATGTTAATTAAGTGTTTTATGGAACCCCTGAGATCTCAGATGACATCGGTAAATATTCCTTACTGAATCCACGGAATCTGTGAGCGGGCTCTGTGTAATAAAGCAATTTCAATGTCCTGACAGATGGGCCATAGAAATTGGCTGTGTGGCTGTGATTCCAAAAGATTACATACAATGAAAAATCTGGACAATAAGTGCTTTCTCTGATTGTTGTCTATGTGCTGGTTACTTTCTAGAAGGGAAGAACTGGAGGGTTTCAGTTTGTATAACAGGCAGAAGAGGGGTCCTGAGATGTTTGCAGTTCTTTTGTCCTCAAATTAAAGGGGAGAAAAAAAAAGTATTTTCCAGTTCTGCTCCCTGGTTCTTGTAAGAAGTATTCAGCCCCCTACAAGCTATTTGTAAAGTGTTTACCAAAGGATAGGAGTGATGAATTCCTCTTCCCCTCCCAAGCGCAGAGCTCTCTTTCGCCCTATGATTCCTCTATAGAGAGACTGTTCTAATGCACCTTTACCACTTTCAGACCAGGGTTGCAGGTTCATAGAATGAGTTCATCTACATAAACCCCCAGCACGTGCACCCGCGCGCGCGCACACACAGACACATGCAAAATCAATCAATCCAGAAATTTTTCTAAGTCTTGATGCTAGGTAGATAGCCAGTCAGCAAAACATGCTCAAAACATCTACATAGAATCTTTTCAATCTAAACAGAAAAAAAATTCTATGCCAACTAATGTGCGATTTATGCCTACCTTGGAAAACTGTATTGGAGAATAAAATTTAAATTTTTCTTTTTTTTTTTCTACTTTACCTTCATTAGGAGTCATCATCCTCAGCCTACTCGAGGTGGTATATGCTCAAATGATGAAAGGAACTTTGTGCAGCCCACAATTAGATAAAGGCAAAATTGCCCATGGAAATGACCGAACCCTTAATTAGCTAATTGCAGGTGCAATTGGCCACTTGCACCGTCAGATGAAGGGCAAGTGGTTAATTGAGCCCACAAGTGACCTACTCAATCAGAACTAACAAATGGCTCGTCAGATGAGGCCTCAGCCAAAATGTGTCTGCAAACAATAGGATGTGTGAAAAATTCACAAACCAGAAGCAATCGTCAAGCTACCATTGAAAGATGAAAATTCCACAAAACATGAGATAATTGGGACAATAACCAAAATCAGGAAAATTCAATAATAAGCTACAACCCCGGGGGAAATGAGAGAGATGGGTACTGTCATAGAACTCAAAGGCCAAGGACGCTGGAAAGAACATTCGCTTTGAGTCATCTTTATTCGTTCTTATTTAAAACTTTCAGGAAAACTTGTCACCATTTCCTATGGGAGGTTCTATTCATACATAGTATCCAAAGAGCTCAGCATATAATAGGGACTTGGGAAATGTAAATTAATTAATGAGTGGATGACATTTATTATAGCAGACTAAGAACACAGGTACTTCCACTTCATTAAATTGACAGTACTGGCAAGATTCTGTTGGGTTTTCCCAATACCAGACATTTTTAGCTTGACTATTTTGCTACCATAGTAGGTAATTTAGGAAACATTTTTCTAATTTGGTGGTAAGAGGAAATAGCAATGATTATCAGGACATTCAGGGTGTTTTGGAGTTTATATTTTGTTCACAGTGAGGTGAGTATCAATCTCTCTTTCCCTCCCTCTCCCTCCCCACCCCTCCTTCCTGGTGTAATAACATATTTATTCATCAGGGCGGACTGTGGTAAGATACAAATCCCATCATCTCAGTGACCCAAAACAACAATTCTTTTTCTTGCAAAAATCCATTCAAGTAGGCCACCTCAGGCTATTGCTCCTTCTCTCCAATAAAGACGACACATCAACTCTGTGATTCCACTCTCTTTTCAAAGGCCTCATCCTTCACCACTCAAGAGGACAGGAAGACTAAAGAATTGTAAAATGAAATAGGGCCTGTTATGGTTTAAATGTTAGGTGTCCCCCAAATCTCGTGTGTGAGACAATGAGAGACAGTTTAGAGGTCAAGTGATTGGGTTAGGAGAGCCTTAACCTAATGGGTGCATGAATCCTCTGACAGGTATTAACCAGGTGGTAACTGTAGGCAGGTAAAGTGTGGCTGATAGGCCTGGGTCATGGAGGGTGTTTTGGAGTTTAGAGTTTGTCCACAGTGAGGTGAGTGTCAGTCTCTCTCTCCCTCCCTCTCCCTCCCCCTATCCCCCCCCATCCCTCCCTCATGGTGGAGTGTCCTGGGCTGCTTTCCTCTGTCACTCTCTTCTGCCATGATGTTCTGCCTCACCTTGGACCCTGAAAATGGAGTCAGCCATCTATGGACTGGCACCTCTGAAAGCATGAGCTCCCACATAACCTTTTCCTCCTCTAATCGTTCCTGTCGGGTCTTTTGGTCACAGCAGTAGAAAAGTTAAGACAGGGCCTGTTACCACCTCTGTCTGGATGTGTCATATGCCATCTCTGCTCACATTTTATGGGTGAGATCTGGTTGTATGGACTTGCCTAACTGTGAGATTTAGAGAGTTACAATTTTCCATCTGCTTAGAAGAGGGGAGATCTGAAATAATTTTGAGGAATTCCATGCCATATCCTCTGTCACATACTCTAAAAGCAAAAAAAAAAAAATAATAATAATAATAATCTATTTAGAGGTTGACGAATACCACCGGACAGAATGATAGGCTAAAGAAATAATCAAAATGAGATGTGTAAATGATTCAGAAATGATCTATAGGAGGGCCTTTCATTATAGAGCACGTGGGCAGAGACCAAAGTGGTACCCAGAGGAAATGCAAAGCCATAAAACTCTTTATAAGAGGAAAGGGTTACTGAACACAAGTGAGCCAGACCTCATTCAAGAAAATTAAGAGAGACACAAAATAATGCAAAGGAAATGTGATCTAGGAATTATTGAAGATTTTTTAAATGTTTAAATAAAATATATTTGAAAAAGCAGACCATATTAATAAGAACTTAAAGTGCATTCTTTGTAAAAACTAATAATATAGGCAGATTTTTGGCCAGTAGGATCACAACAAAGAAGAAAAACTAGATTCCTAGGAACAGTTCTTACAATGTGAGAGGCAGGGAAACAGATGTGGAGGAGCTAAGAGCTCAATAATTTCAATCAATAAATCTAGAAAATCTAGAAAACAAGATTTTGGAAAACAGCATTTACTAAACCTAAGGAAGCTTCTCTTCCTTACTGAAATTTTTTTTCTTTTTATTACTTTTCCTCCTTAAAAATTGAATACGTTCCCCAGAGTATGGACTGAGCTCTGCAGTATCAGAGTCAGAGCTCAAATTCCGACTTTACCACTAATAGCTGGGCTTCTTTGGCCAAACTTTAATTTCTCTGTGATTGAAGTTTCTAGTCTATAGCTATTCATAAGATTATTGTGAGAATCTAGCAAATTTTAAACTATCAATGATAATTGCTAATACTCTTTAAATAGGAGTTCAAGCCATCCTCTTTAAGTGAGTTGAAAAATACTAAAGTAAATAATTCATGCACATATGGATTATTATGTTATTCCCAGGCACATAATGTGTTCTGTAATAACATAGTACCTAAGGAAGAAGAAACAGAGATTCACAGATCACACACCCAGATATCTATAGAGCCAGGTGCTACTATAAAGAAGGAGTATTATGGGGTTTTTTGTTTGTTTTTTCTTTTTTATTAATTGCTCATGAAAATACAATGATCTTGACATATTATACATTTGAATCAAATGGGTATCATTTCTCATTTTTCCAAGGAGTATTGTTTTGGATATCAAGTATCCCCCAGAAGCTCAGGGGTCTTCTGATGTAGCAATGTTCAGAGGTGAAATGAATGGATTATGAGAGCTATGATCTGATTAACTCTTCCTGGTTTGAATGCACTGACTAGGTGGTAACTGTAAGCAAGGGGTGTGTGGCTAGAAGAAGTAGGTCCTCAGAGGTGTGCCCTTGGGGATTTTATTTATTTATTTGTTGGTTGGTTGGTACCAGGGATTGAGCCCAGAGGCACTTAACTACTGAGTCATATCCCTAACCCTTTTTTAATATATATATTTTATTTAGAGATACAGTCTCACTGAGTTGCTCAGAGCCTCTCTAAGGTGCTGAGGCTGATATTGAACTTATGACCCTCCTGCCTCAGTCTTCTGAGCAACTGGGATTATAGGCGTGCACTACCCCGCCTGGCTGGGGATTTTATTTTGCTCCTGGCTCCTTGTGCTCACTTATGCCTGCCTCGCTTGCTGGCATGCCAAGAACCATGGCAGCTTTCTCCTGCCATGCCCTTCCGCCATGATGTTCTGCCTCACCTCTGGACCACAGCAACAGAGTTAGCCAAACATGAACTGAACTGCAGAAACATGGGCCCAAGTAAACTTCTCTTTCTTTAAATTGTTCTTTTCAGGTATTTCAATCACAGTGATGAAAAGCTGACACACACACACAGGGAGAATTGGTGTTAAGAAATGGAGAAGTAGCTCTCTCCTAGAATATAAATGAATGGGTAGTCGTAGTTAAATCATCAACAGCACACTGGTGGTATGGATAAGGAGCAGAAGGGACTATGGTAATGAAAGGACATAGGCCCCAACTGAATGGGGCACTTGGCCTCTGAGTTGCAGCCAAATGCTAACTCAGAAAATTAAACTCCCAGTGTAACCCGATCGTCTCATTCTTTCAACATTTTGCTTCCACAGCTTTGCTAAGACAAGCAATCAAGGCAATGAGGAAGCCAATAGACACTGAGTACAACTGTGGTTACCACACCCACAGGGGGTGTGGAGGTTGGAGAAGAATGGAGAAAGGAAAGATGATGAAAGTATTCAAAGTCTCAGGTGGGAGGAATAAGTTTTTGTTATGTATTGTACTGCATGGTGACTATAGTTAATAATAATGTACTTTATATTTCAAAATTGCCAAGAGAATGTATTTTTAAGAGTCTCACCACAAAAATGATAAGCTGGTGAGGTGGTAGATCCATTAATGAACTTGACTGAATCTTTCTATAATGTATACATCATATTTTATCCTATAAATATACACAATATTTTTCAAATTAAAAATAAAAGGAAAGTTGCCTGAAAAAAAAGATTAACATGCTGGAACATGTAAAATTAAAAATATGTGCATTGCAAAAGATACCAAAAGTCCTAAAGTGCAGGCAACTGTCTTTGAGATAATGTAAAAGGTAAATCCAAGACTAATATTGAAACACGGCTATCTGCTAGAACTTTCTGTGGTGAGGGAAATACTACCAATCTGGTTACTTCTCTTTGCATTTATTTGTATATTCAGGTATATACAAACATGTAGTAATAATAATACCAGTAATGTTGATAACTGACTCCATATCTCACTATGTGCCATGCTCCACTTTAATGGCTTCTCATATAACCTACTTACTTCTCATAACAACCCTATAAAAGGGGCGTTATTGTTATGCCCATTGTACAGAGGAAAAGAAAGATGTATATATTGGCTGAGTTACTTTTCCAAGGACAGAGAGCTGGCAAGTGTTACAGGTACAGTTCAATCTTAGTCTAGTTCCGGAGCCCATACTTCTAAAATTCATAATAAAATCCCTCACATATATTTTTGGTTTGGTTTGTTGCTTTTAATATTTTGTTTTACAAAACATAAAAGGGATTTCATTGCACATATAGTTCTACAAATGATATTTTTGCTGATAGTCTAGCTTACAGGTGTCCATGCCAGCACATATATAGCTCCATTGTTTTGTTTGGTTTTGGGGGGGGGTACTTATTTAATTTTTTTGTTATTGTTGTTGTTGTTTTGTTTTGTTGGTGGCTGCCTGATCTTTTGTAGTGCAGATGACATGTACCACAACTAATTTAACCACTTTGGCATTGTTAGACATATCAAGGTTCCAGAGGGTACCACCTAGAAGGCACCATTCATGTAGACAGTAAGGTGAATGCTGCAGAGGTGTGGCCTTGTATTTAAGTAGTTTTCATTTTCTTTCAGTAATACAAATGCTACTACAGTGGACTTTCTTGTTCTTCTCAATGCCAGTATTTCTCTAAGCTGGGAACCCCAAACTGGAATTACAGAGAAAAGGATATGAATGATTTAAACGGTGACACCTACAGAGCGATTCCAAGAAGACCCAATCATTGTTCTCTCACCAGAAGTGTATGAGAAAACACACTTTCTTCCACCCTCACTAAAATGGATATTGCCAGTTTGTGTTTCCTGTTAACCTGAAAAGTGAAAAAGGAAATCTGAGCTGTGGTTGCCAGTGAGCTCCAGAACCCTTTCATATATTTGCTGGCTTTTCAAATTTCTTCTATGGACCATTTTATATAATTAGTTTATAAAGGCAAATGTATTCCATATTTGCATTAATATGGTCTATACCATCCACATATGGCTACTTAAATCTTCACTAATTAAAATTGAAGTTAAATATTAACTTCCTCAGTCGCACCACAGTTTGATGGTAGATGTCCTCTGTTAGAAAAGAGGCAACAGACAAGAGAGAAAAGATGAAAGAGAATAAAGAGACAATGAGAAATCAGAGAGACAAAGGAAAAAGTGATATGAATACAGTAAAATTGCCACAAACAAAAAAGGACAGAAATGTGGAAATGATCTGATCCCATGGTTTTCAAATTCTATTTTGTGATGTTCTGGAATTCAATACAGATGCTCAAATATTTCAGTATATAATAAGTATATTTTAAAGGTATTTTGAATGCTATAAGCAAAAATAGAAAGATCTGAATTTCAATGTCTTGTGGGTTATCAAAATTTCAATTTGTTTCACCATTTTAATTTGTTTTGGAAAAACATGAAAATAAAATTTTCTGATATACATATATGTGTATTATATATTATATATTTATAGCATATATTTATATACATACATTTGAATGCATTCAAATGATTAAATTGTATTCAGTGATACATTGTTACTGGTTAGGAAGATTATAGCTCTGCTTTGAATTTTTTTTAAATTTATAACTAAGTATGTCAACACTGATAAATTTGAACAAGCAAGCACAGGACCTCAGCTCGCAAGCACAAGACTCACACCGGTCTCTGCCACATGGCTTGGTGCATGCTCTCATCCTTGATTAGGAATGAACAATGCAGAAGGAACTGAATGAAAAATATGTAGTCAAATAATATCATATTAGAGTGTTGATTTTAATCCTAGTAGGTTTCTGTTTTGACTTTCTATTGATAATTTATTAATAATTAAACATTTGTGCATATGTTGACTTATTCTTCTCTCATCTTTGTATTTATAACTACTCTGGTTTTTTTTGTCAGGAGATATAAAAATACCTTTAAACTAGAAAGAGGTTTCTGTTTAAAAGAGAAAGAGAGGAGGAGACAGGAACAGAAGGAGGGAGAGAGAGAGCAAATTAAAAAGGTAAATTAGATATGGCACATTATCATCCTTTGATATATCAACCAACATCAACCACGGAGAATAATAAAAGGAGCAATTGCTGGCAACTCTCATACACACTCAAAATTTTATAAAACCACAGTGATGGATCAAAAAACAAGGAATCCATGTTTATGATCCTAAAATTATCCAAATCTGTGGTGTGTTTTATGCATCCAACTACTCAAAATCGTATGATGGTCCCTGAAAGGTTAGTCACAACTAAACAAAAGATAGTAAGAAATCAAATGAGTCTTTCTGCTTGCCTTTTTCAGTATTAATTGTACAGTATTAGTGTAAACAAACAGTGCAAATTTCTTTCTTTCTCTCTCTCTTTCTTTCTTTCTTTCTTCCTTTCTTTCTTTCTTTCATTCATTCTTTTAAACCAAGGATTGAACCCAGGGGCACTTAACCACTGAGACACATCCCCAGTCCTTTTTGTATTTTATTTAGAGACAGGGTCTTGCTGAGTTGCTTAGGGCCTCATTAAGTTGCTGGAGCTGGCTTTGAACTGGCAATCCTCCTACCTCAGCCTCCCAAGCCTCTGGGATTAGAGGTGTGCTTAGTGAAAATTTCATGTTAGAAAGATTATGGACAATCAGTTCTTCCCATGACAGTGGGAATCAGATTCTATGGAGGAAAATATTTAAAACATGGTATTTTAAAAACCCAACCCATATGTGAGAGGATAATTTTATATGTAACACACACACTCACACACACACACACAGACACACACACAAACACATACACACAGTACCATTTTCTGATGATATATCTATACAGGAGTAAAATTTCTATCATCAAAAATACATGATGGATTACTAAAAGCAGTCATTTGTGGACTCTATTGGACTATACTAGTAATATTTTAGCTCCCAACATGTAATTTTTTTCTATATTAGGTTCATGCAGATAAAAACAAAGAAGATAGTTTACCTTAAAATAACGTAATAACATCTATCAGACCATGTGAAAGTAATGTCTGGGAAAATCACAGAAGTATTGGCTAATTTAAAAAATCATCACCGTGTGTTGTTCAAGTAGTCTGATGACTATTTAATGGTATTGCATAGTCCAATACTAGATGTTAACTTGTTACAAACATACAAACATCTTTGTAAACACTGGATCAAGGCATATAAATAATCAGTTGTATTAAGATGCAGCCTTAAAATTGCAATCATTCAGAGTTGTTGGTAATTACACTGGCAATAGGTTCCAGAAGAGTCTTTTTTTATAAGACGGTTTTATGATGAACTGAAGGCAAGGTGCTAGTACAAATATTTCAAACATTTTAAGGAAGAAAAAAAATTGTGTGTGTCAGTGAAGGAACTCCATTTATTAAGTAGCTAAAAGAAAATACAACAGCTTTTCAGAATTCTGGTATTTTCATGCTTATAATTGCAAATAAGGTGTCAGCAAGGGAAGCGAAACTTGAAGTTCCTACTGAATGGAAAACAAAGTAGATTTTTACAGCCTTGAAAAATGACAGACAGAGGTGCAAAGGCAGCTGAGAATTTTTTTAAATGAAATCACTGAGAAATCTTATATTGTTATCAGACATATTTGAGAAGTATTTCCTGCTAAAGACATTTCAGCGGGCTAAACAGAAGCCAGTTTATGAACACTGCCCAAATGAAACACTTACCAAGTAATGCAAATGAGGAGCTATTAGATGATGCTACATCCTTCCTGAAATAAAAACATTCCATTATTTATTTATCTTTTCTAAATTAGGAGAAGAGTAAGCTTATAACTATTGAAAAACTGTTACATTTAGTAAAACAAAACAAACAAATAAAAACTTCTCTATGGGAATCCAGATTTTTTTTTTTGCCATGAAACCAAAACATTAGTTAGAATAATTGGATTCAGACACCAGTTATTATCTGTAACCTCTGATTTCAAAATAATGTTTATAAACACTAATTTTGAAACTTATTAGTTGACTTTGTAATAGAAAATAAGACTATTATACACATATATATATAAATATACATACATAAATACACATTTAAACTTCTCTAATATGCAGATGCTAATTCACAATAAGGAGGGGACACTAGAGAAGAATAGATTTACCTTAGATTAAGTGGAGGGAAGTTAAGAGAGGGGAGGGGAGGGGATATGGGGATAGGAAGAACAGTAGAACAAAACAGACATTATTGCTTTATGCATATATGTGAGTGTATGAACAATGTGATTCTACAACATGTATATTCAGAAAGATGAGAAATTATATCCCATCTATATATATCAAAGTGCATAAATGCATTCTACTGTCATGTATAACTATTTTTTAAAAAAAAAATTAAAAATATACTAAACATTGCTTTTTTGACTTATATGTTTGGGTTCTTCATATACTTCCATAGAAATGAACTGAAGGTGATTGATACAACACCTTCCTTCTACAGAGAAGGAATTCCATGCTGGGAGGCAATAGGTGCCACTGTTTACGGCATTCATTAGGTTCTGACAGTTTGTGACAACTCTGGACTCCATCACTTATTTTCTGTGTGCCACTAAGAAAATGCCTTCATCTCTCAAAGTTTTGTCATTTGTATGATGAAAATAACAATAGCACCTAACTCAAGCGTTGTGGTGGTAGTGAATTTAGAGATGATGAATTTGCTTTTAAAAGAAAAAGAACAACACAATGGAAACACTCTGCTGAGGAAAGTGACCAGGAGCAGCCAGAAGTCAAGAGCAGAGCGTGGGCCCCAAATCCATGGTCCTGATTCTGGTGTTCTAGGTCTTATACGAGTTTGTGCCAAACTCAGAAGGGAAGTTCACCTTATAACGAAAACACATCACATGGCTTTTTTTCTCCACAATGAGGGGGCAGGACAGGAGGCAGGAGTGAGTAAAAGAATAAAAATCTGGCCGGGAGTGGTGGTGCACACCTCTAATCCCAGTGGCTTGGGAGGCTGAGGCAGGAGGATCGCAAGATCAAAGCCAACCTCATCAACCAGGAGGCACCAAGCAACTCAGTGAGACCTTCTCTCTAAATAAAATATAAAATAGGGCTGGGGCTATGGCTCAGTGGTCAAGTGCCTTGAGTTCAATCCCTGGTACCCACCCCCTACCCCCAAAAAAGAATAGAAATCTGAGATGAAATGAAGGCAATGGCCAGAAATCTTGGGGGATTTTGTTTTGTTTTAAGTGGGGCTTAGCTTACTGGGAGTTAGCTTATCTGTTGAACATGTGGGGTTTTGAGGGGCATGAGAAAGTTGAAAGCAGTCTTTGTAGAAGAAAGTCAAGGAAGTATGAGAATAATAATACTTATTTAACTAAAGTTCCAGCTAAATTCATAGATTTGGGAAAAACATGAAACTTTCAATTCCAGGGGAACTACACAAATTCAGCTTTGCTGTACAGTAACTGTGTGGTCTGTCTTCAAACTCTACATACTTTTCTTGCAAAGTTACTGTGGGGAATGACACGAGACGTGTTTGATGATGTTTCACGCTAGGTGCTGAGGTCTCCAGGCCAGAAAGAAAACATGGGCCCTGGATCCTCCTTATACTATGAGCTCTTTGAGGCCAGAAATAGAGTCAAATTCAGGTCCGTTGAATGTGGAATGAACCCTGTTTCTCACACTCTTTGATCTGGTGACGTGCCCTTTTGTTCTGTAGATGGTGGCTCTGTTTAAGGCCTGCTACTTCATTCCTTGGTCCACATTAATGGTCTCTCTGTCGGCCTTCTGGGAATAATGAGAATCATGATCACTTTGTACAGATCTTAAGGTAGAGCATGTAAAGTGTGTAGCAGTCCTGGCACATAAAAGGAAATTTAAGTTTACAGTATCTATTATTTTCTAAGCGTCATCTTCTTAGAAATGGGGAAATGCTATCGTTTTTCTGAAGTCTAAATAAAACTTTTCCTATGTCAAAAGGTCTTTGCAATTTTTAAAGTACTCAATAGTGAGTAACCCTGTTGGTAGCCAATAAGTCATATGTCTTTGATAAATGGCAAAACAAAACATTAAGTACAAGAATTTGCAGCTTCCCCAAGAAATTCTCAAACTGAAGCATATTCTTTTCTATTAATGTTTTGGTTAAAGGAATCTCTTCCACTTGCACTCTGGAAATCATCCCCACTACCATTTCCAGGAAAGGTGTTTTATAAATCAACGAGTTAAAACCTCTGAAAGATCAAACTGCAGCTAGTAATATTCATACTTAACAAACTCAAAAAAAAAATTGGTGAAAGGACTCCATTTTCCAGGGAAACTATGGAGAAAATTCCTATGTGGGAGGAAGATAGGAATAAAGCAATAGGAATGTTGAACTGGAAAGGATATGTAGTCCAGTTCCCATCCACAGCAATCCACATGGGAGAATATTTATCTACCTTCTGCTCAAATACACAGTAACAGAAGAAACACCATTGCATGGAGCAGCTCACTCAGTTTTTAGAGCACCGTCATTTTTAGAAAGATCTTGTCTATATTGAGCTAAAACCTATCACTCTTTGGCCCACATACTCCTCCCTGGAGCCATCAAAATCAGGCTCTGGCATCTTCAATGTGAGGCTGTCAACTATCTCAAGATAGAGACCAAGCTCTTCATCATGCAGGACAACCACTTGACATCCTAGGAGGTGGTCAGTAGGCTTACAGATACATCTCAGGCAGTTTGGCAAACACTTTTAACCACAGTCTATCTCGACTGACCACATCAAGTCTAAAGGAAGCCACAAGCTGTTACCAGACCACACAAATCTGCCCCATCTCTTGAAATTCTCTCTATCTCACTCATACTTGTGAATCTTTCGCATTTTCTAAACAATATTAAGTAACACTTTTGTAAAAGTCCGCCCCCCCCCAAGTCATCTTAACTTTGAATCAACACTGGTGTAGAAGAACCTAGTCAGGATGGCCTCAGGTAGAAGAAAGACCTTAACAGGACAGTAGAGCTTCTCAATTTCCATGCCTCTTGATGACTAGAAGACCGGGGTTAGATCCTGCAGTAAACCAAGTCCAGCTGTCTAACCCTAGGCTACTCCTTCTTGCACTTCCTCTCAGTGCATCGAGTCCCTTATTTTTCATCTCACTCTTAGTATGAAACAGGCATTTCTATAGGTCTCTGTAGACCTATTTCCAGATGCTCAGCGAGATACTTGTCTAGCCTCCTGGAATTCCTCATCAGTATCTGTAAGCTAGTAACCATCACACTTCATGTTTTATTCCATTTTTTTACATTTATCAAGGAAATCCTCATAACACTTCCATGATGTATGCAGAGCACTATTAATGATGATCACTTTGCAGATGAGATAGTGAAGGGTCTGAAAGATTATGTTTTCCTACAGATTAAAAGTGGTGGAGCTGAAACTCCAATGCAGTCTTTTATTTTTTTAATGTTTAGAGTGACACAATACCTTTATTTTATTTATCTATTTTTTAATGTGGTGCTAAGGATCAAACCCAGTGCCTTACACGTGCTAGGCAAGCACTGTACCACTGAGCCACGCCCCCAGCCCCTCCAATGCAATCTTCAGACCCCAAGTCTCTTTATTCACCTCATACCATGTTACCTCATTCCTAAAAGAAAGCAAAGTAACCAGTTGCATAAATTAGGGCTCTCTACTATAGAATCTTCTCCTAAATTCTTCACCTTTGGATTTAGAAAAAAGCAACATTATGGACTATCCCTGGGTCATATTTAGCCCAAAGTTCTCCCTCTTCTTCTAAATCCTGGTAAAATGTGTTGTATGCTCCCCCTTTGACTTCAACTCACGTTCATTTATTCAATATTTCTGTGTCTTTCTTGCACCAAAGTGCTAAGCATTGGAAATTCGAAGTTCAGTAAGATATGGTCCTAGCTTTTGTGGCATAAGAAACAGGGAAATAAATTGTGAATATCAACATGATTTGTAAAATATATTTGTTACAAAAACAGTAGTGCCAATAATAACCATGGATGACTTGTTGAGTCCCCACCATGTCCCAGGCTCCCTGTCAGTACTCTACCCACATGATAACAGTACAGGTACGTGATGTCTATCTTAGGAATGCACACTAGCTGCCTGTAAACCCACTGAGAATAAGAGTCTCTTCCTCCTCAGTGTTTGCTGCCTTTGTATATATCCTCAATTAAACTAAAATGAACCAGTGTACGGTGGCAAACTGAGAAATGTTATTAAACTACACTGGGATATGATTAAAAAGTTCTACTTGTTTTAATGACAACTGTTATCAAGGACACTTTTATTATCACAAACCATTTTGGTTAGATTAAGTGTGGAGCATGAAACAATAAGTTTTAACAGCATTTGAACTGAAAGATACCATTAAACACATAAAAAGGGCCAAAAATGTTAGGCCTTTTAAATGGTTTCTCTTGATGCTCAATGTAAATAATATTTCACAGATCAAAAGTGTATACAGTGAATAAACCTTACAAGGAAGGAGTGAAAGATAAAAGCAATGGATTGGGGAACATAACTGCTCCACACAGTTTATGCTGTAATAATGAACACAAATCTCAGTGGCTTAAAACGATGGTTCTCAACCAGGGGGAATTTTCTCCGTTGAGAAAATCTGACAATGTCTGGAAGGTGATTTGGGTTGTCACAACTAGGGAAGGGACTGCTCCTGGCAGTAAGTGAATAGATGCTATGGTTACTGTTCAACATCCTGTGGTACACAGGAGAGCCCCCTACCCTAACCCCAAGAAAGAATTATCCAGCCCTGAAATAACAAAGGATTATTACTCACTCATAAACAAGGCTATTGTAGATCAGCCTTAAGCTCTGCTCTGGTATCATCATCTTCCTCAGGATTCAGGCTAAAGTAAAATGGCTGAGGAAAGAGAGAGATTTGGAATATCTCCCAATGCAACTAAATGATCCAGGTCTGACGTGACTCAAATCCACTGGCTACAAGGAGTCATGACTCCATCTAAGCAAAAAGGATCTAGGGAGTGAATTCTACCATGTACCCCAAACCGGGGAGAGTTGCATGTATGATGCACAAGTCAAATGAATAGTTCAAGGTGTGGAGGTGGAGAAGAAGAATAATACCAGGAAGAATTATTGATGTTCTAATATCATGCCAAAGTTCTGAACTCAATGTAGTTTCCATTTTCACAGCATCTTCACACAGAAGGGAATATATTCACACCAAGTGTGGTTCAAGGATTTTACAGCTGAAAATAGTTAGAAAGAACATCAATCTCTCGATTTTATTAATATGTGAAAGTGATTGACACAGAGCTTAACTTCTAAGGAATGCTCTTTGTCCCCCTCTTTTCTTTGCGGGGTAGACTTAAGTAGATTTAAGAGTAATAGCATAGCTAAACAATGAGCCTATCAAACATGGGCTACTACTTTTCCATTGTATAAGAGTGGGAAACAGGTTCATTTGCAGTATATGACACCTGACACCTGTGCTCTTCCTTGCCAGGGTTGCATTACCTTATGGATGCTGTAATCCCACTATCTCTCCTTTCGTTGTCTTCCTCCAAATTATTGTCACACTGGTCTATAGAAACTGCAAGCTGTTTCCTTAATCAAAACCTTTCAATAGTCTCTCATGATGTTCAATGTAAAACTGCTCATCTTTGTGACTTGGTTTGCACTGACTTCCCCATCTGTATCTTTCTATTTGTGGTCCAACCATTTACAGTTTCCTAGCACAGCACTGATCTTTCATGCTTCCTGCCTGATGGAAAACCAACCTTCTCTACCTATTAGCTGGCAAACTGCAGTCTGCTCTTAGAAAGTATTCAACCATCACTGTCTTCACGAATATGAAGGCATATATCATGTTATAATTATTTGCCTATTTATTTAACTGTCTCCTCCATTTTATGTAAACTGCTTCTGTTAGGAGTCCTCATTTCATGGGATTCCCAACAAATTATTTTTTAATGAACCATTATAATATAAATTTCACTTTGCTATGTCTTTGTTAACAATCATTTTAGTAACTGCGGATTATTCAGTCAAGAAGATACTCAACTTTAAAAAATTAAGACAAGGTACTGTTTTCCTTTAATAAATTATTTAAACAAAGATTCAAAGAAAGAAAAATGTCAAACACATAGATATCTCTCACAGTAGTATATAAAAACAAAATGAATTCCTTCCTTTATCAGAAGTGGCTCTTAGGAAGAGATTGAACTAAGTAAGGCATGAATGATTAAATTAAGTTAGATGAGTAGAAAAGAAAGGGTTTTGATTTTTTTTCCTCCCAAGGAGAAGTTCCAAAACTTTCAACACAAAACTCTACTATCATTGTAAATCCTAGTAAAGTTAGATCTGGACTTGAGCCCCAAGCATGCCACATCTGAAGACTCTTTAAGAGACAATGGTCTCCAGGCAGAGCACCATCGCTTTAGTTCAAATCTGACTTGATACAATTCTATACTGTGGGTGCTACCATAATCCATGATGAAATGAGGGCATTAAAAAAGCTAAATAAAACTAGCTAGTATATCATATTGGAACCCCAGCAGTCTGATTCACAATCCTCACACTATAATGTCTCTTACAACAAAGTATTTTTAATAGCTTGAACAGTTGCATCCCTGAAAGAAAGACTCTTATAAAATGGGCTTGAAAAGCAATTTAAAAGGTAGAAGAGCATCAGCCAACACATGTCTATTATTTTGTTCACTTTCCATCTGAGCCCTGGTCTCTGAAGAATCCGTCTTAAGAAATTTGGTGAGAGCCAAACATCACCTTCTACTATACTGAAAATATGTCACATTTTTTTTTTCAAGATTAGATGGAGGGCACAGAATAGGTGGAATAAGAAAGTTCACCTGGTCATAATTATATGTTTAATTTTCTAGGGGTTTAAATTGTCTTATATTTATACACAAGGCCTTGCAGGTAGAACACCAGGAAGATCAAGGCCTTGCAGATTAGGACACATTCAAGAAATGGAAAGAAGGCCAGAGAGGGTAAGAAAACAGGGGATAGGCCAGGCTGGAGAGACTGCTGGGCTGTCCACGTGCACAGTTTTATGAACATATTAGGCTTTGAAGCAAACAAAAGTCAGAACTGGTTGCAAGTCCCTTTGCTATGAACTTTCCAGTCCTTCCAGAGGAACAGCTACCTACCTTCTCCTCCGAAAAGTGGGTATGTGAATAGAAAATGTGAAACATTAGTTTATTGTACGTGTTGCAGGGTCAATCACACTACCCTTTATTTGAAGATAAGAAATTGAGGCTCAGGAGGGTGGCAGTGAACTTATAGAGAGTTGCAACAAGCTGAACTGGATTTCATTTTGGTCTGTTGGACTCATCTCAGTGGAGGGTCATTAGAGCCCAACCTGGTCTCCTCCATAATTTTGCCTGTTACCAGTGAGGGCAACGTATAGATTTTGTGGGCAACACTTTCCATTTTTATTGCTTTTTAAAATTGACCTCAGCATGATTTCATTTAGTCCCAGTCTCTTTGTGGATCTCCAGTCCTAGGCCAAAGCAAATTTTCATGGTTGGCTTTACAAGGGTCTCTTTTTACCACACCAAGAGTCACAGGTACATCTGGTACTCCAATGAACACAGCTTTCCTTTTGCCCATCTGAATCATTAGTCCAGGCCAATCACATTCTGGATAGCGTTTTAGTCTGCTTTTTCACCGCTGTGACTAAAAGACCCAACCAGAACAACTGGAGAGGAGGAAAAGCTTATTCGCGCCGGGCTCATGGTTTCAGAGGTCTTAGTCCACAGAAGGCCAGCTCCATTCCTCAGGGCTCAGGGTGAGGCTGAACAACATGGTGGGATAGGGTGGCAGAGGGAAGCAGCTCACATCATGGTGACCAGGAAACAAAGAGAGAGAGACTTCACTCTCCAGATACAAATATATACCCAAAGTCAGGCCCCAATTCCCACCTCCTCCAGCCACACCCTACCACTTTAATTACCACTTAGTTAATCTCTATCAGGAGATTAAATCACTGATTGGGTTAAGACTCTTACAACCCAATCCTTTCTCCTCTGAACCTTCTTGCATTGTCTCACATGTGAGCTTTTGGGGGACACCTCACATAAACCAGAACAGATAGCAAGTTCATTACTCTCTCCTCAACAGGTTATTCTCTTTCTACCTCACAAGGTATAAGGAACACAGACTTTGTCAAAGTTGAAATCAACTCACTGCAAATTCTCACTAAAAGAAATGTACTTTAGATAAATCCTTGACACATCCAAGGTCTAAGTGAATCAGCACATTCACAAACATTACTCTAATTTCTCCCCGAAAAAGAAATAATGAAAACCTGCAAGATTTAATTGCACTTTAATAATTTACTTAATGAGCAGTATTTGCACAGAGGAGAGGGCTGCCTGAAGTAGAATCGCAAATATCTTTTTTCTTAATGCTGTAGAGAAAGCGTCTGGTGTACTCATTTATGTCATAGGACCAGAGGACTGCCAAGTGTGACATTCCACTCCTTAATGAATCCAAGGGTTCGGCTTTCTGGCAAGGGACAATCTTGGGCTTCTTATTTCTGATTCCTTTTCAGTATCAGCGCTTACAGTTGATGTTCTTCTCTTGGCTAAGTTTTTGTTGTTGTTGTTGTTTGTTTGCTTAATAAAGAACACAATTTATCACAATTATGAGAACTGCTAGGTTTTCATCAAGGAATGCAGAATCCAAATGCTGACTGAAATGCAAAAGCTTGTGTGGTTGGCTAGGTTCACAGACCAAGTGGCTTTGGTCAAAATGCAAGCTTTACAAACCCATGTGATTCGTAGTGTTGTTGCAGCAAAATGATAAATCATCCCATATCCTGGCCTCGCAAGGTCTCTTGTGAGTAGTTGCATTCATGGATACTAAATTCACAAATGCTAATGGTGGACTGTTTTCCCTTAAGTTTTCACCTAACTTGCATTTGGCTTTCTATGCAATATCCACAGCTCTAAGTCTTTTGTATACACTGTGTCCTCAGCTCAGCTTGTCAGGTTTCTCTTGGAGTTTCTGCCTTTGGCTGTGAACTTGCCACATGACGTTATCCAATTTATCATCCACACTGACCTTAAACACCCCCCAAATCCTTATAGCCATTTCTAATTATTCTGTTCATTTGTTTCTGCAAAGCAAATTTTATCAACCAAGTATAAAAACAAATTCATACTATCTAAAGATCTAATTTACACGACTGTGGGCAAAACAAATGCCCACTAAAGTATATATATATATATATATTTTTAAATGTTTTCAAGTGAATACTCATAAATTCAATGAACCATTATATGTTCATGAATATTATGAATCAAGTGATATAAGGAGATGCCTGTGATATGGTATTAAATGACCAAATTCAAGATATAAAATTGCAAACATAGCATGATGTCAATTGTACAAAAAGAATACTCTAAAAGTCCCAAGATTAAATATCCAACCAATTAATAGCAATTATCTTCTGGGATTACAAATAATTTTCATTTTCCTTTCATAGGAATTTTTGACCTCCAATTTTTAAATAATCCATAAGAAGGATGACTCAAAACATCAGTAGCACCTACGGAGTACCTTAGCCTTGAAAGAATTATAAACCAGCTCCTTGAAACACTGTTTAAATTCCTCCACAATTTCAAAGGCTAAAAATCAGGGCCAGCAACTTGAGGAATTTAATAAAGAACAAGTTCAATTCCCAACTTCAATTCCCCTGCAAATATGATAGGATTTTTAAATGTGCCTGGAAAACTGCATCTGGGGTCTTGCCAATCCCATAACGTTTGGGACGTTTGCTGAACCCACAACACAGCCGGGCCCACCCATCCATAATTAAAGCCCTCCCCCCAAATGAATTCATTGCTTTGTGGCACCATCTGTCTCATTCCCTTATTTACATAATAGGGAACCCTGCTCTGACTGCAGCAAATGAGGAGCGACAAAAGAAAGGCGAGTGGAGATGAAATGTGTACATGGATACATCAGATCATGTATAATATGGTCAAATCCCTCCAATTTAAAATTTTTTCAAAAAAATCTCCAGAACCCATCACAATTTTCACCTCGGCCTCTTTCCAGCTCTCAGAACCCCCTCCCTCCTTCTGCCACATTCTGCGGCTCTCACCAATGTGGCTTGTTTCACTCCAAGAGTTCATTTGTCACATTTTATTTTATTAAATATTTTATTTTCCTCTTGTGGACCCATTAGAACACCAGTTAGGAGAAGTGACATAAATCAGTTGCGTTTAGTATTCACTAAGGATGCAGAGGAAATAAGCAGGTTCATATTAACCTGAAATTTAAAAAGAAAAAAAAATGTCCCCAATATAGAGCTTCCTTGAATCCTTCTCATTTTCCTCCTGTCCCTCTCCTGGGAAGTTTCTGTTCTCATAATGGGAGCACAAGCAGTGGATCTGTTCAAAGACAGACAAAGGGCTGATTTTTAATATGCAGCAGTCATCTAATCCCATGTTTTGCATCCTTTCCTCCAGGAACAGAGGCAGGGACAGCATTCCTAGTCCTCAGCGGCAGGCCGTGGTGGAGTCAGCACTGGTCGGAGTCAAGTGGCTTGGACTCATTGTCAGGTTCTGTCACTTTCAGTGACCCTGGGCAAATCCACTCAGAACTCGAGTTTCCCTGTCAGTACACTACTGACCCATAAACACCTGAGATGATGTTCTTCTCTGAGGATCTGAGATCCCCATTTCCATGTCCCTAGACACTAATGCAGTACTCCACACACTAAAGACAGATGTTTAGGGCACCTGAGCTCCTTCAGCCCCAGCCTCACCTTTTACCAGGATCAAGTACCCTCTGGCCAGAGGTGAAAATGTGCAAAGGATCAGAGGCAGATTTTGTCTTCTGCACCACACTCAGATCTTTCACAGCAAGAGACCAGGAGGGAGCCTCCTCGGTCCAACATTGAGAGTCCTGGGAGCAGCTGCATCTCAAGTTAAAATCGTTAGAGGCTAATGGTGAGAACTGTGGCTTAATTAATTAGCACACCACAAAGAGCCCAGGTATGGAGCCAGCCAGCAATGAACAGGTTCTCATCCCTTCTCCAGATATCTCAATCAAAATATCTGGGAATAGGGTCCAGGAATCAGTACTTTTACTACATTCCCCAGAGATATGCTGATTCCTGGCCCACATTTAGGAACTACTGCTTTCCATAACTCTCATTATCATAAAAGGAAGGTTAACACATCCTTAGTAGAAAAAATTCTTCAGTTCTAAGTTGCAGAGGAATTTGTCATGGGGTGCCTTTATTCAGAGGTCACTCAAGAGCAGAATACACAAAGCAAGAAGTGATTTTAGTCCTTAAGTGCGAAAGTGTTCGTGTGGACACACAGCAATCAACCTGAGACCAGAACCCTCAGCATTAACCTGGAGAATGCATTTCTGTTGAGGTTAAACTTATGTGATCCAGGCTGAACTTCTAATCTATGTCTGGAAATGCACTAAGGCAGGTAGCAGCCCCACTAAAGGAAAACTAAAGCCCTTCCCCACAATTACCAAACTTAAACTCCCTGAGAGAGAGAGAGAGAGAGAGAGAGAGAGAGAGAGAGAGAGAGAGAGATAGTACTCTAATGATAATGTATGTTTTCATACAGACAACTCAGATTTTCTCAATCCTATATGATGCATGAGTATAAAGCTTCAGAAAATATTAGCAAACCATATTCAAGAATACAGTAAAAGAATCACCAGCTCTCACTCACGCCCTATGAATTTTGGGTTTCCCTTGAGTGAAGTGTACTGGCTGAGAAATATGGCAAAAAATCACACAATACAGAAAGTAATTTTTGAAAAGTGGGGGCTGGATGGTTCTATGACCTTAGGGGTCCTGCTTTCACATTGGAAGGAGAGACCAAGTGCAAGAGAGCCCACATTTGCTTTATTTATACAAGGGGCTGCAAAGGATTTTCATGGAATGTTCTTTTGCCAAGTAAGGTAGGAGGGGGGCTGTCCAAACCCAATGGGTAACTCCCAAGTCCAGAGCTACAGAGCGCCTCTCTAGCCCAGCAAAAACTGAGGTCACATGGTTTTCGCCATCCATTAAGTGGAATGTGACTTGCCATTGCAAAATGACTTGCAATGACAGACTAAAATCTCCTTGGCTCCAAGGCCAAGTAGAGACTTTCCAAATATCTCAAGGGTGGCCCCCTGTAAGTAGTTACATTGAAGAGGTCTTTACACTTGGGATGGAAGGATGGTTCAACAAATAGAAATACATAAATGGGATATATCAAATTAACAAAATTGAGGATAAAAATCCTAGGATCATCTCAATGGATGAAAGAAAAGCATTTGAAAAAGCTTCAAATGACCCTTTCATGATAAAATTCTCAACAAATTGGATATAGAAGGATTTTACCTCAACACAAAGAGGCCATATGTAACAAGCCCACAATTAATACCATTCTAAATGTTAAAAAATTAGAAGATTTTCCTCTAAAATCAGGAATAAAACAAAGATACTCATTCTACCCACTTCTCCCCCCCCCAATTAGTACTGGAAACCACAGACAGAGCAATTAGGCAAAAAGAAAAATTGAAAGACATCATAATAGGAAAGATGAAAAAATGAAATTTTCTCTATTTGGTGGAATCCAAAAGATTCCACCAAAAAACTCTTAGAACTGATAAATTCAATAAAGTTGTAAGGCACAAAACTGATATACAAAAGTTGCTATATACTAATAACAAACTATCTGAAAAGAAAATTAAAGTGAACAATTCCATTGAAAATAGCAACAAAAAATTAAATATGTGTAAATTTAACCAAGGAGGTAAAGTTTCTTAATACTTAAAACTATAAACCACTGATGAAATGAAAAAAAAAGAGTAATAAATAGAGATATCCCATGTTCACAGATGGGAAGAATTAAAATTGTGGAAAAATCCATACTACCTGAAGTGATCTATTGATTCAACGCAATCCCTATCAAAAATTTAATGTCATTTTTTACAGAAATTGGAAAAACAGTCCTATAACTTTTATAGAACCACAAAAGACCCCAAATAGCCAAAACAATTTTGAGCAAAAAGAACCAAGTTAGAGACATCACATTCCCTATTTCAAGACATATTAATAAACTAACTATAATCAAAATAGCATGGTACTGTCATAAAAACAGACACATCCACCAATGGAACAGGATAGGAAATCCAGAAATAACCCCTCTTCCAATCTACTGTCAACTGGTTTTAGACAAAGTTGCCAAGAACACACAATGGGAAAAGGATAGTTTCTTTAATAAATGTTACTGGGGGAAAATGGATAGCCATATGCATAAGAATAAAATTAGACCCTTATTTTATATCATATACAATAATCAACTCAAAATGGATTTAAAACTTAAATACAAGACCTGAAATTATAGTAACTACTAGAAGAAAACAAAGGAAAAGCTCCATGACATTGGTTTGGCTAATGATATTTTTTTTTGAAAGCACAAGCAACAAAAACAAAAAGAGACAAGTAGCATTGCATCAAACCGAAACCCCTTAACAAGGTAAAGAGACAACATACAGAGTGGGAGAAAATATTGCCATGTGATGAAGGGTTAATATCCAAAAATATATAAGAAACTCAGGCAACAGGAATATAAATAGTTCCCTTTAAAAACAGGAAAACAACCTGTATAGAGATTTCTCAAATAAGACATAAAAATGGATAATACATACATGAAAAAAAATGTTCAACTTCACTAATTATCAGGGAAACCTAAATGAAAATCATCATGAGATAGCACCTCACACCTGCTAGAATGGCTTTTACTAAAAAGATGAAACATAAATGTTGAAGAGAAAGCAGAAAAAAGGGATCTCATATATTGTTGCTGACATAAATTAGTATAGCCACTATGGAAATTGGTGTAGAGGTTCCTCACAAAAGTGAGACTAAAACTACTATAGGACCCAATAATACCACTTTGGGGTACACATCCAAAGGAACTAAAATCAATATATCAAAGAGATAGCTGCACTCTCGTGTTCACTGCAACATCATTCACAATATCCAAGATAAGAAAATAATCTTAAGTGTGCAACAACAGATGATTGCATACAGAAAATGTGGTATATATACACAACAAAATACTATTCAGCCATAAAAAAAAAGCAGAAATCCTGTTATTTGCAAAAACATGAACCTGAGGACCGCATGCCAAGTGAAATGAGCCAGGAACAGAAAGACAAACACCGTATGATCTCAATCATGAATAGAATCAAATAAAGTTGAATTCATAAGAGTAGAGAATAAAACCATGGTTACCAGAGACTAGGTGGAAGTGTGAAGTGCAGTGTGACTCATCAATAATAATGTATCATATATTTCAAAACAACCAAGACAATAAATTTCCAATGTCTCACTATAGATAATGACAATGAAGTGATAATGTTAATTAGCTTGATTTAATCATTACATTGTACATCTACATGAAAACATCACATTGTACCCCATAAATGTTTATGACAAGGATTTGTTCATCAAAAGTAATAAGTATTAATGATGTCATTACACATATCAATAAAACTTCATAATTTTTAATGATATAGCACAATCTGAACACAACCTCTGTTCTTATTTTTAAAGTGCAACTTTAATGCACTCTTGCTAGACTTTTCCCAACCAGATGTTCTCTGATAAGCCTCCCCTGTCTTCCTGGCAGATGCTACTGTGGTATATATACACAATGGGGTTTTATTCAGCCATAGAGAAGAATGAAATTGTGCCATTTGCTGGTAAATGGGTGAAAAGGAAGAACATGATGCTAAGTGAAATAAGCCAGCTCAAAAAGTCAAGGGCCAAATGTTTTCTCTCCTATATGGAAGCTAGAGCAAAATAAGGGGAAAAGATGGTGGTGGGGGCGGAGAGATCCTATGAACACAGAAGGGACATCAGTGGATTGGAAGAAGGTGATTGAAGTTAAGGGAGGAGGGATGAAGGAGGAGAGGAGGGATGGGAAAAGGGAGGAACAGTGGAATGACATTGACCAAATTAGTCTGTGTATGTTTATGAATACACCACAGTGAATTTCACCTTTATGTATATCTAAAAAGCATTAATAAAAAGTCTTTTTGGGAAAAAAAAAAACCCAGTTTGTAGGATAGTGTAGTATAGTGTGTGACAGAGGGGACACCTCTAATCCTTCCAGTTATTAACAGCACAGTCTTGGAACATTAAATAAATACAATTATCATCTGTGAAATGGAGTAATGGTAACATATCTGATAAGTTAGAGGATCTATGAGACCAAGGACCCAAAAGAGGAAAAACAAGTATGGATCATAAGATGTAATGCTTTGTTCTACTGAACTGAGAGTCCAGTAGAGCAGAAGAAAAAGTAGGAAATAACGTGAAGCACAAAGGTCGCAGAGCTTAATTCTACCTAGAGATATTTCAAGACACTTTCCTTAGGAAAGTAGATTTGAAATGAGTCTTTAGGACTGGATAGAAATTTTCTAAGAGGTCAAAAGGAGACAATAGTATAGCAGATATAATTTTTTTTTTAAAAAAGACATTGGTTTTAGGACACTGGTCTATCCATTGACATGATTGGTTCATAAGTGAATTTTTGAGGGCTGAGATATATAATTATAAAAATTGGAAGAGGAATAAAATATCAAGATGAAAAATCCTACTATATGGGATTTTTTTGTAATTCTGCACTAAAAGGAAAGATCTATCTAAATAAACACACGGAAGGAACAGCGGAGGCCTGTTTATAAAGGAGAGTGTCATGATCATCTCTAGATGTAGAAGTTCCCTCTGGAGATATTAAGTTGGGCTGAAGCAGGGTGAGACTGGAGGCAAGAAGACCACAACTGGGGGCAGGGAGAAGATGTTGTGGAGATTCTGGTAAGGAAAGACCGAGAGGATAGGGGTGGAGGGAACACTGACAAAAAAGGCAGGATTTCGTGACTGATTGAGTGGTAACGAAAATGAAGAGTAAGACTGTCTCCCAGATTACAAATGCCAGTGAAAGGGTGAGCTCCACACTGACCAAGAAAGAGAGAAGAAGATGAGCAAGGGTGAGGGTGGGTAGACATGGGAAATAGTGAATTTGGTTTGAATGAATATGACAGCACTCATGTTAATAAAGTTAAATAGGAGGAATACGTTCAGATGTTCTTCTATAGCACAGGGTGACTACAGTTTACAAGAATTGACATTTTATAAAGAACTAGAAGAAAGGAATTTGAAAATTTCCAGTACAAAGACATGATAAATGTTTAAGAAGGTGGAAATACTAGCTCACTGTCATCAGTCCACATGGTATATATGTATCAGATGATCATCTTGTATTTCATAAATCTGTGCAATTGGTATATGTCAATTAAAAATAAAAAAACCTGTAAAATGCAGATGAAACATTTCAGTAACTACAGATATATGTCCCTACTTTATAGGGTAAAAACTCAGGGGGGAAAAGCATCTAAGGGTAGCTACTTGATGTCAGAATGTCCTTGGAAGAAGTGTCTTAACAGCAAATACAGTGGTTATTTTCTGAAACTGAACTGCTTTTACGACCATGTTTCTTTCCTCATTAAGCAAACTGTGTTTAGGGCCATATACCCAGTTGTGCTCAGGAGCATTTCCACTATGTGAGGTCCAAATGAGATGAGTCTACACCACGGTGAAATACATGGCATTGGTCAAATAAAACAATGTCTTGAAATTGCTTTGAAGCTACTAAGGAGCATTGCTTTTCTTTTTTAAAATTTTTATTATGCATAAAGTAATTATACATAATAGTGAGGATTCATTGTAACATATTTATCCATGCAAATAACATAATAATATAATGTGGTCAATATTTCTCCCTAGTATTTCCCCTTTCCCTTCCTTCCTCCCTTCTCCGGTCTCTTTCCTCTACTCTTCTGGTAGGAACATCAGTTTCTTCTCTCTTTCTTTCTCTCCTTATAGAAGGGAACCACAGAAATAGAATCAGAAGTTTAGGGGCCAATAACCATAACTAGCACATTGTCTGACATATAATAACTATGCAATTAATATTTGGTGAATAAACTGCTCAGGGAAGACACACACAAATTAAATAGACTCTACATCCCAAGAAGGCTGCAGGAGACCACAAGAATATTTTTTCAATGTACAAATGATTTCCAAAGATGGAACAATCAGATTTTTGTCAATGGTGGCATGTCAACTCGGTCACATCTCAAGGTAACCACCAGGGAGGTTAAAAGTGAAAACTTGAAATTCTCTTTTTTTTTTTTTTTCAAGGAGTAGACTAAATATTCAAGGAGGGGTGAGTGGTGAGGCTTCTCTGAAACAGGGAAATGCTGCATCAGGCCATAAACCTGTGGTACAGTTTAGTGACTGTGTTTAAATGGATGCTTCCCATTGCCTTATGAGATCCGGAAAAGCCATAAAAATTCATGGCCTACTTGTGGCTGAGCTCTAATAAAGGAATAATCGGTGCTTTAAGCGAGGGGTAATGGGAGGTACAGTGGGAGATTTACTGGAGCAATAAGGGCTGCAGAAAGAGAGTAGGTTTTTCATGCCAATTACACTGACAGACTACAGAGCAAGACTTTACTGACACACACCTGCAATCCTGTTCTGTTAAGTGACAAGGTGAGATCCTTAGTTCTTCCTTCTCCAGCACTTGAGGAATCAAAAAGCACTGGAGTTGGACTCAGGTCTTCAGTCACCAAAGTTAATAAAGCTCCAGTCAGGTTCCCGTAGGAGACCACCTGGCATGGTGAAAGGACCATGGGATTGGGGTTACAAAGAACTCAGCTCTGTCTCTTTCTAGGAGAATTTACTAAGGCCCCAATCCCTGTCTATTGCCACGAGACCTACGGTGCCTCACTGTGGCCACACGGCTAACTGCTCGACTCCACATGTGGCCACAGGAATTGCTTTGGCCAATGGAGTGTGGGTTGAGGCGATGCGTGGTGCAGTCCAGAAGCACTTGGGAGCCCTGGGGAAATCGTTCATTGCTTTGCTTTCCCTTTCTTTTTTCTTTTTTTTTTTTTTTTTTTTTTTTTGATTTGTTGGGTTTATTTTATTATTTTTTTCTCTTTTTTTTATTGGTTGTTCACAACATTACAAAGCTCTTGACATATCATATTTCATACATTAGACTGAAGTGGGTTATGAACTCCCAATTTTTACCCCAAATGCAGATTGCAGAATCACGTCGGTTACACATCCACATTTTACATACTGCCCTATTAGTAACTGTTGTATTCTGCTACCTTTCCTATCCCCTACTATCCCCCCTCCCCTTCCCTCACATATTCTCTCTCTACCCCATCTACTGTAATTCATTTCTCTCCTTGTTTATTTTCCCATTCCCCTCACAACCTCTTATGTGTAATTTTGTATAACAATGAGGGTCTCCCTTCATTTCCATGCAATTTCCCTTTTCTCTCCCTTTCCCTCGCACCTCATGTCTCTGTTTAATGTTAATCTTTTCTTCCTGCTCTTCTTCCCTGCTCTGTTCATAGTTGCTCTCATTATATCAAAGAAGACATTTGGTATTTGTTTTTTAGGGATTGGCTAGCTTCACTAAGCATAATCTGCTCTAGTGCCATCCTGCAAACTCCTGCAAATTCCATGATTTTGTCATTTTTTAATGCTGCGTAATACTCCAGGGTGTATAAATGCCACATTTTTTTATCCATTCATCTATTGAAGGGCATCTGGGTTGGTTCCACAGTCTAGCTATTATGAATTGTGCTGCTATGAACATCGATGTGGCAGTATCCCTGTAGTATGCTCTTTTAAGGTCTTCAGGGAATAGTCCAAGAAGGGCAATAGCCAGGTCAAATGGTGGTTCCATTCCCAGCTTTCTCAGGAATCTCCATACTGCTTTCCAGATTGGCCGCAACAATTTGCAGTCCCACCAGCAATGTACAAGTGTACCCTTTTCTCCACATCCTCGCCAGCACTTGTTGTTGTTTGACTTCATAGTGGCTGCCAATCTTACTGGAGTGAGATGGTATCTTAGGGTGGTTTTGATTTGCATTTCTCTGACTGCTAGAGATGGTGAGCATTTTTTCATGTTCTTGTTGATTGATTGTATATCCTCCTCTGAGAAGTGTCTGTTCAGGTCCTTGGCCCATTTGTTGATTGGGTGATTTGTTATCTTATTGTCTAATTTTTTGCCTACATCATGGGAACAAATTTTTACCCTCACACTTCAGACAGAGTCCTAATATCCAGAGTATACAAAGAACTCAAAAAATTTGCTTTCCCTTTCTATCAGGAGAGCGATGCATTCTAAACCAGCCTGAATCTAAAACAAAGACATGTGGAGCAGAGTCACAGATACCTCAGATGCAGTGGTAGACATATAATATGAACAAGAATTAAAATCTTGTTCCGAGACACTAATACATCAGAGTTGTTACCTCTGTGCAATATAGTGGTAGCTGCCTGACACCCAGAGAGTGACCTTGGAAATCACTCAAACTGACTCAGACTCTTGGTCTTCTTCACTGGAGACTCTATACCCACTTGTATGATTTTGTAGAGATCAAATGAGATTTTTCACACCATGCAAGACAGAAGTCGTTCAATGAATGGTTATTAGTATGATTTCTAATTGGCTACTCAAATAGAATGGTGAGGCTGGTAAAAGAGAGGGAGTTGCTCTCTCAACGTGTGTATTTCTGGTTAACTATGTTTCCATTGCTTGTTGCTGTGGAGCACCCGGGCCTAGGTGGCAATCAGTGGTAAATTGGACATTTATGACACTCTCTTCTAGGACCAGGGAGGAAAAAAAGTCTCTCAGACCTTTTTATTACAGCCTTCACAAGCTGTGAAAGAAATAGCAGCAGGTTCACTATCACCCCATTACACGCCCAGTCAATGGAACGCTGCTTTTTCCTTACCTGGGGTGACAGTCAAGCAGCTAAAAGCTGGCTCCTGTGGCCCTTTGCCCACAGCCATGCCACCATGAGAGTCAGGACATTGTGCTCATTGCAGTCACAGCAATACAACCTCACCTGGGCCCAGCCACTCACCGTGCACAAAGCCTCCGTGGTGTTCATTTTGATTTTTACAATACGAGGTTGCCATTCATTCACCCACTTATTCAACCAACAGAGTGTCAGCTTCAGAGGCTCTGCCTTCGTAAAGGTGGGTATTAGTGTACGACTGACAATTTATTCACCAGGGATTGCATTTACTCTGCAAATATTACTCTGTTTCCATTTCATGCTGGACACGGTAAGTCAATGAAGATTAAAAAAAAAAAAAAAAAAAAAAAAAACAAATAAAGCCTGTTCTCATCCCTCAGGGAGCACACCACTACCAGAGGATAAAGACATAGAAACCACCCTGTCTCAAAGGTCATAGCAGAACTGCCACCATAGAGGTTTGAAAATTGTGGAGGCACCCACTTGAATCAAATGTTTGAAAGATGATATGTCATGAGCTTTGTAATGTTTTTAACAACCAATAAAAAAAATCGTGGAGACACAGAAGAAAGACATGGAGGCTGTCTAGAGAATCAGAAGTCTGTCCCCAGGAAGGGGCATTTGAGCAGTGTTCCAAGAGATGCCTGGGATTTATCAGGTGGAAGAAAGTGGGGTAGAAGGGACTCATGAAAACAAGGTTGAGGCTGGGAAGAGCATCTGTGTACAGCTAGAGCCCTGTGTCCGATGGGGCAACCAGAGGAGATCAAATTCAATAGACAGAAAGAAAACGGGTTCCAAAGAATCTTCAGGGGCAACGGAGTTTGGTTTTACTCTGTCAGGAACTTGAATCTCACATCAAGTATTATAAACACAGGAGACTTATGGTCACTTTTAAAAAAAGAAAGAAAGGAAGAAATCACTCTGGCAACAATATAAAGCACCCATTGAAAGTAAGTCAAGACTAGAGTAAAGCACACTAGTGAAGGGTTATTCCAAAGTCCAGAGTTCTCAGGTCATGTGAGCTCACTCCAGAGTCATGTGCACACCGCTTCGGCTGAGGACATTGTGTCTGTGTCATACCATCTCTGCCCTTCCTTTGGGAAAAGCAAACCCTTAAGAAATGATTCATCTGTTGTAGTTAATTACATTATTGTATTAGCGAAAGAGTCACTTCCCAGGTTTCTCAGACAATCTCTGGACGGTGAGTCCTCCCTCTGACAGGGTTAGATTACCCATGGAAGACTGACGTATTCTATGAGAACCAGAAAAGCAGAGATTTAAAAACAAAAACAAAAAAAAGGTAGGTGTAGACACATTTGTAAATCATCATGCAAAAATCAGAACTTGGTTGAGCTTGGCTACATTTATAATTTACTTTCATGTCACTGCATCTCATGTAGGGAAGACGGGTGAGAACGGGGCACTGTGATCTTCTGAGTACTTTCATCTCCTAATTCTTTAAGTGGCCCTATCCATGTCTTCTCTCCTCTGGCTGATTCCCACAGTCATTCCTTCCTTGGAAACCCTTTTTGGAGTTTGTAGACACCAGGGAGCAGCAGAAGTGCAGTGAGCTGAATATATCATTCATGGCAATGCCCCGGACTTCACCTTCATCCTTAGTAGTAGGCTGTGGCCAAGGGATACGCTTAGCAACTTACAGGCCAAGTTGGGGTTTGAACCAAGTGTAAGGCTGTTTGAGCAACAGGACGGCAGCCACTGTGTATTGTGCCCTAGATACCCAGCAGCAGTATTAAATTAGGATCCCCTATGCCTTCAGCCTGTGAATGTTTGGACAATTAATGAAAGGAGGCTCCTCAGGCTGTAGAGAAACTGCCCCATTCTAGAGCAATCCCGGCTCTCTTCCAGGATCTCCTGATTGGCAGTCCCTCTATGCCAGGAAGGTCACCTCCACAAAGAAAGGCTCAGAGGAGTGAGCAATTCTGGTAAGAAGATAAGTCATCGCTATTCCCCCAAATGATCACTGGAACAATGCAGTCGTTGACATCACATTATAGAAATCTGAGAGATCTGTTCAGGGTCTCTATGCCAAAAGCCCTGAGATTCCTCTTCCAAATCAATCTTTATTTTGCTTTTTTTAATTAGGGCTTTATAGTTATACATACTAGTTGGGTTCATCCTCCTGAGAAACTCATACATACATAGAATTCAATTTCGGTTTATGATTCCGCCCTTTTCCCTCCCACTTTCACCTCCCTACATCCCTCCCCTCCCCCATTTTCCTTTTACTCTACTAGATTTTTTTTTATCACTCATCCGTTTATTCATATTTGATAGGCTCTTTTAACTTATGCCTACAGGTGAAGTTGCCGTGACATATTTATATATGCACGTGACATTATTTTTTTTAAGAATTCATTCTGCACTGCCTCCCCTCACCCATCCCCCCACTCTGCCTCTCAATCTTCTTCTTCTACATTATCGATATGCCCTTTTTTATCTTCTGTGATCACAAGTTGTGAGGTTTCCAACAGAGTTCTCTGAGATAAGAAGGATATATTGTATATTGAGCATCTACTATGTGTCAGTATGTACTATGTGTTTCACATGAATTCCCCCTTATTTTTCACATCTGAAAGGCACAAACCATTATTATTATTCCTACATAGCAGATGGGAAAACTGAGAGACAGTGATCTTTGATGACTAGACCAAAATCACACATCAAGTCAGTTTTAGTGTCCACACTGGAACTTGGAAAGTCAAACATCAAAGTCGACCCTCTTGATCATTCTGATTACTTGCTTCTTCCTGCCTAGGAGTTAAAATTGCCCTTTCATTCTAATTTACAAGTATTTGTAAACTTCAATCTCACTTTCAATTTGTAAGTGAGAAAACAGAGGTGAGAGAGTTTAAGTGACATAGCAAGTGGTGACAAAGTGGCACACGAATCATTGCCTCCTTGAAATTTCTTTAAAAATAATTTCTGGGTACATTATAATTACATATAATAGTGGGATTCATTGTGACATATTTGTACATGCACATAATACCTCCTTGATTTCTGAACTCAAGATATTCACTTTAACTTAAATGATGCCTAAGCTTACTTTATCCTCCCAGAGGGGAAAGAAAAGGTATTAAGAGGGGAGCAAAAAAATATCTATGGAGCTTTTCATGAGCATCAGATAATCTGCTAGGCAATTTATAGTGAACATTCCTTTACTCAAGCAATAACCTGGTGAGGTTGGTGTAATCACTTCCAATTCCAAAATGAGAAAACAGAGGCTTCAGGAGGTGAGATCAACCTGCCTTCGGTTACCTGAAGGTTACAGGTCCTGAGCGATACAGCGGGGACTGGAGACAGGGGCTGTGTGCATATAACTCCCATGCTCCTCAATCAAACATTTAATAGTAAGTTCACCCTTTGAAGGAATGGATTGTACACAGTCCCCTCTTTAACCAGGTCCTCGGTAGGATTAAGGAGTGACCCGGTCTCGAATCAACACAGTCAATCTTCTTCCATAATTCCCTCTCAAGACCCAGACTATTGCAATTCAAACTGAATTTTTAAGCAGTTTTCACGAAGGTCCTGGGTCAAATGGCTTCTGATGTTCTGGGAAGATTCCTCCCTCTGCTTCTATCCCTGACTCTTCTCACCTGGGTACAGCAATGAGAAGCCTCACAATTTATTTAAAGGTCATTCCCCCAGAGAAAACATCTTCTAGACCTTAGTTTGAAATCGCTGGGTGAGTCAGGTTATGTTTTAGGCACAGTGAATCTGTTAAATTACTTCCCAAGTATTTGGAGTTTTGTACAGCACCAGAAGTCTCTGGCCAGAAGCCCCCCGCCCCCCCCCAACTTTGAAATATGTGTACTACAGAGACAATGTTTCTGGTTTCAATGCCCCCAAACAAATTGTCAACACACTGTATCTTTTCTCACAGCTCTTTGATGTACTTGAAGGGGTTTTCTTCCTTGAATAAGAAGCCACAATTCCAAATGTGTTTAAAACAGAAGCCCCTAAACATTTGAAGTTCAGTTCAGAATTCCTAAGCAGAAACTTGGCAAGAAGTTCCAACTTAAAAAAAAAAAAAAAAAAGTCTCCCATCCTGAAGTATCAAATGTATACTCCCCAATAGAAAACAGACTTCATATCCAACTTATCTTGGACTACCATTATTATTCACTGCTTTTCCCCCCACAGAATGTAGGTTTTTTTTTCTTTTTTTTTTTTCAAAAGCACAGTGAGACCATTTAAATGTATTGCTCTCCTCTAGAATTCAACAAGCCCAAGTCTCAAACTCGAACATTTTTTTCTCCACCCGGCGTCCTTTCTTCTTTTTCCACCAACAGCACGAGTCACATTGTCTGAAAACCTAGACATGGACTCCCTGAGGGCCAGGGAGCTCTCCATAATCATCATTATATCCTTCATGCCTAGGCAGTGCTGGCATGTCAGAAATGCTCAATAAGCATTTGTTCAGTGAATAGATTTAAAAGCCATCCCCTCCTCTTCCTGCGCTTTTACTCCTGTGTTGTATCTCTTCAAAGTCTTGTCCATTTTTATTTTGCAAAAGACCAACCCTAATAACAAATATGACCCATTGGATCAGGGTCCAGCCTGTTTAAGATTTTCATCAGAAAACAAAATGAATAGAAAAGTACCCACACAGAATCAGGATAGAGCCTCAAACTAGGAAGCGAGAGGTTTCCAGTCATGGTGTGTCCAAGTGAAGATGAGGAGGACCATTTTAACACTAATAGACCAGGTCTGATTATCATTGACTCTAGATAAAATATTAATCTGTACATATTAAATTCTTTTACACTGTCAAGATAAAATTTGATGGGCCATAGAAAAAAGTTTCTTATCAATGAATGACTATGAACGGTGTCATTCACATGACTATTTCGAGAGTGGGTCCTTAAAGTTCCTTTCAAATCTTTAACACATGGAAGCCACTTACTGAAGCCTCCATAGGTACTCGGATCTCACTTGAGTCAGCGTTCAAGCCAAACTTCAACCATTGGCCTTCTCTTCCATATGTTATCATTAACAGATTAACAGTATTTCATTCAAATCTTTTTCTGGTTTTGAAGTCCCCTGTAAAAATACACATACTTTATCTTCTTATTCATTTATTTATCGCTCCCCTTTCTCTTTCACATATCACTCATTCTTTGTCTCCCATTGTAGTGCAGCCCTTCCACTTGCACTAGATGAGAGTTTTGAAGATCTACAATAGAAAGGAGACTGTGGACTGTCCACAGGTTGGGGTCAGGCCCAGAAGCAAGGCAGCACTTGTCTCCTGCGGGCACCTCCATACACTAGCAAGAATAAGCAGAGACGGAAGGAAGACACATCGTTTACTAAGCAACAGGCATAGACTTAAGCACTTCTGAGAAAGCTGCGAACAAGGGCCATGCCCTTCTCTGGCCCCATTCTGGTGGGGGCAAAAAGTGGTTAGCAAACAAATAAGTGCATAAGTACATGTTATGTCAGAATGTCATGTGTGCTGTGGAGAAAAACAAAGGGAGCAAAGGAGTGCTATAAATTGTCATTTTAAACAGGGCAGTCAGGGAAAGCCTGGCTGAGCAGAGAAATGGTAGAAATAAAAGACTGGGGCATGCTGGTGTCAGAGGGAGTACAGTCTAGGCAGCAAAGCAACTGGTACAGAGGCCTTCAGTCAGGGAAAAGGCTGAAACAGTTACAGAGACAGAAATGGGATGGCATGGTTGGAATAGAGGATGCGGAAGATCAGAAGACCAGTGCGAAGGAAAGGGCTTCAACTTTCACTCTGAATGAGTGTCCATTTGCAAATATCAATTTTTTCCTGATTCTCTTCCACCAGCATAAACCAAACCGATGGTCTCCATGTTTGAAGGTTTCTGGTGAGCTCCAGGAACACAGATATTAATAAGAGACAGGCCTTCTTCAAAAAGGAAACAGATATTTACACAAATGAACCTACAGCAAGGTACAAGTGAGCAAGTATCACCAAGTTACACTCCTGGGGAGCTGAGATTCCTCTCAGCTTGCAGGAGGAGGCAATCCAGCATGACGCATGACGACACTTTCTCCACTGACAGCCCTAGAAGGAGGGGCCGGATCTGAAAATGGGATTTCCAGGCTATCAAACTCTCTAATAAGAGCACAAGTCAAGGGATGGGATGGGAGTTGCTTAACATTTGAGAGAACTGTGGGAATTGACTTGAGTTGGAAGATGCTTGAAGTAATTGAAGATACTTTTAGACAAAGAGATTGAAATGAGATGGTTAAGGTCTTTGGATGCAAGACTTTGAATTGGGGAACCTTTATTAGCTATAAGATATAATATGCCATCTACATTATTTGTAGATATGTACGTTTGTTGAATATTCGTGAAATGTTTCATTAAAGAAAAGTATGCCATAGGTAAGTAGGAACAAAATTGAATTGTCTTTTGGCTACTCAGTTAACATTTTTTAACTGGATAGACTCTTTGAGATAATGTATAGATTAAATAGATAATCTATAGATTAATAGATAAAAACTATTTCTAATCAAAAGCTTGTCCCCTTTTCCTGCAAAATTGTATGATAAGGAAAGTTAGTCCTAGGGGTTTAATATTGACAGCAACATCATGCTCTTAATATATGGTGAATCAGGCTACGTCCCATCTTCTTTCTACCACATCCTTCTTCTCACCTCAACCACATCTTCCCAATACTCTACCAAAGTAAAGTGGAGATGACCTACAATTAGTTCTTCAAATTCAGATCTTTGGCTATCTCAATTGCAATGTACAGATAACATGACTTATTCAACTGATACTCCTCCTGTGTATGGAAAGTAATCTACTTATCCAGAATCCTTCTCAAACTGAATGGGGCTTAGCTATATGATTATAGGCAACATCTTCCAAGTACCTGAAATTCTACATGAAGTCCTTCACCCCACACCTACTTCTCCACAGAACAACAACAACAATACACACACACACACACACACACACACACACACGTAGTTCCCTTTACCAAGAGATATTTTACCCCCACTACACTGTTAGAAAGAATTGTTCCCTTCATTTATTTTGCTCAATAGTTCACAATGAGAAAATCCTGGTTTTTTTCTTTTACTAATTGAACATTGTAACCAGCTCAATGCACCTTTGGCTCTTTCAAAACTATTTCTAATGAAAAGCAAAATTGACAAAGAGCAAGGTATGAGCATCTAACTTTGCCATTTAAGGTAAGTTTTAGGTCTTTACTTCTCTACTTTAAAGCAAGACTAAAAAGTTTAGAAAAATCCTTTTGTTGTTTGACAGTTCATTCAAATGGTGAAAAATAACACACTAACTCTTAAGACTCAACCTTAACCTTGTTGTTACCTCTTTCAGGAAATCCTCTGTAACTACGGTCACCCACCCCTCAAGTCAAGGTCCCATTGAAATTCCATGCGTAGTTTAAGATACCAGTGCCCACAGTGTGTTGTGATAATTACTTTATGTGTCTCTTCTTTTTCATGTGGTTCTCAATATCTTTCAGAGTAAGGAGGGCATAAATGTTTGGTGCATGTTGCCCAAACTAACTCAAGGCACATGCTGTAGTAAATAATTTCTTTGCTACTAATTGATTAAGAGTAATTTGAAGAGAAATAGCTTGGGTGTCAATATTAGGATTTCATATACAGTTTTGTTTTTATAAGAACATGAAAAAAATAGGTTCTAAAATCAAAGAAGCCCATTTATGATATCACATTTCATCTCAAACCTGGAAAAATGAAAATAAGCATTCCATGGATCTATAATTACTTTTATATGCATTTATACAGGTTATTCTTGACTTTATACATTGTGTTTTATTTATTTGAAATATCACACCATTCAATTTAGAACTTTTGGCAAAATAATGCATTAATTATAATGTATCTTTGGGCAAGTCCCATGGTATGTAGGTATCACCATATGTGGGGGCTCTGACAATGAGCGACAATGTGCCAGTATGTATCTTTCACCCCCATAATTTTTCCACTGCCTGTCAAACAAGTAGCTTCCATGTTGTACTTGTGTCTTTCTAAATTAAAATTTCCTTTCCTTATATTAATTAACTGCTTGTGGTTATACAACTATACAGAGGAATGGTGGTACATACTTTACTGTTAACAATTTTCAATTTATTTAAACATACAAAGAACATCCTAAGAGTGGACATGACTCAGCCATCAACCTTATTGCAGGAATGTGGAAGCTGATATTTTCATTTCCAACTATCTGTTCACTCCATTTCTCACCCTACATCCTTATTAAATGAATCTAGCTTTGCATAACTACAGATTAAATAGAGATGCTATCCCCTAAAGTACCCTAACTCCCTTCTAAGGGATTCCTAATTACAAAATTGCTTAGGGCATATTTATTTATTATTATTTATTTCATCTGACATCCTTTCTAAAGAATTCAGTCACTGTATGTGAAGGAATGTATACATACCTGAGTTGATAAATTTTCACACATCAGTCATCAGAATGGTATTTGTACATTTAAAAAGATTAATCACTGACAAGCTTCACTTGGCCAAATAGCTTTAAGGATACTTGTTATTAAAAAAATCAATTATCAGGGGACTGGGGTTGTGGCTCAGTAGTAGAGCACTTGCCTAACACATGTGAGGCACTGGGTTTGAATCTCAGGACCACATAACAATAAATAAATACTATAAATAATAATAATAAACAATAAATAAATATTATAAATAATAATTAATTAATTAAAGGTTATCTAAAAACTAAAAATATTTTTTAAAAAATCCATATCAGAAATTTAACTTAGGATATTAATCCCACTAATGTTTTATCTTCTGGAACCTACGTGTATATACAATCATATGGTAATATATATTCATATATATAAATTAGGATAAAATCATGAGCTCTTTAAAAGGAATCTCAAAATAGGTATGGGAGATCTAAAGAAAAGGAACACAACATCTTTGTAGAGATGGAGTAGGCTGACCAGCATCTTCTAAAACTTTTACATGGGAGCAGAATAATCAGAAACTTTTCACATTGACTGCATTTACCCAAGTCTTCTATAGTTTTCACATTCCAAGTTTCAAATTTCACATTAAACCACACTGATATTCAGGTATTACGTTTCCTATTATTCATGTTAAATTTTAACTGTCTTGTTTTTTAAAGATTTTTTGTATACTTGAGTTTTTTATTGTTGTTGTTGTTATTGTTATCCAAACCTTGCTTCTTATTTTTTGTTATGTTAAAATATACATAACAAGATTTTAAAATATACAGTTCAGTGGCACTAAGCACATTCACATTGTTTGGCCATGATCACCAACATGCATCTCCAGAACTTTTGCATATTCCCCAAACTAAAATTCTGTACTCCCTAGTCCTCCCTGTCTCTGGTACCAGGCAACCATCTTAGTATTTTTCCCTCTTTTTTTTAATTTTTAATAATTTTGTTTAAAGAAGTTTTATTTTTACAGGAAAACTAGGAGGAAGTTTCAGAATTTTCCACATACCCTCTGCCTCCACACATGAACAGCATCCTGCATTATTATCCCACCCGAGTGGGACATTTGCTACAATTGATGAGCCTATATGGACAATTACTCTCACCTAAAATTCACAGTTTGCCCTTGGGTTAACTCTTTGGAACATTTTGGACAAATGTTCAACATTTGGCATCATGCAGTGTATTTTCACTGACCTAAGAATTGATACCTGATTTTGACATAAAATACATTTCATTGTTGTCTATCATACTGAATGGTGGGTTTTATTATGGCATATTTCTATTTACATAAACATGTCATTTGTTCAGTAAAAAGACAATCTTTATGATTCCTTCAACTTCATGTCATCTGCACCTTTAACAATAAGTCTTCACCTGGGTCTTGAAGAAAGTGTTGCCCTGGGAAGGACCAAGCTTGATCTTGGTTTTATGTCTTTAGAACACGCCCATGCACCATTGCCATTGAAATATTCCATTGGCACCAACAGCTACATATCCTCCAAACTGAAAAACATCAAGCCATGCTTTCATCTTGAAGATTTTACAAAGCACACTTATTGTGATTATAGCATTTCATAAATGCCCAAGATTTTATCCACAAAATGAATTGAAATGCCTATGGCATAATTTGTTTTTAAGGATGATGTGCTAACTTCCAGGGATTAGTGTACATTTTTCAATTGTTAAATTTTTTCTTTTTATTTTAATCTATTTAAACATCAGAGACATCTTCAATCTTTCTAAAGCTTTTGGAAATCAAGCTCTTGGCTCGGCCACCTAGCACCTCTTTGCTCTGCACATTCTTCAAACATGGCTGACAGCAACTCAGCCATCTAATCTGCAATCTCTCTCAGCCGTCAGGCTAGCCTGACATTCCATCTGGGCAGAGGGCTCCATCTCCTTTACAGAAAGGCAATATCACTTTACCTTGATTGGACTTCCTTATCCTCTCTCCTTTGAGTTCCTCTCTTTCCTGTTCTTGTACTGATCTGGGGAGAAGCTGAAAGAGAGGCATTTTATAATTTATTCAGTTGACAGTTGACACCTGGTCTTTTTTTTAAAAAAGAAAAAAGGAACAAGAAGAATAAATGACACCAAATGCAATGAAAGGTGCTTCAACTAAGGAAGCCTCGAGGAACTTACGTGAGTAAGAAGTTTTACAGAGAATACTTTTATTTGCAGGAAATTCCCCTCCCCAGTTGGTGAGTCTGTCAATGTTACAAGAAGGGTGGAAGCCATCCCTCTCTAGATGATCTGAGGGATAATGGTGAGCAACCAGGCAACTGATGCATCGTGGAAGACAGTCTTCCACACCACTGCTCCCCCGAAGGCTCTGCCCTGTTCATCTGTCAGTTCAGCAGAGGCTCTGTCTGTGACACCCAGACGCCTGGCGGTAAGTCAATACGTTCCCCTTGAGACAAGGAAAATTCCACAGGTCAGACTTGCTAAACAAGTGGACTCAAAAAGCACCAAGTTCATACAAATGCTGTAGTAAATTAAGATAATGATACTGGCTGTTTATTGTAGATAAAACGTAAATCTATAATAGAAGCATCTAGGAGATTCCAGCACTCGTATGAGTATCTACATCAGAAAGAGCAGTTATGATTGTTCTCAAGGAAAAAAGAAAAAAGAAGAAAAAAAAAAAAAGTCCAAGGCCTGACTAACATTTAGAGATATAAAGCTTTCATATCCTTCAGTCTTCTTTCCTTTGTGATTTCCACAGGATTTTCATTTCCAGAGATATTATACTACTTGCTTTCAAAGGAATTCAATATTTTCATTCAGAAAAGTAATTTCACAGGAAAGTAACACAGAGTGATGTCCTGGGTATTCATTTTCAGAGCCAATCTTACAAAGTCAATTTGTGCTGCAAGGAGCTGGGGCGACATGGAAAGGTGCAGATCTTGTGGATCGGGATTTCTTCCTTCCCACTCCCCCATGCAGGATGCCTTGGACACCCCATAAGCATTTGAAAAGAATTGTCTGGCTTTTAAAACAGAACAAGCTGCCGAGAGATTCCCTTTAATAACATCGCCCAGTGCAACCCAAAGACATTGATCCTGAGCCGGGGACTAGATTATGGCTTCATCCCTTCTGCCCTGTAGTAAAAGTCATATCGGCCAGAACCATCACTATCATTCTGTTTATTTTCTCCCTGTTGTTTTGAGAAATTAGAGGAGAAAGCAGCAAGTCTAAGGTGAAAGATGAGGAGATGAGTTACTTGCTTGGGTATTTCTGTGCAGATAAAAAAAAAAAAAAAAAAAAAAAAAAAAAAAAAGCTAATCCTGATAAAATTCAAGGCTGAAATCCTTCCAGCCCACACCAAGTCAAGGTCAGACATCATTTGCCAATCAAGTTGGAAGCTGACGGAGATTTTCTGAATTGAATCAGAAACCAAGAGAGGGACCCGAGGTAGACAAGAGAAAGGATGCGAGGGGGAAAGAGCTGGAGAAAGGAGAAGCAAAGCCACCACCAGGTAGGGATGAACAGATGGAGAGAATGAGAGCCAGAGATGGAGAGGGAGAAGAAGGAGCTCCTTTCTCCCATTCGGATTCCCTGACAAATTTCAGGATCAAAAGCAAGAAAGAAAAGAAGAAGAAGAAGAAAAAAATCTTGGAGTTTTTCATCTGGCATTTGGGGGCTATTGAAGAACAAGGTCCCTGATGCCAAGGAGGGTTTTCCCTGGGGTTTTCAAGGCAGTGGCATGGCCTAACCTTGAGGACAACATTGTTTATTCGTGGTGGAGAGATAAGCCCGCCAGCCGGGCCCCACCCCCCCATCCAAGCCGAGTGGGCATTACCGGGGAACAAAGGCAGAGCGCTGTACAGCAACAAGCATTTGGTTTTGATTAGAGGATATTCAGGGACTGTGCAAGTTCTATTAAAATAAGCACAAAACCATTTTAAAGGGCTTTTTTTTTCTTTTCTTTCTCTTTCCCCCTTCGGTTTATATTGTTAATCTTTCTTCCTGGACGGCTCCTCACAAATGCCTTTTGTTTTCCTGTGTGATTCTACGTGCCAGGACTCTAAGAAGGGAGGACGGAGGTCCTGTTCTGGCATGCTTTCAAGTTTCTTCCATAGGAGATGAAGGCTTGTTGCTGTGCCTTCAAGGGTATAAATTTAGAGGCCGCCAAAACCGTCCGGAGGTAATTCAAATGCTGGTAAATGTTGGAATCCACCCTGGCCCCCTGCTCCTGTGAATACCCTGGCACTTACCCCACTCAGAGGAAACGAAACCAATTTGGGAAAGCGAAGAGAGAATAAACATGCAATTAAAATGGCCATTTCTCCTGGTTTCTTCCTTTAGTTCTTTTTTTAACACTGCATCCCATTCTATCATCTGATGATGAAACGGGCCCGGTTAATTATAACAACATACAAAAGATCGCTGTCTTTCCCCCACAGTGACTATACTGGCTTTGAATTTTTTTTTGGGGGGGGGGGTGGGGGGTGGGGGGGAGGTGGGGTGCTAGAAATGGGGATAGAGAGGTGGATAAACTTGTAGTAAAGCCGTCATTTTGGAAGAGCCGCTATTTTTATATTGTTTGCAAACCCTTCGCCAGAGTGAACATTTCAGAAATGGCACTTTCCCTTTCAATTTATCCATCTTCCTCCTTTATACATAGATAGACAAATAAAAACGAATCTTTCCAGAGGCAGCATGTATGCCACTTCTCTATATTCTTCAGATGGCTTATTTTTATTCAGCTTAAAGCATAACCTATCATTTTTATTCAAGATTCCATCCAGCCCCTCTCTCTCTGTCTCTCTCTCTATTTCTCTCTCTCTCTCTCTTTCCATGCAAGTCTTCAAGAAGCCCAGCCGCCCTGCTTTGTTCCAGAGACTCTGCTAAAGGCCAAAAGATGGAGATAGCACACCCATCTGGTTTGATTTCACATCCTAAGAGAAGGGGTTGAGAGAGCCCCCTCCAGTGGAAGGAACAAGGTGGCTGAGAATTAGCTTCGCCAGTCTCCTCTTTGTTTGTTTGTGATTAGCTTCTGGTGCTCATCTCAGGAAGACTCTTAATATCCATGGGAAATATACCACTAAACGAAGCTCACCTAGCAAACAGGAAAATGGTTGTCGTGCTTCAAAATCCTTATTGCTGAAGAATTCAATTTGGGTGTCAAGAAAACATTAGCATCTCACTTCTCTCTTCATCTTTTTTTTTTTTTTTCCTATTCTCCTTTTCCCCTCTACTTAATTCTAAACAGTGTGTGAATTCCGTATGTATCAACCTTAAAGCAGCTGCTGGAAAATAACAGCCAACTTGAATATGCCTTAGGAATGGATTCCATGTCAGAATGAAAATTAAGACCTTGACGTCTCGTGGTTTCCAGGATCTCGCCATCGTGTTTGGTGAATAAATACCTCAGGAATACCAAATGGTGGTTGAGGGGAGAAAAAAATGAATATTGAAATTTATAAAATGGCCACTGTCCAAAATAGTAATATTCACAGGGAAGTGTTTTGACATCTGAGATAACCTCCATTTTCTTCAGAGCCGAGCATGCTTGATTTGGTTGGATTGATTTGAACAAACACATTATTACAACGAATCTCCAACTGCTCTCCTCTTTTTTACCCCTTCCATTTTTACAATTACCCAACACTCCAGTCTCAGGATAAGAAAGGGCTTACAGCACCAAATTTTAAATCAGATGATATGGAATGAAAATCCTGGTTTTATCACTTTCCAATCTTACAGTTTGGGGCATCTGAATTAATCTTTCTGAGCCTTAGTTGAGAGCAAAAAAAAAAAAAAAAAAGGAGGTAAAGGAACCAACAATTCCATTCCCACAGAGTAGTGGTAAGGGTTAAATAATAATACATATTATAGGTGACTTATAAAGTAATGGTAATCCTTATAGCTAACATGATTGCATACTTAAAAATTCATTGGCTACAGTTATAAGAGTTTGGTGTATTTTAGTCTATTACCTATTAGGTATGGCTATTGGGACAATTGAATTAGTTCATGTAAATGAAGTGATGCACTGAGGCCTAGCGCATGATCGATGTATTATTCATGGTAATTCTAATAATATCCTCACAATTACCTTCTCCGACTGGAATTGCCATTGGGTTTATTAAACAGATGAGGAAACTGAGGCACATATTACTCATAAAGGAAATAGAGGAGACAAGATTCAACAGATAATCTGGCCCCAAAGCCTATAACTTCAACCATCATAGTATGTCTACAGCTCTTTAAGCTCTGTATAAAGTATAAAATATGACATACATGAATATATAATGTACATGTGTGTATGCAAACACGCACATAGTAGATTTTCCATATTAAAAAATAAAATCTTCTGATTAAGTTTCTACCTCCCAATCCAACCCCACAAGGAAGGAATGAAGGCTACAACTGGGGATTGGCCTGATTTATATTCCAAAATCATCATATTCTCATCTCAGTACCCTTCCTGCCCATATTTTCCTTTCTGGCTGAGGGGGGTTGCTCAGCTGGGCTTTGTGTGAGCTACAAAGCAGCAACAATTACATGAGGGAGTCCAGGAGCATGTTAACCACACACACAAAAAAAAACAGTTGTCATAAACACTGTGCATCTCAATGCAGTGCTTCAGTCTTTACGTAAGATTAATTAAAGAGCAGATGTTCTGTCATACCCTGCGTTAGGTATGGTTATCTTTGAGATTCCAGCTCCTCCATTTGCTGGGTTTTAATTTGCATCATTATGCATTTTGAGCCTGGGGCATGAGTAGTCAAGTGGTAAACATTAGCTATACTGCACTGTATTTCCAAATGCACCTTCACTATTAGGCTGACTAATAGAATTCAATTCTATTTTCAGCCGAATCCTCTCAATTTTCATTTGCTTTTGACACGTTACATGGCAGGAGGAAAGAGCAAGGGAAAATGAGGGAGAGAGAGGCAGCCACAGCACTATTCCTGCACGGGCCTCACGTCTGCAAGAGAGCCCCCTTCTGTTGGGTTTTGGCCATGCACCAGTATGGCCTTCCTTTTACTCCTACCTGGACCTGTCCTAAAATTTCCCCTCCCAGCCTCATGTTAGACGTTGACGCTCCAGATAGAGCAAGAGGTCTCTGCTTTTGTTGTTAGGAATTGGAGGCATCAGAGTGAATTCTGATTTTCTAAATGCAACCACTGAAAATTGATGTCAGAAAACTTTTCAGGCTGTGATCAAAGTCTGATATGAATTAATTTGTCATTATAACACAGCCCCACTTGCCAGGCATTTCAGACCAGGACTTGGGAAAGGCAGCAGATATCTGGGTTGACAATTTCATTTAAAGGACAGAAAGCTTTCTGCTTTCTTTTCATTGGTATCTTGATTTAATGAACACACAAACAGACCATCGCCATATGCTCCAAATACCAGCTTGCTGTTCTTCAAGAAGCAGCTTGGGAAAATGCCAAGGCAAGAAGCTTGGAAGAAACTTGAAAAGGCTTCAAGACATATCTTTGTAGCCTGGGATAGCAAATGCACCAGTGATTAATTACGCTGGGGTTGGACGTGAATAGGAATGTCAATAAGGCATTCGGCGTGCTGCAATAGAGGGCATGTTGGCCTGATAATAGAATCCTTCCTATTTTCCTTTCCCCAGTTTCCTTGCTGTTGGTAACACATTCGCATTCGGGTCAGAGATATAAGATGGCAATGTCATGCTGCTTCTCATTATAGAATCATGAGATCAGGTGTGACCACAATCCATGAGGCGGTGTCCTTAGAAACAGGAACTCCAGGATTTGTGCCAGAGACTTCTTATCTGAAGAGACATCCATAACTGTTTCTTCTTGTAGCAATCTTCCACTCCCACCTGCCCAGCCTCAGATACTCAGAAACAGGAAGTTGGCAACATCACATTTGAAAACCACTGCTCCTCCCTCAGAATCCAGGGTGAATGTTTGCCGAGATGTTAAGCATAAGAAAAGTTATCTTCTTTTTCTTTCTTAGGAGAAGAAGGTGAAGAAGAAGGGGAAAGGAAGAATAAGTAAAAGTGTTTTTAATCCAGAGCAGAAAATTTCATGGAGCCTAATGATTGGGAAGAACTTGCCTGGATGTGGAATTGCAAACATCAAAATCCAGAAAAACACACTGGATGATGAAGGTTTCAAATCAAATCTTGACGCTTTCGTGATCTGCTTCCGAGTTCAACTTGTAAGTTTCTTCTATGCTCTATCACCTAATCTGAGGATCAGCCCACATACACACTGAGTGGCTTTCCATCATCCACAAGACCCATTCTGGAGTCCTTCACATTGTATACAGGGCACTTTAAATCCTAGTCTTTGCTTATGGTTTCAGTCTCAGACCCTCTCATTCCCTCCATGTGCCCTACACTACTTGTACCATGCTGCTTACAGAAGTATGCCTACAGCCTTTCAATCTTTAGGCTTTTACATATTTGTTCCCTCTGACTGAAATTTCATTCTCTACATGATCTCTCTAGGATTCATTTTGGGTACATTGTTCACTTCTGTCCTGAGATCTTGTCCCCAATAACTCAATAATACTTCTGTATCTGCTCTTGAAGGTCCCACCAGAACTTCAAACCAAAAACATTTAGAATTTAATTCATCTTCCCTCCCAAACTTCCTCCAGTTTGTGATCCACCACATCTCTTAATGGCACCTGAAGAACAAGTCCAATAACTTTCAAAATATTGATTTTTTTTTTGTTTGACTATTCCTTCCCTTTTAAGTCCTCAAGAGCCAGCCCTGAATGATTCCTGATGAGTTAATGTCCAGAAGTATTCTCCCCTGTTCAAAATCTTCACACTTAATCGTCTCCCAGATTTCTTGCTCCATTGTCACTTCTCTACTTCAGAAATCTGTTTTGTCCCATGTGGCTTATTATGACATTCATCTAATTGATATTCTTTCTTTCTTTCCAAAATTCTCTTTTGACAAATTAATTTGTAAAGCTTGAGGTCTTCATTTATTCAGCGTTTCATTTGACATGTCATGAGCACATGACCTGGTATCAGGATACACATCCTTTAAGAAAGAAATTCATATATCCACTTAAAGTGACAATCAGTGATTTAAATGTAGTATCTTAAATCAGTGGATAATAAGTAAATGAATAAATAGAGCTTACAGTTTAGTTGGAAGAAAAGATATAAAGTCATTACAAGCTAAAATAAAATTTCTCCCATGATATATTTTTGGACAATCTGTAATTGATTGCCTAATAAAGGATGTTATCCTTCTGAACTAATGTAATGAAAGAAACTCTCAGATAAAAAAAAGAAGAAAGCCAACTAAGATTTATTGAGAAAATATTATACATTAACCCTATGTGAGATGCATTACATAACTCTTTTGTTTAATTCTTGCAATGACTTATGAGTAAGTCCAGAAAGTCATAGAGATTAAATAACATGTAAGTCCATCCAGGTAGAAAGGGTTAGAACTGAGGTTTGAAGTTCTACTTTCAACACCTAAAATCTTTCCATTGAGAGGAAAAACAAAAGAAGTTGTTAAAACATTTCAAAAGAGGACTGGACTGGCCTTGGTTCTTGATTTTACATAATAAATCTTGATAAAGGAAGAGTCAATATTTGCCCTCAAGTTTCTAATCAAAATATCTGGGAAAAATATAAGTATGATCATACCATCACTTTGTACCCCATAAATATATCCAAATATAGTTTGCCAATTTACAATTTAGAAATAAAAACTGAATATCAAAAATCAGAGCAGAATTAAATGATATAGAGACTATAGAAATGATAAGAAAATTGGAATTTAGAGTCGTTTTTTTTAACATAAATAAAACTGAGAAATTCTTAGTAGACTACCTAAGTAAAAAAGAAAGACTCAAACAAAAACAGAAATGAAAGAGAAGAAATTAAAACTGAGACCACAGAAATACAAAGGATCAAATTAACATATTATGAACAACTGTATGCAAATAAGTTGTGCAGCCTAGAACAAATGGATAAAATTTTTGAAACATACCTACCAAGACTGGACCATGACAAAAATAAAAAATTTGAATAAGCCAATAATTTGCAAGGGGGTTGAACCATAATTAAAGTTCCCCATCAAGGAAAAGATGATCTGGTTCCTAGGACCAGATGATTTCAAGACTGAATTCTGCTCAACATTTAAAGAACTATTATTATTTTTTTAACATTTATATTTTAGTTTTAGGTGAACACAATATGTTTATTTTTTATTTTTATGTGGTGCTGAGAATCTAACCCAGTGCCTTATGCATGCTAGGTGAGCGCGCTACCACTTTAGCCACATCCCCAGCCCCAAAAGAACTATTATTGATTAGTCTTAAAACTCTTCCAAAAAGTTGAAGATGTAGGAATGCTTCAAAATTCATTTCACAAGGCCAGCATTACCTTCATACCAAAGCCAGACTGACACTACCAGAAAATCACAGGCCACTATTACTTATGAAGATAATAAGAAAATACACACACACACACACACACACACACACACACACACAATCCTGTGATACATGATGAAATGTCGGTCAATTATAGAGTACGTATATGATAGTGGTCCCATCTATGTCTGTGTAAGTACACACTATAATGTTAGCATATGACAAAATCACATAACTCTTTTCCCAGAATGTGTCTCTATCAGTAAGTGAGGCAGAACTTTACTAGAAAAACATAGTCATGAACACATTGAAAGGATCATTTACCATAATCACATGGGACTTATTCCTAGGATAAAAAGATGGCTCCATAAATATGAATCAATAAATGTGATTCACCATATTAACAGAATGAAGAACAAAGACAATATGATTATGTCACTGGATAAAGAAAATGCATTTGATAAAATATAACATCCTTTTATGATTAAAAAAAACTCATAACAAATTAGATAAAGAAGGAATGTCCCTCAAAGCAATAGAGGTCATATATGTTAAGCCCAGTTAACATCATATGTAATGGTAAAAAAAATTGAAGATTTTCATCTAAAATCAGGAGCAAGATAAAGGTATCAACTCTGACCACTTCTGTTCAACATAGTACTAAAAGTCATAGCTAGAGCAATTAGGCAAGAAAAATAAATAATAGGCAGTAGGAAAGGGAGAAGTGATATTGTCCTTATTAGCTGACAACATGATCTTATATACAGATAACCCTAAAGATAACACTGATAACCCAAAAGGTGTTAGAAATGATAAACAGATTTAGTAAAGTTGCAGGAAAATGAAAGTGTAAAATGTATGTTACTTTTAATAAGAAATAAGTTTTTTATAAACAATGCTAAGTTTGAAGAGAAATTTTTGTCTCCAATTTCAGTTTCCTTCTATTTGAACTATTTGTGATTCTGTGTGGTCTGCAGGATATCAAATAAATGCAACTCTTAAAAATTGTATATATTTGTAAGAATTGTAAGATTCATGAACTTACTTTCTAAGATTTGCCTGGTTAGATCATGGTCTGATGTGGTCAGTTTTATCAGTAAAAACAGGTTTAAAGGGATGACAGGTGGTGTAATCGGAACACTTAGAGGTAGGCAGAGCTTCATGTGGTGATTGGGGCAATAGCTACCCAGTATCCAAATTCAGTATCAAATACTTTGAAGCCATTAAACTAGATTTTTCTCACCATTTATAGTGATAAGAGCCATATTACATTGGTTAGAATAATCTAATAGTGAGAACACTGATACCATTTTGAAATAAAAATCTACCTTCTTATTATGTTCATCTACTAGTTCCTAACTCTGCTAGTACTTTGAAACATGATAGATTTTTCTATATTTCACAATATCCTTTATATCTTCCCATTGTGTTTTCTTTTCCAGTCTAAAATGATGGGGGTAGGGATAGGGGGAAGAAAACAACACATAATTGACATGATACATGTATGGTATCGTTTATCTGACCAACTATCTCCACTTTGCAAATGAGGGCTTCAAGTATTAATCAGGGTCAGCAGTAGGCTCAGGCTCATCGGCCACCACGGAGCAAAAAAATGCAACTCAGACCTGTGGGGTATCCAAACTACTATTCTTTCTACGATGATTTACCGTCAATTTTCCCACTGGATATTTATTTACCAATAATCTTTTCCCCTTTTAATTTTTTATGTGACTCAAAGAATAATACACATGTAAATTAGACAGCCCAAATATATGTAACAGAATACAAAACCACACAAGGCACAATTATAGCTCATACCAACTATAAAAAAGGGGATTTAAGTATCATATTTAGCTGTGAGCTTCCTGGTACTCAAGCAAAAAAGAGAATTAAAGTTATAGCTTCATGGATCTTACCAAAGTAGAAAATGAAGCTAACTGGTGCCTGAGAAGAGAGAGATGTGTTCTTGACACTGCATTCTAAAAAGAATTCTAGAAAGCTTTCATCCCATAGCTTTAAGAACTCATCAACCCTATGTTGAGTAAAAAACAGATGATGTCTTCAAAGTGGCTTTACAGAAGATAAACAGTCTTAACACAGCTATTTTTTTTCCTAGAGATTCTTTATGAAAGCAAAGGGAAGAATACTAAATTGTTACTTAGTAAAGGCATTTCTAAAATGGGCAAAGTCAGGATAATTCGCAATTATTACATAGACTTTTTCTTGGGCAGGAAAAAAAAAAAAAAAAAAGGAGCACCTTGCTATTCATCTAAACTGAATTCGCTTGGCTGCTCCAGCCTGGCTACCCGGTGTGTCCTCACATACATGCTTTGGTGATCTCATTTTCCTCTGAGTTGTTTCCATTACCCAGCCTTCTAATTTTGGAGGTCTGAATGTTTACTTTCAACTCATTCTCTTTACCCTGTTTTCCAGATTTTCAATTTCAATTCTTGCCACTGCATTTCTTCCCCTCCAAAAGACCCTTCCACTTGGTGGGCCCTAGGATCTTCCTTCTTCAGGTTCTACTCCAGCCAGGGGCACAGACAACTCCATAGGTACATGGACAAAATAATAAAAAAAATCCCTTAGAGGCTTTCTCAAAAAGCAATCAACTCAACTCGACTGCTCTGGGAGAGAACTATAGCAATCAGTTCCAGACTGAGCTTTCTGGCAGCACCAAGGGTGCAGTTGTTATGTGTGGCTGAATGGAGCAAATTCCATCAGCTTTTGATATGAGACATTCCAGTGGCACAATTGACATTCTGTTAGAGTGATTGTGGAATTTGACTCATGCTTTCCCAGAAGATGAGGCAAGGTAGGCTAGGAGAGTGTCTGCAGATACGTTAAAGATTTTTCCCAGAAGAAGGTTTAGATTCTCTTAACAGCCCAGATAAATCTGTTTGAGTAGAGAATATAAAAAGAACTTTTCCCCTCAGTTGCCTTTCTTTTTTATTTTTGGTTGACAAATATTTTAACAAAATTCTAGATAAAGTCAGAAATTTACTTCCAGCCAATATCCTCTGATGGATACAGATGCAAAAATTCTTATAAAATACTGGAAAATTGCATACAAAACATATTTAAAAGATAGTGCACCATGATCAAGTGGGGTTCATCCCAGGGATGCAAGGTTGGTTCAAGATATTGTAGTCAATAGATTCATTACATCAATAGACTTAAAGACAAGAATCATATGATCATCTCACTAGATGTAGAAAAAGCATTTGACAAAATACAGCATTGCTTCATGTTCAAAATACAGAAAAACTAGGGATAGTAGGAACATACCTCAACATTATAAAAGCTATATATGCTAAACTGAAAACCAACAACATTCTAAATGGAGAAAAATTGAAAGCCTTCCCTGTAAAAACTGGAAAAAAAAGTAGCAATGCCTTCTTTCACCACTTCTATTCAACATAATCCTAGAAATTCTCACCAGAGCAGTTAGCAGAAGAAAGAAATTAAAGGGATACAAAAAGGTAAAGAAGAACTCAAACTAACCATATTTGTTGATGACATAATTCTATATTTAGAAGACCCAAAAAACTCCACCAGAAAACTTGTAGAACTCATAAATGAATTCAGAAAAGTAGCAGGATATAAAATCAACAACCACAAATCAATTGCATTCCTATACATCAGTGATGAATCTACTGAAAGAAAAATTAGGAAAACTACCCCCTTCACAATAGCCTCAAAGGAAACAAAATATATGGGAATCAATCTAACAAAAGAGGTGAAAGACCTCTACAATGAAAACTACAGAACACTAAAGAGAGAAATCGAAGAAGACATTAGAACATGGAAAGATCCCCATGTTTTTGGATAGGCAGAATTAATATTGTCAAAATGATCATACTACCAAAAGCACTACAAAACTTCATGCAATCCCTATTAAATTTCCAATGATGTCCTTCATAAAATAGAAAAAGCAGTCATGAAATTCATTTGGAAAAATAAGAGGCCCAGAATAGCCAAAGCGATCCTTAGCAAGAAAAGTGAAGCAGGAAGCATCGCGCAAAAAACCAGGCCTTAAATTATACTACAGAGCTATAGTAACAAAAACGGCATGGAATCGACACCAAAACAGACATGAAGACCAATGGTACAGAATAGAGGACACAGAGACAAACCCACATAAATACAGTTATCTCATACTAGACAAAGGTGCCATAAACATACATTGGAGAAAAGATAGCTTCTTCAACAAACGGTGTTGGGAAAAATGGAAATCCATATGTAATGAAATAAAATTACACTCCCTTCCCTCACCCTGCACAAAACTCAACTCAAAGTAGATCAAGGATCTAGGCATTAGACTAGAGACCCTGAACCTATTGGAAGAAAAAGTAGGCCCAAATCTCCATCATGTTGGCTTAGAAACTGACCTCCTCAACAAGACCCCTTTAGCAGAAGAAGTAAAATCAAGAATCAATAAAGGGGATTGTATCAAACTAAAAAGTTTCCTCACAGCAAAGGAAACAATTAAGAATATGAAGAGAGAACCTATAGAATGGGAGAAATCTTTGCCACCTGCACCTCAGATAAAGCATTAATATCCAAGATATATAAAGAACTCAAAAAACTTAACACCAAAAAAAAAAAAACCCAAATAGCTCAATTAATAAATGGGCAATTAGAGAAATGCAAATTAAAACTACACTGAGATTTCATCCCACTCCAATAAGAATGGCAATTATCAAGAAGATAAACTGGGCATGGTGACACACACCTATAACCTCAGTGTCTCAGGAGACTGAGGCAGAAATATCACTAGTTCAAAGCCAGCCTCAGCTAAGCAATTCAATGAGACCCTGTCTCTAAATAAAAATACAAAGTAGGGATGGGGACGTGACTCAGGGGTTGAGCACCCCTGAGTTCAATCTACTGTACCCTCCCCCCAAAAGAATAAATGTTGGCAAGGATGTGGGGAAAAGGATTCACTCATACATCACTGGTGGGACTCCAAATTGGTGCAACTACTCTGGAAAGCAGTATAGAGATTCCTCAGAGAACTTGGAATGGAACCACCATTTGACCCAGTTATCCCACCCCTTGGTATATACCCAAAGGGCTTAAAATCAGCATACTATAGTGACACAGCCACATCAATATTCATAGCAGCTCAATTCACAATAGCTAAGCTGTGGAACCAGCCTAGGTGTCCTTTAACAGATGAGTGGATAAAGAAAATGTGGTATATATACACAATGGAATATTACTCAGCCATAAAGAAATTATGGCATTTGCAGGTAAGTACATAGAACTGGAAACTATCATGCTTAGTGAAATAAACCAATCCAAAAAAAAAAAAAAACCAAAGGCCAGATGTTATCTCTGTTACGTGGATGCTCACTCACAGTAGGCAAGGAGAGGGAGGAGTAGATGTTCACTGGATTGGACAGAGGGGAATGGGGTGGAGAGAAGGGGATAGGAAAGACAGAAAAATGAATTGGACATAACTTTCCTATGTTCATATATGAATGGGTAACCTGTGTAACTCCACATCATGTGCAAGAATGGGAAGTTATGCTCCATGTATTAGGATATGTCAAAATACATTATACTATCATGTATAACTAAAAAGAACAAATTTTAAAAATACTAAAAGAAAAAAAAAGAAATTTACTTCCAGGCACTCTTCACCCATCACTATCAAACTGACTTGGTTTCTTTCCATTTTCTGTTTTGGCTTTTATCTATGTGCAGACATAATTCTTGAATTATAATCATTGCATAGGCATCCTTTTATATTCTTTTTCTCCACTATTATAAACATTTTTCCTACTACATGGTTACAACGTGGTCTTCATAATTATTACTTTTGATTGAGCTACACAGCCATCAAACAACGACATCGTGACTTAACTAACCATTTTACTACATGGTTATTTAAGTTTTTTGAATTGTTTATTTTGACATGACAAGTTTAAAGTAGTTATTTTTTTAATTTGATGTAAAATACCTTGTCAAACTGATTTTTTGCAATGATAGTTCCCATTTATGCAATCATTAGCACTATATGAAAAGAATCTTCTTCACAGTCACGCTCACATTGGGGATTTGTATTTTCTCATATATTAATGTAAAAAGTAGAGAACAGCAGTTGACATATTTAATGAACTGCCCTGGAAATGGGGTAAAACTATCACAGCATTAGATGTACCAGACACTGAAATTGATGGTCAAATCAGCTGTCCCATTTCTTCCTTGCTCATAGAGCCCAGATTTTGTCTTAGTTTCAGTCCCTCCTCCATTTTCCTCAGTGATGAATACTGATTAGTCAAGGTCAATCTCAAAAATCCCATTTCCCTGCCAATGAGATGTGGGAAGAGATCACCATGGGTCTTCTAGGAAGGGTTTCTTTGCCCTAAAACAAGAATTGAAACAACTGAACATAACTTCATACCAAATCGATGCAATGACTGTAATTATATCATGTGTGTTAGTCAAGCTTTTCATTGTTGTGACAAAATACCTGAGAAAATCAACTTAAAGGAGGAAACATTTATTTTGGTGTATGGTGTTAGAGCTGTCAGTCCTTCATGAGTTGGCCTCATTGTTTCTGAGCTTGAGGTGAGGTAAAAAAAAATCATGATAGAAGGTCATGGAGCTGCTTACCTCTTGGCAGCCAGAAAACAGAGCACAAGGAAGAGGCCAGAGATAAGACATATCCTTCTTGGGTATGCCCTCAGTGACCACCTTTCACTGTCCTGGCCCTACCTCTCATAGTTTTCACCACCTCCCAGGAGTCTACTCAATTATGAATCCATCAAGTAACCCACAGATGACATCAGAGACCTCAAAATCCAATCACTTTCCTACTTCTGAACAACACAACGTTGGAGACCAAAACTTCGACACGTGAGCCTGTGGGAAACATTCCAGGTCCAATCCAGAACATCCTGTAACTTCTACACAAACTTTTCTGGCTATATATTTTTAGTGAGATCTGTTCTAAAGACAAAAGGAACTATGAAAAAGAATCTAACAATTTCTTGAGTACGTTTGTTATAGTAGTGCTTCTATTATTAGTTTTAAAGTTATTTTATGGATATTTTAATGTATTGCTTATACACCTTTGATGTATTCATATTTCATTCACTTTGAGGGGAAAATGAAAACATAAAGCCAATTAAGATGGTATAATGTTAGATTTAAATTGAAAATATCAATATGAACTTATCACATAGATTATATGTGCATGTCACACACATACACATATAATTGGTATACATCATATATATACATATATAGGTATGTGTGTGTGTCTGTGCATCTCCCAGCTCTTTTCACTAAAGGAAGGTAGAAAGGATGACAAGGCACAACGAGTAAACACACTGCATACTTACTTTGATTTCTAAATGCCTGCCCTCACTTAAAGGAATAATAGCTTCTGTATAAATGACTAATTCTGTGTCTGAAACAGAAAAGTACACGGTTAATGTTTGATACCTGAGATAATTATTTTGATCTGGAATTTCCCCCTCAAATTCATGTGCTGAAGTTTTAGTCCCCAGTGCAGTGATATTCAGAGGTGGGGATTTGGGGAAAATGATTGTATCATTAAGACCTTGACCTCATTGGTGGATTAATACTTTGGTGGCATTATTGGGAGGTATTGGAAGATGTAAAAGGTGGATGTAGTTGAAGGAGTGGATACATGGCAGTATGCTCTTGAGAACTATATCTTGTCCAGGGACTTTCTTTTTTTCTTCACCTACCTCCCCTCCTCTTCCTCTCTCTCCCTCTCTCTTTCTCCCTCTCTATCCTTCCCTTCTCCATGATGATGATCTGTCTTACCATAAGCCAAGAAACAATGGAGCCAGTCAACCATAGACTGAAACCCCTAAAGCCATAATCTAAAATAAACCTTTCTTCCTTTAAGTTGTTTTTTCAGGCATTTTGTCACAACAATGAACAGATGATTTATTATTACTTTATTATGCCCAGAAAATAGAACATAAAGAGATAGTAAAAGCACATAGGAACCAGCTTGAGGTGTTCTCATTTGCATAATTTGGAACAATTAAAGTATCAAAAGTAAATAGTATAATTGACAATAACAATGAACCCAAAATAAACATAAAAATTCATAGTAAAACTTCAGTAAAAAGAAGGGGGATACACTTCTTTACATTAAAAAATACAGTTATAAATGTGAAAAAAGTAATAGAATTAGAACATCAATATTTTGCAAGCCCCAAAGTAATAATCAAGTCATGCAAGTATCATCAATGGATGCTGAAGTCCCTAGCTAAGGAACAGCATGATGGCAAAACATTCCCTTCCCTATATTAAATACAGAACTCTGAAGAAAATATAGGTCTTTGTAATGGACACATATGATGGCCACCATCTTAACTGGGTGATAAAATGTGTCATCATCAATAGTTGGGGATCCTGACATAAAATCCTGATGCTTATGCTGCAATATGCAGTACACAGCAATATCCACGAGGTTACTTTGCTAAAAATAAATTAGATCTATGCAAGGCACTAGGCCTAATATGAGATATACAGTGTATAAAGGAAGAAGTTAGATGACACCTTAAAGAAACAATCAGATAAATCCAGAATGCAGTACACACCAGACCTGAACTCTTCAAAACATCAGTGTCATAAAACTAAAAAGGTAGTGGCACTGTTCTAGACTGAAGGAGAAAAAAAAATGCACAAACAATGCAATGAAGACATAATCATTGGATCCTAGAATTTAAAAGCAGACATAAAAAGATATTTGGGAGCCAATAAAGAAAGTAAAGAACTTGAGTATGCACTAGACTTGAAAATCTATACCAGTAAATTATTGTTAATCTCTGTAAGTCTGATAATGGACGACTGTATGCAGGATATTGTTGCTATTCTTTGGAGATGCCTGCTGAAGTAGTTAGAATGAAGTGTTATGATGTCAGCAAGTTAATTTCAAGTAGTTTGGGAAAGATTATTGTGGATGCTTGAAATTTTTTCAAAACTAAAGTGTTTGTGAAGGAAAAGAGAAATGGATGAAAAGAAATAGACCTTCTCCCTCCACTAGATGTTTTCATCCAATTGCCATAATCAAGAATATTCTGATACATAGAGAAAAACACAACACAAAGATGAAAAGAACCGGGTTCTTAATGATGTCTTAGCTAATCCCAGAGCCATTCTAGTCAATGATCTCTTATTTTATGAAATTGTAAATCATTCTTACTTTATAAACCAGCTGCAGTTTTATAACTTGCAAATAAAAGTATTCTAAGTAATAAATAAAATAGCTTACTGTTGCTAAACCTTACCATGTCCTACCCACCATGATAACTGAACATTTTACAGTCACATGAAATGAACGTTATTATTCTTCTCATTTTTTTTTCAGATTTGGAGACCAAGGTGTAGCCAGGTAAGTTTTACTGAAGGTCACATATACATTTTGTAATCCAGCTTTAACTCAAACCTAAGCATCCAGTGATGCATTTCCTCTGAGACTCAGACACTTATATTCAGTTTCTATTTGACATCTTCATTTGGATCTTGAATGGACTCCTTGGGTTTAAATCAACAATATTTTCAGTTCCCTCTACAGAACATGTTTCTCTACTCACTTGCTAAAGACATATAGAGATACCGCTTGGTTCCTTTAGTTGTCCCCCACCACCACCATCACCACCATGTCCATCCAATCTATAAACCAATCTATTCTTCTCTACCTCTAAAACAAACCCCAAATTTGTTCTCTTTTTTTCTCTATCAGCTGCTTAAATCTTGATTGAAGCTTCACCATCTCTTACTTGGACCACCACAGTAAAATCCTGACTGTCCTCCATATGTTCAGCTTTGCCCCCCTGCCTTCTCTCTATACAATTGCCAGAGTAATCTTTCCCTGCCACGGAATGCAGGGTTAACTGCCATGGTTAATTCATATAAGAACTTACATTTTATTTATTTATTTATTTATTTTTTAAATTTTTTATTTTTTTTATTGGTTGTTCACAACATTACAAAGCTCTTGACATATCATATTTCATACATTAGATTGAAGTGGGTTATGAACTCCCAATTTTACCCCAAATGCAGATTGCAGAATCACGTCGGTTACACATCCACAATTTTACATAATGCCCAATTAGTAATTGTTGTATTCTGCTACCTTTCCTATCCCCTACTATCCCCCCAGAACTCACATTTTAATCTTAATTTATTGCTTTGCCAATAAGTCCCTACAAAATCCACCCCTCCCCCACCCCCAGCCCTTCTCTTAGCCTCACCTGAATCCACTCTTCCCCAAGCGCACTACAGACCAGCACAGGTGCCTCTTCCCTGTTCTCACTTTGAGGGCCTTGGCACTTGTTCTTCTCCCTACCTGAAACACTCTGTCCCCAGACATTTGCATCACTGGATCCTCCTTTAGGACATTAAAGTCTTAGCTCGAATGTCTTCTCAGAGGCCTTCTCTGATCACCCAAGTCACCTAGTACCAAGTGCCCAAAAATTACCTTTGTAAAAGTTAATATTACATGTATTTCAAGTGATATTGTTCATTCATTTACTTAGTTTTTTGTTTGTTTGTTTGTCTTCCCTTTCTCTCTTCCCAAATAGGACATGAGTTAACGTGGGAGTGGTAAATCAGTCTGGCTTACTATTTTGTCCCTTGTTCTGAGAATAGTGCCTGGCACACAGTAAGTGCTCAGTAAATATTTATTAAATGAATGAATGAATGATTAATTATTCCATGGCTCTTGACAATTGTCCTTTGCCATTTCTCCACAAAGTAGTATTTACCTACAATATTGATATAGTTGCTTTTACTTGAGTACATGCATATATTCTAGTTTCTCCAAGTCTCTCTTAAAATGTGACAGATTTAAAAGAGACCATGCCACCTGTGTTAGTTTTCTGTCACTATTAATAAAATATCTAATATCACTAACTTGTCAAGAGGAAAGGTTTATTTGGGCTCATGGATTTGGAGGTTCCTATCCAGGATCCACTGTCTGGGGACCATTTTGAGGCAGCAGATCATGGAAAAAGCACATGGTGGACATTCAAACTGCTTATATCATGAACCAGGAAGAAAAAGGAAAGGAAAGAGTCTGGGATCCCACGACCTCCGTCAAGGGCACTCTCCCAGTGACCTAAGGACTCCCGCTCACTAGGACCTTCCCAAAGGTTCTACCACCTCTGAATACAGCCATCCTGGGACAAAACTTTTAACACATAGATCTTAGGGGGATAGCACCACTTTAAGGCAAGATACAACTTAGATATTAGTTGAGATTGATATGGGTTGTCAATGTTAGGAACTCTCTCATACTGCTGGATTTTATTATGCTACTGGTCAACAAACATTCCTATATCTATTTCACATGAGTTGGTATCAGGGCACATCTATTTGTCTATTTTTGTAAAATTGATTTGAAACTAAAATCTAGAGCTTATTTATGGTTGCTATTTTTTTTGTATTGCCAGCCAGTATTTCTGTCTGCTGATCCATTTAAACTAAATTTTATGTCTATGAGCTTAGAATCTCTCTAAACATTGCATGATATTCAGTTTTGATAAGGATATAGGTTTTGTCTTCATTTACATCCCTAAAAAGAAACAAAAAGAAAATTTTGTTTCACTCTGTTGCAGATATAACATCAAGTGGTTAATAAATGAATTATAAATCTTTGGTTAAAATAGTCTCAATCTGCCTAAAGTCCATATCTTACCCATTTAATACTTGGTTGTATTCTTTGCTGAAATTGAGAAATGTATAAATTCAAACACCCATTTAACTTCACCTACCCCATTTCTAAATCCTTAGAGTCCTACACTCAAAAATCTCTTAGTCAAGTGTGGAGCATAGTGATCTAACAATAGCCTAACACAGCTTACTAAGTTCAGTGGTAGAGGTGAGAATGAGGTTCTTCATAAACACAAAAGATGGATACCTAATCCACATTGGCTACAGACTCAGAGAAGACTTCTTAAGCTGAGTAATGAATGATAAGAACATTCTGCTAAATGGAAAAGCAGAGAAAAGCTATTCCAGATGGAGAAAATTATTATTAAGAGATTCTTTAAAACAAAAACACAAGATAGCTCAATACCTTTGGGAAACCAGAACATATCAGTTAGTCCAGGGCTAAGGCATATCGGGGAAGGTGGTACTATTTGTTGCTAGGTACCTTACCATATCTTGAAGCCATAGGTTTTGGACTTATTTCTGTAGATGACAGAAGGACATCCAAGTATTTAATGGGCTGAAGGGAAATGACATGAACAGGTGTACATTTTGGAACGTTTACTCTTGTTATAATATAAAATCTAGTTTAAAAGTTGAAGAAGACTAAAACTAAGAAAAAGAGTTGTATCAGCTATCCATTTGATAAATGAGAATGGTTTGAATCAAGCCAATGTACAGGGATAGAGAGAAGAAAAGCAAAGTAAAATATACTAAAGACAAAGAATATGCAAGTTTTGCTAGACATAGAATAGAAAAATAATAGACAAGAAGTAATTACAGATGACTCTCAGGTCTAGGTATAGGTAGTAAGGCTTATGGTATTAGAAAAGGGGAAAGATAAGCAATTTTGACTTGTTGATTTGTAAACTCTTTTGTATGACAACATGAAGATGTCCAAGGGAGTTTGAGAGTTGTTTCAACAGTGTGAAAGCAATGTTCTCAGATGGAGCTCCAGTTTTCATAAACAAACAGGTGGTGGTTGTAGCCATGACAATGGTTGGGGATTGTGGGCATTTAAAGCTGGGTTGTCTCAAAGGTTTGATGTACATAAGAATTACCTAAGTACTATATTGTGGTTGGCCCCACTTCCCGAGAGACCCATTCTGAACACGTGGGATGGGATGGGTCAGGAATTTTTGTTTTAGCCAGCACTCCAGATGATTCCCACTGTTGGCAGAGAACCCGTTACAGAGCACTAGTTTATAAGAAAATGAGGAAGAGGCAGCCAGCAAGAAAACAAGTAAAGTGAGAAGAAGCAAATAAAGAGAAAAACTATCATAATGGAAAGTGTCCAGGAGTCCAGGGAGACCTGGATTCCAAATGAGAGGGAGACTTGGATTCCAAATGAGACCTGGATTCCAAATGAGAGCATTGCAAGTTACAGAGAGATCAGATAGTACAAGGCTTGAAAAGACCTACTATCCCAAGAGCACTATGCTAACCTTGTTGAGTTAGCTTGGCTTGCTCTGAGCAAGCCTACTTTGGCTTTTTGAACATCACATTCTTTTCTCGCTTAATCATTTGTGTCATATGTTGCTGTGGAATAATGACAAACGCCTTTCTCTCATTTCTGGAATCCACTCTATTTCTTCCGACAAAAACAAGAAGTTTCCTTAATCTACTGGTATCTCTAGGAATCTCTTTTAGAGATTCACAGTATTCATTTGATCATCACTTGTTGCCTTAGCATCGGGGATAAAATTTGAAATTCTAAGAGATGACTAAACGACCTGGGTCTGGTTAGACCAATGAATTGGGAATTTGCAGGAGACAAAGTAACTCTCTTCAAACACAGTGTGACTGTCACGTGAAAGACTAGATTTGGTCTATATGACAGAGGAAGAGTCAGGGGCAACCAGAAGGGATCATGGATCAGAAACTCTGTCCTTTCAATTCACCCTTCCAGTGAATCTCCATCTTCGCCGCCCTTCTCTCTACGTCTGGTGAAGGCTTTCTTCTGCCTAAGGTTTCTTTAGACAGAAGAGATGTTCTCTTGGTGCCATTCTTTCTTGTCCCCCTGGGAGTGCTTCTACCAGTGTGTTCTCACAGTTCTCAGCACAGAAACACACTCAAGAATCTCCTGCCCTGAAATTCTCACCCGCCCTTGCTGTCCCTTCTCCCCTCACACCTCATGAGCCAATTGAGAACTCGGTTTTGTTCCCCAGGCTTAACTGTAATTGCTCTTCCCCAGGCACCAAGGTCCTCACAGCAGCAAAACTAAAAAACAGAACAAAACACTTCTGAGGCCTTCAGAGCTTGTAGACTTCCCTCCAGCATCTGGAGTATCGGATTGTCCTTCTCCTCCTCTGCTCACTTTGGGTGTGTACAGGTCCAGGATGATTGTGTCTTCCTGGTGACAGAACTCTTTGTCATTAAAGCTACACTTCATGTATATCCACCTTTGCTTGCGTTTCTAGTAGATTTTGCTTTACATATCTCAGTTTAATTACACATAAAGGGTTCACGGTAACTGAATTCTTACTGTCCTTTGTACAGTTCATCAAGTAAATAGATGTTCATTGTCTTATTTAGTGTTAAATAGTAATATGATAGTGACCCTTGCTGAGTCACCATGTATATTGTGTATCTTTCTCATAACCAAGCTGTTCTTTTCTGTATCTTGTCCACAGAAAAATGCTTGAATTTCAGAGTCTGTTTTTTTAAAAAAAAATGTGAGTTTAACATCTGTGGGTGTTTTATCATGAGTATATGTGTTTGGTGTTAATTTTATCATATTATTACTATCAGTTTTCAGTGCTGTCTAGTATTTTTCTTTATTTTCCATTTTATAAGTCATAATAGGTTCCATTATGTTGCTGTAATAAATAACTTAAAAGTAGACAATTATGTAAAAGTCCACTCAGGGACCAGACCCTCTTCAGAGAGGCTGCAGGTTGGCCACACGCTGACTCAGGGCTCCGGGGGGCTTTTATGTGAACAAAGGCTTCCAGAGCTGTCATGGTGGGGAAGAGTGAGCCGAAGACTGAAGCACTGAAAATCAAATGCTCCTACCCAGAAGTGACATGAGCACCATCCACTCATATTTGATACCCAAACAGTTAACATGGGCACACATAACTTCCTGAGCAAATCTCCTCTGCACCAAGAAGTAGAAGAAAAGCAGAAATGAATGAAGAGCAGTAATCTCTTCCAAGTATTTTTGTCATGTACTTTATATTTTCTTTTTCCCCATGTCATCAGGAAGAGAAACACCAGTGTTAAGCTACGCTGGTGGTCATTAGTAAGTGGCATGAAATGTTTTCCTAACACTGATTTAATTTTCAATGCCCAGAATAAAATACACACAAAGCACACACACATTGATGTGTATATCTTGTGTGTGATGAAGAAATCAGCATATATTATCCCCTGACTTCCCAAAACTCATTTTTAATATATATATATATATATATATAACTATCATTAATTTCCTTTGAAGTATTAGCCATTTAAAGAATTATTTAAGATAATTAAATTAGAGGTTTTCTTTCCCCCTTATTGCTAGATATGATTTAGATAGAATTTTGTGTTTCAATTAATTTAAGCTACGAGCCCATCCATTCTATCACTTCTTTTTTAATACAGTCTTCAGTTTGATTCATCTCAGAGATATCTGGAATATAGCTCTATGTAATTTTTCAAAAATTATAAATGAGAAAAAATATTTTCTGTGTCCTTTCCTGTTTATTAATATCTTTTGTAACTTTCATACAGTGTGATGCAGTGATAGCTTGTCGAGGCCCAAAATTTTTCTTCCACAATTACATAAACATTTCTCTACAACACATACTCTTGAAACAACCTGATATTTATTCTGTTTGGAGTGATCTTTTATTTTGAACTAATATTTGTGTCATTTTCTTCTTTACCTGAAATCTTAAGACATTCCAAGGGTGTGCCTACATACTGCCTTTTTTGATAACTGCCTGATAACCATTCATTTATTTTGATCAAGGACAGACATCAGCAAACATTTTCTGCAAAGAAGCAGAAAGTAAATATTTTAGGCTTGGAGGGTTATGTGATCTGTCACAACTATTCAACTCACGCAGTCTTGAACTCTTCACACAGCCACTGCTTTCTGCCTAGGATTATGAGGAGAAGAAACAAACTGAGGAGTCTACAGCAATGAGGCTTGGGGAAGAAATACTTGTTTAACTTGCATTGGTGCTAAAACCTAGGAGCTGCAGTGTCAGTAGAAACTGGAGTTATCAAGGGAAGGACATGCAAATGTGTTTGAAGATTCAGAGTGTCACCCATTAGCACACAGTTCTTTTGCTCAATTGGGATAGAAATTGTAAAAAAGACCAAGTAGAACTCTTTTTTTTGTTACCCATTCATTTTCATGTTACCAGCTCATACAGTTACCAGCTCAACGGAGAGTCCTTTTGCTCAACTCAAGGTAGAAATCACAAAGAGGCAAGTGATACTACCTAAACAAAGCTTTATAGAAGCTTGTGCTCAAGCCCAAGGAAGTAAGTGCACTGGTAAGGGTTCCCAGACTTCTTGGGGAGAACTTGAGGAATACAGCTTTTATAGACAAAAGGGTGGGTTTGTGTAGGTATAGTCATGTGTTGCACACAATCTCAGATTTCTGTATACATCTTGTCAGTTCTTTGCTCTTGGCACTGGGATTTGCACTTGACGTGGCAGTTTGCTCAATGCACTGGGTTTTCTGTGCTTGTTTGCAAGAAAAAAAAATGGTCAAGGTACTCACTACCACCACTCCAGGAATTTCATATATCAATGAAGTTCAGGTCTACTATGCTCTGTGGGAAAAGCTGGAAAGCTTGGGAGAAGGGTCAGCAGCTCCTGACCCTGGTCATTGGTGAAAACAATTCTTCAAAATAGCTTATGTTCCACAGGAAATTTCAGTGGGAGAAATTAGGGGCCCTTCCTGCTCTGTCTCCCAAGAGAAATTTAAAAAAATAACATGGGTTGGAAGCTAGAAAGCTATTAACATAAATCCACAACTGAGCGATCCTAAAAGATAAACCTCTGGGACAAGTTGCTTAGATGAGGCTCTCCCTCAACTACGTACAGGGAGGTCTACCTGTGTTTCCAATCTAAGTAATGAGACTGGTATCCATCAATGGCCCCTGCTCAAAGACCTTCAGTGACTCTGCATAACCTTCAAGATAAGTCAAATGACTCATCATGGAATCAAGGTCCTAACCAATCTACTGTACTCAATAACTCAATGCCTAGCCTTCTCTGTCCTCTACACACCCTGTGTTCCATTAAATGCTCTGCAATTACCTTAATGTGCTATACTTTCTCACAAATCCATACCTTGTTCTTTTTAAAGTGTTCTTTGCTATTCTCTGTCTGAAAAAATAAATCTATGTTTCAACATTCAAGTTTAAGGTCCTCTTGCAAATATATATATAAAATATATATTATATTTAATATCTAGAATATAATATATATTTTAAAATGTAATATATATATATATATATATATATATATATATATATATATACTTTAAATCTCTATTCCCAGCATCACTGGGAATTCCAAAACCTTTCTTTCATCTGAATCCACTCATTGACAACAATATTTCTAATTATGGTTTATCCCTAAACTAATATTTCCACAAAGCCAATTCAATTTAACATTATGTAACTGGCCACCCAAATATTAAAAATAGAACATATGCCTAAATAATATAGCAGTATTACTTATAAATAGCATCAGAAAAAGATGCCAGGAACCTGATTAGGGAAGCCCTTAAGAGCATCAAACTGTGGTAAATTTGTTAAATGGAATGTCATGCAACCACTCAAAAGATGATTTTGACACATAAGTAAAATTTTGTTAATTATCAAAATCTTAAAATGACTATTCCTAACTGAGGCATTAAGGCTAAAACATTTTTCTTTTCATGGTTTGCATATTTAGATTTTCTATAACAATATATTTTATTGTCCTATTTATATGTTATTTATTTTACGTATGTTATTGTTATAATAGAACAAAGTATTTTAATTACCTAGTAAAACAATGATCATAATTGGTACTATCTCACTTTTTCTTTTTGGCAATTATTCATTGACCTGCTGGAAATATTTGAATTACCATTACCATTAAAGTGTCCATTGCTCATAGATGTGACCAGACCACCCATGTGAGACCACCTGTGCGTTAACTATGTGGCCCACATCTCAGGGATGTAGTCCCAATTGACAAGCTCATTGCCCTTGACCCATGACTCCATGACTTGAGCAAAAAATGAGAGGAGGAAGCTATTTTGGTTTTAGGAGTTCTCCGTGTCTGTGGTTCCTGAGGCTTGCCTAACTCATGGTTGTCTACAAGGAGAATCTCAATCTTGGTCAGGAGCTGCTTCCTTCTGCCTTCAGCCACCTGTTTGAAGATGCAGAATGCAAATGTACCACACTAGACACCTCTTACGCAGCATTTTGAGTACCAGGCTTTACCTCTGTTTCTAGCAATTGCTCTATCAGCCAGTTTCCATGAAGGCTTCAACCACTTCCTCCTGGTGGAACGCTCTCCTTTCCTGCCCTGGATCATCTTCTGCAGTCTTGTGGGACTCATGGGACCCTCCTGAGCCCTCATACATATACAAACCAAAAATGTGAAGAATTAACAACTTTTGGGCATCTTTAACCAATAGGAAGGGGCAGGATGGAAAAGTGCTTTTCTTTATTCCCTCAAAGTTAAGTTCAAAGGAACTTAACAAGGCTTCTCAGAGAGTCTGCAGGATCAAGTAATCAGTTTGATTACCGAGGCGGAGTGATCAATAATGTTTCCTACTATGAGCTTCCCCTTCTTCGGTTTCACTCTCTGTTCCTCACTGCGGCTCCCTGTGATCCCATTTGTCTCAGAACTTCAGAGATGAACCCGATTTCAGAGTTCATAAAACCATTGTTTTCTTGGGACCAATTCTAATGTTATATTCCTACATTGGAAAGCCTTTCAGGAACATAAAAGTGAGACTCAAGAAAGCTGAGTGCTAGAGCAGATTTGGCCACCAACAAATTTTATGAACGTGGGCAAATCTCTCCCCTTTGCCTGGCCCTTGTCTCCTATGGACACACTTAAAACTCAAAGGATAATATGACTACTAGGAAAATGTCTCTTGGTGCTCTGGTTCCAAAAATAGAGGTTAAATTATTATATTATGTATTGTAACTCATACTGTCCTCTATTTCTAGGAGGCAAGGTTAATGCTTATAATTATTATTAGCAGGGACTTTCAGATAAAACAGAAAATTTTAACTTTCAGATAAAATGGAAAATTTTAACTTGCAGTTTCTACCTTTGGCTAATCATTTTACCTTAGACAAATTATTTAATTCTGGGTTTCAGTTTGTTTATCAAAAAATTGAAATGATACAATTTTCTGGGGAGTAATTTTGCAGGGTTAGTAATATATGTAAGACATATACCAGAGCACCAGCATAGAGTGCACACTAAAAAATCATTGTCATACTTATTTTGAATTTTGGAACAATTTATTTAAAATGTCTGTGATTTTTTATATAAATTTTTGTGTCCTAATTAATGCAAAATATACTAAGTTCAATATACGATAAAATAAAGACTGCATGACTCTGAATAAAAATGTAACATAGCCCTAATCAAAACTTCTACATTCAGAAAGTGGAAAAAGCAGAGCAATCTAAACCCAAAATAAATAGAAAGGTAATAATGAAAAGAAGAACAGAAATCAATGAGTTCAAAAACAAAGCAATAGAAAAAAAATCATTAAACTAAAAGCTGATAATCTAAAAGAAGACACTCAGCATCATCAAATTAACACAAATCAATGTAACATGTACCAAGAATAATGGGGGAGCAAAAATCAGTGCACCCTGAATGTAATCCATGAAAGAAGGGAAATGAAAAGGAAACCCTACTATCACCCAGACATTCTTCCCAGAGGTAATTTCTTAACTGGTACAGGCATGAGAAACCTGATAGTCTTGTTAAGGAGCCAGGAATCAAGGTTGAAGAAGAGAGAAGCAGCTGTACTTTCAGACAGTTTCACCAGAAGGAATTTCTTCAGTATAATAATCCCGTACATTAAGAAAAATCATCAAACAAACTTAAAAATTGACACATAATGAAAGAGATACATTCAGACATCTGATCTCCAGGCTGAACATTCACCAAAATAGACCATAGACTGGGCCATAAAATAAGTTGTAAAAATCTTTTAAATTAGTTCTTAAAGATTATATCCTCTGGCCACACTGTAGAAATTTTCAGCAAAACTATGAAAAAAAAATGCAAGTATTTGACAATTAAACTACATTCTTTTAAGTAGTAATATTTACTTAATAGTAAATATTATAAAAATTACAAATATTTTAAACTATGTAAAAGTAAGTAACATAAAATCAAGACAAAAACTATAAAGGCTAAAGCATTTTAAAGTAAGAAATGTATACCTTTTGTTTTTGTATTATAAAACAAAGGTCTTGAACAAATGATCTACATTTGCACATTCATAAACAAGAAAAAGGACAAATTAAACCCAAAATAAATGGAAAGAAGGTAGTACTGAAGATAAAAGCAGAAATCAATGGTTTAAAAAACAGAAAAAGAAGAGAAAAATTCATGAACTAAAACCTGAATATTTAAAAAATAACCAAAATTAATATATTTCTAGTTAAACAGAACAAAAAGAAAAGAAGATATAAATTACCTAATAATGACTTTGAGGACAATTTCTTTTTTCCAGGGACATCCCTAGAATCTAAGTATCCCAAGATTCCATCCAACCTGGATAAAATGGATAAACTCCTTGAAAAAAAAATTAAAAAATTGGCTTAAGAAAGAAATATGTCATCTGAATAGTCTTACATGTATTAAAGAAATTGAATTTTAATTTACAACCTTCCCCCAAATAAAAATTCAGGTCCAGATGGCTTCTTTTATGAATTCTACAAAACATGGTTTAACTGGAGAAGGGAACATTCCCAACTCATTTAGGAACCCAGAATTAACTTGGTACCCAAACCACACGGTAATATAACAAGAAAGGAAAATTACAGATCAATATTCCTCATGAGGATAGATCAAAAATCATAATTCTTTTAAAAAATAACAAATAAAATTCAGAAATACATAAAAAGCGAGCATTATCACAAAACAAAGAAATCTGTAAAAAGATAATTTTCCCCCATGAATGCAAGATTGATTGAATTTGAAAATCAAACAATGTAACTTACTGTATTAATGCCCTAGTAATTAATAAAGGATAAAAATCACATCATTATTACGTAGAAAAAGTATTCGACACCATTTAACACCCATTCATGGTAAAAACTCTCAGAAAAACTGGCTATCGACATAAACCTGTCTGTGAACAAAGCCATGAGGACAACGTCAGAGCAATCATATTTAATGTGGAACAGTAGATCAAAAAGGCCAAGATGTCTACTCTCACTTCCATTCAACATTATACTGGAGGTCCTAATTAATTCAATAAGATAAAAGGAAGAAATAAAGTCAGGCAGAACCAAAAGGAAGATATAAAATTGTCTTTATCTGTAAACAATAAAAATTTGAACATGGAAAATCCTATAAATCTCCAAAACCTGCTACTGAATAATATTTAACAAATCTGCAGAATGAATGGCAAACACAGGAAGATTGATTTTATCTCTGTATGTAGTGTTGAACAATTGGAAATTGACATTTATGTAATTCATAGCAGCATCCAAAAGTTGGACATTCTTAGGGATAAACTTAACAAAATATCTAGATTTATACTACTACTATATCCGTACACAGTAAACTAAAAAAAAAAATAATAATACTATTGAAAGAAATTAAGAGGATCTATAGGCAATATATATCTATGGAAATATATGTCATATTTATGGATTCAACACTCAATATTGCTAAGGTGGTGGTTCTCCCCAGATTGACCCATAGAACTAGTGCAATCAAAATCAAAATGCCAGATGGCTTGTTTATAAAAATTGACAAGTGGATTCTAAAATTAATATAAAAATGCAAAAGGACTAAAATAGCTCAAACAAATTTGAAAAGAAGAAAATCATGAGAAGAGGTATGCTACTTGATTTGAAAGCATATAATAAATTGGCAGTGATTGAGATTGTGTCGTGCTGACATAGAATTAGACATGTAGAACAGCTGAACCAAATACAGACTCCAAAGAAAGCCACATTCTTATGATCAATTGATTTCAATAGAGATGTCATATTAATTAATAGAGGAAGGTGGTCTTTTAAATAAATGGTGCTGAAACATGAGGACATCAATATAGAAAAAAAATAAATTAAATAACCCCACCCTTTATTGCTTGTCATACAAAAAAAAACTGACTTGAGAGAATCATAGACTTATAGGCAAAAGGTTAAACTATAATATTTATAGAAGAAAACAAAGGAGAATTTCAAAACCCTAGGGTAGACAAGGATTTCTTATACACTTCATGAAAGGCTGGAACCATAAAAGAAATAATAAGAAATTAAAGTTCTTCAAAGCTAAAATCTCTGTCCTTCAAATTATTTGTTAATGAAATGTAAAGGTGACCCAGAGATTAGAAGAAAAAATTTATAATATTTATATACCTGCCAACAGTCCTTTATCCAAAATATATAAAGAATGCTACCACTCAATAAAAAGAAGACAACCCACTTAAAATTAGCAAAATATTAAGATACACTTTTTGGAAGAACATTAATGAATGGCCAATAAAGCACATGAAACATAAATCACATTATTAAAGAAATGTAAATTTAAACCATGGGATGCCATTACATACTCATTAAACTGCCTAAAATTACAAAAAAAAAAAAAAATACCCACTCTTTGTTTTGGCAAGCATGTGTAGTAACTGAACCTCCTGTATATTGCTGTGGGAATGTAAAATTACATGATTGTTTTATAATATGGTTTGAAGGTTTCTAATAGAATATATGCTTGATATATGACCTAGCAATCTCACTCCTATGCGGATTTTACTCAGAAAAAGAAAGCATTTTCCATGCAAAAACTTGTACATGAATGTGCACAGATTTTAACCTCAAACTAGAATCCAAAAGTGAATGGCAAATATAATATGGCAAGTTCGTATCATTCAGCAAGGAAAGGAAGAAATTTTTTATGTGCTACACAGACAACAGGAACAGATTTCAAAAATATGTTCTGTGGGCAAGACAAATGCAAAAGGGCATACACTCTATAATTCTATAATTCAATTTACATAATGTTACAGGATAAGGGGGAAAAATCTAATCATAGCAGGGATTGCACGTGTTGTAGAGTGGAGATTGATTGTAGAGGTATACAAGAAAAGTTTTTGAAGCAATTGAGTTTTGTTTCTTGAGTTTTAAAGTTGTTTTATAAGTTTAAGAATTTGCCAAAACTCTCAACTGTACCTTAAAATGTGTGCATTTTAGTGTAAGTAAACTGCACTTCACTGGAGTTCATTTTAAAAAAGCAAAAATAAACACAGCTAACCCAACCAATAAAATAAATAGCTTTCATGGGAAGACAATTTCAAATAAGCAACCTAAGAAATTATGTCAACTATAGACACTGTACTAAAAGAAATACTAAAATAACTTCCTTAGACTGAAGGTAAATGACATCAGATAAAAATTTGGATGTAGAGAAATAAGTATCAGAACTGCTAAACTTGTAGCTTAATACAAAATAATACTTTTTTCTTTACTTCATTTTTTTAGAAATCAACTAATTATTTAAAATAACTATTGTAACATTGTACTGTGGGTTCATAATAATACATTATTGAAATAAGTGACAAAATAGCACACCTATGTAGAAATAAATGCAATTATTTTAAATGGTTCTTACATTTTTATGTTAATGACACATGTTAACTTTAAGTACAAAGTAGTAAGTTAATAATGTATAATGAAAAGTGAGTAGACCAGTAAAAACAACAAAGATATAAGGATTAAAAGATAGTAGAGGAATTAAAGCAGAGCATTGGGGAAAAAATCCAAAGAGTGCAAATAAGACAGGAAAAGTAGAGGAGAAGCTGCAAAATGGAGTAAACAGGAAACAAATACCTAAATAGCACTAAATATAAATATTTCAATTATTTCATTAAATATAAATGGACAAACATTTTAATTAAATGGCAGAGGTTATCAGTCCAGACAGAAAAAGCAAGTGTAAGTGTATGTTGCTTATAAGTAATAAGCTATCAATACAAATATACAACCAAGTTTAAAGTAAAAAAGCCTTATTTAAAAATACTTAGTATTAAAAATAAAAATACTAAGTATTAAAAATCTTGGGAATCTAATCCCTGTCTCAGGTTCTGCTTCCTAAGGAATCTGACCTAAACTATATGTCATTCAAAATATTCTTATAATTATTCATTTGATTATAAGCAATATATTATAGCCCCACTAAGAATACACATATAGGATCTTTCCATATGCAAAGGAATTCCTATAAGCTTTGAACACTTTTTCAAGTCATCAGCATCACATCCTTGGACTGGCCTTTAAGGTGGTGATGTGATTGGAAACCGTTATTAAATTATATACAGTTCTCCAGCACATCTGTACAATTGGAGAAATCTCATCCAGGCCTGAGCCTTCTTCCAACTCTAATGAATTCCCAGGCTGCATTCTAATCCTTTCACCACTTGACTTTGCTGTCTAACAAGGATGTTTTGAGCAGGTGGGACTGGCGTTTGGCCTATTTAGACTTTCTAGTCATAAATGAACTGGGGCTTTGGGACTCTATCAGAGAAAAATCCCTGAGTTCTTTGCAGACTTAACTGGATGAAATTTTCCCTTGGAAAAAATCTCTACTGGCAAATTATATGTGTAACATGGACACATGACATATTCATATTGTCTTTCCTTAGAGAAATTTGAATTTATGCTCCCTGTTTTATTTTTCCATTTAGTAATATTACACAGCCATATAGAACAGGGAAAAAAAGACAACTCTTCATATTTGCCTACAAATTCAACCTTTTTGATGTTCTTCATTCCTTCCTGTAGATCAAAGTTTTCATCTCTTGTCTTCAATCTGAATAAGTTATTTCAGCATTTCTTATTGAGAAAGTGTTTTGGTGACAAATCCTCTCAGATGTGTTCATCTTTTGATGCTCATATTTATTTTCATTTGTGGTGAGGGGAAACCGGCTATTCTTTAATCAGCTTCGTTGTGTCATAATTTGGGCTAATGCCTTGGTGTCTCAAATCAATGCCGTGTGAAGGCAGGACCCATGATTTACTTTGCAAAAGCATAGCACAGTGGTTCACAGTCCAAATTCTGAAGCTGGCAGCCTCAATCTTAATCTCAGGTCTACCCCCAGAACCTAACTCTACCACCAGACTTAACCTCTCCACTCAGTGCCTCAGTTTTCTCATATATTAAGGTGAGGAAAATAATAAACGTAACCACTTCAAAGAATTTTTGCAAAAGATTGTATGAGCCACTGTATGCAATGTTCTCGGAATGATTCCTTGCACAATAGACTCACTATGTAAATGTTTGCTATTGTTGTTATTATTATTCCTAATCTCTGTATTCCCAGCAACTAACAGAATGTTTACATCTCAGTGAATCCTTATCATAAGTTCAATAAATGAATTTTTCATAGACCATGTAAACCCTTTGGATGTAGGAGTTGTAATCACTCAGGAACTCCAAGATTATTCCTTTTGCTCTTTGCCTCCCTAGACTCATTCCCTGCTGAGAGCAGTATGATTCCCTTTCCAGTTTCCTAGCAGTAGCTAAGCTGGGCTACTTCTCTCATCCCTATTTCAGGTTTTGCTGTCACTGCTTGCCCCATCTCCATTAACTTTTCAAATCCATATAAGCATTCAGATGGACTATTCTCCATGAATCTTTTCCAGATCCTCAAGTAAGACCTTCTTTCTCCTTTCCCTGGTTCTTGAGGTTTTGCCTGACCCTTCTTCTCAGCCCTCTCCACACTTTATTACACCCTTCAGATCTGGTCATTCACTCATATATTTCCTGTAGCCAGGAAAAAAATTTAAACATCCCAGGACCAATCCTCTTTGGTTCTGAGATACAATACCCTGAATGCTAGGCTGTCCTGTCTCATATCTCAAGGCAGATATTTGGATTTTGGTTTCAGACCCTGTACTTGAATTCCTAGGTTAGAAATTGGCCTAGCGTTCTGGTTATGTATCTTCTACCACAACAAAACCAGACAAGGATCCTGGTCTCCAGTCTGGGTTGCAACTCTGACAACATAATTTCTGCTATCTGCCCCATCACTAGGTACTACTCCCAGCCAACCCACAGTGGCCAGTCTTTACCCCTTGAAACAGATGTGTGATGCAGAAAGTCACCTGTCCAGAAAGCACCCATGTCCTCATTCTTAGGAAGGAACACATGAAACCCTCACGGGGCATCAAAGGTCCTTTTTATCTTTCTTATTTCATCTCCCACCTTCTACACTGCTTATTTTCCTTACAGTCTCCCCTTACAGTCTTCTGGAAAGTTATGAGGGAAAGTCAAGGCTGGTCTGTTCCTATAATACCTTTGGACTCGTAACTTAACCAGTTCTTAGTTATCTTTTAAAACTCTCTTCAGTCATTCAACCTACATAACCGAGGACAAGTCCAAAGCCTCTGCTAGTGCCTCTGTTTCTATTGCAAATGCTCCGTAACTAGCAACTTTGGACGTGAACTTTTTACAAGTGCAAGCTCTGTGCAAAGGGTGGGGTGTATTCAGCAAGGCAAGATTTAGCAACACCGGTGCTCTCAGGCATGTCAGAGAGAGCAAAGTATGAATCAGCTTTTCATTTCTAATTCCCAGGCTTGAAGTTTCTTCTTATAGATCAATGGGCTTTCTGTGGATATGAGTCATTTCAGTGTTCTAGATATGCAAGCAGAAGGCTGTTGGTCAGAATTACACATATGCTACCATGTTCAGAATCCAGGGATCTCCAGAGAGAATGTGTTTTCTAAGAGGAAAACTATCGCTCCAAAGGTGTTAAGGAACCCAGAGAGAGTGATTGCCCACAACTCATTGCGTATCTGGCCCCCAAGCAATACTTTTTCCTATTAGGGGAAGCTTTGAGTTGCTGCAATTCATCATAAGCCTTTATAAAAATCTCCTTTCTTGAAATGTGCTCTGTTGCCAGGCACTATATCTGACAGCTCCTCACTTTTTCAAGCAAGGGGCTCGATAATTTCTCCATTCCTGGCCTCAGCTTCAGTCAGTATAAATGAGTCAAAGCTTTAAAAAGGCATCAAGGAATTATGGCTATTCTCCTCCCTAACTGCATCCCTATCTGGCTTCCATCATGATAATAAATAATGTTCTTGATAGCTGAGCACACCTGGTACCTGACCAGTTAAAATAAAATTCTGTTTCTACAGTGGCCCACACTTCAAAGTCGAGGGTACTTACCACTTAGTTAATCCATTCATGGCTCATCTGGATTTGACTCTCCTTACCTCACAGTTGGGAGAGAAATGACAGTGACAGCCCTTAAAAGGATGGCTGGGACTTAATCTGTGATAAGATGTGGGAACTGGACACAAAGAGGACAGCTCTGTTGAGAGCCACAGCCAAAGGGGCCCCAGCAAACTTCCAGCTGCCGGCTGATGATTGGCTCACAGCAGCCCCAGCAACATCTAGCTGATTGGCTCCTCTGCGGTGATGTTCATTGGGCTGTTTCCCCGCCCTTCAGACTGCCAGCTGATGATTGGCTCACAGCGGCCCCAGCAACATCTAGCTGATTGGCTCCTCTGCGGTGATGCTCATTGGGCTGTTTCCCTGCCCTTTCAGACCACGGAGCTGCTCATTGGGGGACTTCTTTGGCTCCGCCCACACAACCCAGCCAATTGGCCTCAAGAGCAGGAGGATTGTGGGAGGTGGAGAGGCTGGTATGGGGGTGAGAGGCTTGTGGGAAGCCGATGGTGGCAGTTGGGCTCTGAGGTTTTTTTCCTGAGGAGCTGTTTTGTTTGGCGTGTGTAGTTCTAAAAATAAAGTTAGTTTCTTTTGACAAGTGGCTCCTGAATTCTGCCCAGCCAGACTGCAGCACTGCTCTTCTACCTGGACTAATCTGTTTGCCTCAGTCATCTGGTGAAGCTGAGTGTGGCCCTTGGCCATCATCATTAGCCAAGTGGAAGATGCTTTAAAGGCACAGTAGGGCCTACTCTCTCTCAGGAATGGCCTTTGATCCATCAGTCAATGCCTGAGAGATTGGAGTTTCGCTGCATTGTCTGGTCTGAGCAGGTTCCCAGCAATGGCAACAACCTTCCATTTGTGGGAGAAGCTCAAGAAGAACCCTCTTCTACACACCCAAATAGGGGTACTATGGTGGACCCTTTCCATAACGACCCTGTGTGGTCCATGGTAGCAACTCCCTATTAGAGAAGCAATGTCTGAGACATAGGTCCAAACCCAAGTCTGTTGATGCCAAATCTGTGCTCTTTGTTATGTGGTTTCACATAATGTAGTTTCCCACCACTTAATTCAGATATGTTCAATGTATTTGGGTCTCAGAAACGTTAGAGAATTGTTGGGTAAAATCTTTAACTGAGATATTTGGATATGAGGACTCAATATTTCCTGTTCTTTGATGTCGTCGTGTGGTATAATTTGATATAGTAAATGAAAGAGGAGAAAAATTCTGTGAACATTTAATCCCTTGATCTCTCAAAAACTTCACCCAGCTCACCTCAGCAACATCTGACCTGTGTATCCAAATGTACATAAGTAATTCAATCAAGTCAGGCTTGACTGCCCAAGGAATGGCCATCAAGCAGATAGAAAGATACAGGGTAGCCTGGGGATTTAGGCATCATTTCTTTGGGTCTTCAGAAGAAGTGGATTATCTACCAAAGTTCTTCATTCTCTATTTCCCTTATTCCTTTCTCTTATCACATTTATTTTTTTCTTTCATTCTTCTATTCTTTTTCCTTACTTTTCCTTTAATTCTTCCACAAGTTCTTATTAAATACCTACATATACATGGGTGTCTGAGTTACAGTGATATGCCTGGCTATTATCATGTAGGAGCTAGTACCCTGAATTGAGTAATACACATAGTTATAAAGTACTATCCTCCATAGGAGGAGTTTGGAAAAATATGTTGTAGAGGTAAAATGTACTATCAGTTAACTTTTAACTGGAAGATGCTCCTCAAAGTTTGGAGGAAACGAATGGATAATATGTAGACATAAAAAGCCAGGGGAAGGGAACCCAGCAAAGGAAACTGTAATGTGCAAAATAATGCCTTCCAAACCAAAGACGTACATCCTGATCCTCAAACCTGTGAACATGTTAGATTACTTGGCAAAAGCAAATTAAGGTTGCAGGGGAAGTTAAGATTGCTCCTCAGGGCTGGGGTTGTAGGTTCATGGTAGAGCCCTTGCCTCATAGGTGTGAGGCACAGGGTTTGATCCTCTGCACCACATAAAAATAAATAAATAAAATAAAGGTATTGTGCCCACCGACAACCAAAAATATTTTTTAAAAAAGATTGCTCATGCCTTAAACTTAGTGTAACTAATTAAAACAAATTAAAAAATTTTTAAAAAAAGATTGCTCATCATCTGACATTAATTATATAATTCCAAATTATAGATGAGGCCCAGTAAGATCCATTTAAAGTGGAAGAGGGAGGCAGAGAGTAAGAAGTAGGGTTAGAGAGATGGCACATTGCCGGCTTTGAAGGTTAAGGGAGGTGGCCACAAGTCCAAGAATCAGGGTGGTCTCTAGATGCTATAAAAGGCAAGGAAAGAGATTCTCTCCTGGAGCCTCCAGAAAGCAACACAGCCCTGCTGATACCTTGACCTTAGCCCAGTGGGAGCTGAGGCAGGCTTGTGATCTCTAGAACTGCAGAATAATGAATATGTGTTGTTTTAAGCCACTAAGTTGGTGGTGCATTGTCACAGAAGCACATGGAAATGAACACAGGGGAAATCACATGAGGGAAGGGTGGAAATTGACTCCTTTCTTTTGTAAAACAAAGTCAGAAATGAGGCTTGGAAGGTAGGTAGGAAACTAATCATGAGGGGAATAGGGGGCCACTGGAAAGTTCAAAGAAGGGAGGAGATGGTTAGCCCTGCATTCAAGAGCCATCATTATGGTGGCTGTGAGAAGGAGAAGTCAAAGCAAAAGAAGTCAGAGAAATCAGTGAGGAAACTGTTGGAATGGTTTCAGCAGGGGTGAGCTCTCAGGGAGGGCAGTGTGGTAGGAGAAGGGAAAGTAAGTCATTGGATTCATTTATTCCACATTTGGAGAGCCAGCTCTGTTTGCAGGCCCTGTTGCAGGTTGGGGATACAGGGCAAGAACATGGCTGGCGTTTTAACTCTTTCTGCAGGATGCACAACCTAGAGCTAAAATAGACAAATAAGTATAAAAGGTGTTGGGGGAGAATAGGACTTCGGGGAAGGATTTTATGAGAAGATAGCATCTGAGTATAGACCTAAAAGAAAAGGAGCACCAGGAAGATATCATGGTGCAGAGCCTGCCTGGCAAGAATCAGAAACCCAAGTGTGTTCACAATAAAGGAGGAGACGGTGGCTGAGAAAAAGCAAAGGTGTGAGTGACAGGCACTAAGGTCAGAGGCACAGAGTGGGGGCATCTGTTAGTGTCAAAGATCCCTGTGAGAGGTCGGCTTTTACTCTGATTGAAATGAAGGCATTCTGTGTTAGAACTGGGAGGACTAGACGGCTGTTTTATTCTCAGAGCCAAAGGTCTGAGAGGAGTGAAGAGTCTTCTCCTATGGCTACAGTTGCTGGACTCACGCGAGCAAATCAAGATGTTCCACTACATCCACTGAAAGAAAACCACGAGGCTGCACATGGGAAATGTGAGCAGCGACAGGAGCCATTTAGGATTGTTCACACCAAGCTTGACTAAAAGGCAGGTGCTTTACCTCAAAAACATTTCTATCTTGCTTACCATCATTTCTTCATGGGTCAAAGCCAGATTGGTCAGTATAACGAGAGAGAAGATTGGATCCCAAAGCAGTGGATGTTTTCCTACAAAAAGACAGAGAATTCTGTTCAATTTGCAATAAGAAAATACCCCACAGTGATGATAGTACCAGGTGTAGTCTAGGTCTCAGTTTCTAAATTGAATTAAGGAGGATGGTTTAGTTTCCAAAAAAATCAGATGATCTGTTCAAGGATTTTTTGGCTGTAGGACCTGTGGTTCCACCCCTGAAACTGAAATTAAGACCTCAGATTTATTCAGTATACAATTAGACACACAGGTAAAGGGGGAGAAAACAAGGGTTTTCAGTTTTGGGGACTTTCTAAGGCCTGGTATGCTGATATTATAGAGCAGGAAAAAAACATCACATCATAGCAATAAGAGCATAAACCTGTGTTTTAACCTCAATACTATCTCTTACCAATTATGTGAACCCTTGAAATCCTCTTGTAGAATAAGACAGGGTATAAATACACAAATGTATAATGATAACCATGTAATGTTGAACCAGTTATTTCACCTCTCTGAGGCTCAGATCTACATCTGTAAATTGGGGATATTAGTGCCTATTCCATAGTACTACTGTGAGGGTTAGAGAAAATGCATGCACCAAATGTAAACTAGCTCCTTCACCACTTAAGAGTGTTAAAATGGAAGAAAATGCCATTATTATTACCCTAAAAATAAAATTAAAAGTGACAATTCCATTAGAAATTGAAAACCATGATAATCCTGCTGAGGAGCAGCACATTACAGACACTAGCTCAGAGAAAAAGAGAGACGAGTAAGTCAAGTCTGGCTTCTTCACATCATCTTCTAGCAAGCTGAAAGGTCTCTGATGGAAAATCTCGTTCACAGTTTGACCTGAGAGGAGAGGGGGAGAGAGGGAGAGAGGGAGGGGGAGCGCTTTTTGCTTTCCCTGGCCCTAACCTAGACGTCTTATTACCTCACCAGGACCCCCTTGCTACTGATTGAGGAGCACAGACCTAAGGGGCACTCAGGCACTGTCCAAAGTCACACTGATTTTATCTACAACAAATGTGTACCTCAAGAGTCTCTGATGAGAGAAAGGCAAAGAGGGCCAACAAGATCTGCCTCCTGTCCCTTACCTACTCTGAGCTCCATGGCAGAGCTGCATCTCGTGACCGGTGACCCTGAAAACGACATTTCCCCAGCACTGTGCAAGCTCACGTCCTGCTGAGTTTGGCCAATGAGACACATGAGAGGGACATAAAAGAACAGGAGAAATAAATAAGCCTGGGTATTTCTCCCCATTTCTCTCTTGGCTCAGAGAATAACCTCTAGAAGTGGCCAAGTGGCTCCAGCTCCCTCGTCGTGACTCCAGCCCCTGGACTCCAGCTGTATTACCTCCACCTTTTGTCCCTCCAGCCTCCGACTGATGCATTGCTGTCCCTACTTCAGTGTTCAGCTTTTCTTCTATCTGTAGAAGCAGATGTCTACATTATTTTCCCTCTGCTTTAAATGCTGAAGTGTCTACATTAATTTCCCTCTGCTCCTACCCTGGCTGATACAGCTCATACTGATGAGACTGAGCTGTAACCAGGACAAACGTGGATGAGGCCAGAGTGGCCTCACAAGACAGGAGTGTCTTGGAGTGTGCTACACCCCAGGATCTGACTATGTTCCGTGTGGTCTAAAAATTCACTTCTGTTGGAAGTATATTCCCAGATTCTAAACTGGCAAGATTTTGAAGGATAATCCTAGTGTTTATTTTAAAATTCTGATGACAAGGAGGCTGGGGATGTGGCTCAAATGGTAGTGCTCTCGCCTGGCATGCATGTGGCCCGGGTTTGATCCTCAGCACCACATACAAACAAAGATGTTCTGTCCGCCGAAAAACTAAAAAAAAAAAAAAAATATTAAAAAAAAATTCTGATGACAATACGTTAACCTATAACTTAAGTTTCAAAAGTCAATTTTATTTCTTCAGATCCAAACTGGGGGAAAAGGAACAGCAATAACCAGTGGCATTGTCAGTAAGCTAGTTCTGGAAGAAGGTGAAGGAGGAGGCAGTAGCTTTAACTTATCACTCCTGACAGTTCTGTTGCACAAAAACTCCCACTGTGGCTAAATTCCCAAGAATCTTAACAGTTCTCTCTCATGAGATGTTACAAATTAGGTCCAGGACAGGCCCTGAACACCCTACTATCATCTTCAAGAATGAACTCAAGTAGAAACTCAAGAAAATCCACCTTTGCTTAAGATTGACCTGTAGCTTTCTTTACTACCTAGAGCTATGGGGGGGAAAAGTCTTACTATTCTATGGAACTCAAGTTTATCTCCCATAGAGATTATGTTTGTCTATTTGTTTGCTTATTTATGTCTTCCTTTTTTAAGAAAGGACTTAAGGGGGGGTTATAATATAAATGCATTCAATACAAAAATAGATTAAATTGAACTTAGAATAAGTACACGAGAAAAGTAGAACCAAGGGAAAATAAAAGCTTTAACAGAAATAGAAAAATCAAATCAAAAGTAAGCTTACCACACGAGACACATGGTATAAAGACTTTCCAGGCCATTCTGATGCATGTAGAAAAAAAAATAGACATCCAATGATGAGCCACTTGCAGAAGTTCCTGTTTCCAGCTTCCAGTAGATTTGGCCATCTGTGCAAAATGATGTGGCAAAGGAGCCCCAGTGGGTCAGTCTGGACATTAATGTTACACCCAGGACTTCTCTGGAAAGGTAGTAAATGGGTCTAGTGTCCCACTATATTCCTACAAAGGCATTTGGCAGTCTAGTGAACTCCTATTGCCTTGTCGATTTGTCAGAATTGCTATTCTGGAGCAAACCCCAGTCTCCTGGAACAGCCTCGCTAGGGGCACTCATTGGATGGTAGATTTATCAAGCTCCTACTAAGTCAGACTGGCAGCTTTTGAGAGCTTCAATCCAGCTCTGCACAGACAATGACTGTCAAGCAGAATAGCTGCCCCTGCCTTTTCCAGATCCAGGAACCCACAACAGCCAGAAAATCAATTTCTGGAGCACCAGCAAGCCCCGAAGCCAAAGAACAGGAAGATTCTTTAAAATGAACACGTATCTTGGCATCGGTGACCTATGGTCATTGGATGCCTACTATACATTTTGGCAGGTCTTTCATTCATTGGTGATGAAACTTCAATATGATACTTTACCCAGTTCCCCAAGCCTGTCGGGAAGAACCCTGAGTGTCTCCTCCATGCAGGGGGCTCTCATGCGTGTTCTCCCTCCCATTGCCCACCTCTCTCTTCTCAGTTTGCTCAGATATTAGGATGTGTTTCTGCTTAATCAAATGAATTAAAAAAAAAAAATACTTACCTGGCACAAGAACAGACATTGAACAATGAGTTGAATGGAAGCCCTACTCCTGGCTCATCCTAGCATCCCAGGTCTATCAATGCTGTCAGTTAGACCTTTATGGAAAAGTCCTGCTTTTTCTGGGATCCCAATTGGATTAGGGCCCAGTCCCCTAGATGACATCCATGGGACTCCTAGTGTTTCTCAGCACCTTTTCCCACATACCTGTGCTCAGTCAGGCCTGGCACATGCCAAGCTTGACAAATTCTCTGGGCTCTGTGCCTTCCTGCCTAGCTACACTTCCAGGTAACCAATTGCTGTAGCCAGGACTCTTTCCTCAAGGGTTCTCCTCTAATGCCAGACCCTTTCTATTTTCATGCCTTCCCTGAGCCTAAACCTGCAGAAAAGACCCTGAACCTGATGCTTCAGGAAAAATGCACTAATAAGACATTGGCCCATCAACCTTTGTGGACTGGCTTGTGTTAGGGAAACAAATATCCAGATTCTGGAACTTCCATATGCTAAAAATCGAAAGGAATTGGCAGGACTAGTTTAACCAACAGTGATGTGTGCCCAGCCTTCAGACAACACTCACTCTTTGTGGTCTGCATTCAGGTACATCCAGCCATGAATTTCCTTGGAGGAGGTTATAGAAACTACTCAGGTCTCAGCTATAAAACAAAGATTCCCTTTGGAGACAGATTTGGTGTTGTGACAAAAGCACAGAACTTAAAATCAGCAAAACTGAGTTCACAGGATAATTCTTCCTTTAATGCATGAACTTGCACAAGATAGTGTCTCTGAATTTTAGTTTCTTCATCTACAAAATAGAAATAACAAAAATATATTTCTAGCCAGATTGAATCACAGTCTAAAAGAGAAAAAAAATGTAAAAATTCCTCACAAACTGAAAGCACAACACAATGTTGCATTTTATACTCATTTGTAGCTGATATCTCCAAGAAGCTAAGAGTTTAAAAGGCTGCCAAGGACTCAGTAATAAGAAAGACAAAGTGAATTCAACAAGTTTCAACCTCCAGTGACGGAAAAATATCCTGGGCAGATTAAGTGTACAGATGACAATAATTAAATGTGTACAAGATATTACAAAGTATTGCAGAACTGGATGGGACAGCAATAGTTCTAAGACCAGAAGTGTATTGGTATTTGTGAGTTAGCACAATTTTACTCAGGCCATTCCCCAATCCCTGAAAGTCAGAACAGTAGAAAACTAGTGTAACCAACACGAGGAGTCAGAGAATAGAATTCTAAAATTGGTAAAACAACTGAAAAATGAGTCTGAGGGGTGTTCGGGAGAGGAAAGATCCGACAGAAATGTGCAGAAAAACTCTGCAAATAAACTCTGCTAAATGTCATTGATTGGCTGCTAAGTTAGAAAGAACACAAAAGTCAAAAACTGAAAGACCTGAGCATAGATTCCTATTAATATCCATCCAGGAAAGACAAAGTTTGGAGTTCAAATCCAACCAAGTTTATTGTCTGCTGGAACAAACATGAACACACTTCAGAAGAAAATCTAGTGTCTCTACAATGTATCTTTTACAAAGTCTACATATAATTAAAAAAATTTCTAGACATGAGATATAATAAGAATATATTAAAAATTTAAATGCTTTTCTTTGTTGGAAGGCTTTTCATTATTGCTTTAATCCACTGCTTGATATTGGTCGGTTTAATTGATTTAATTTAATTGGTTTAATTTGGGCAGGTCATGTATTTCTAAAAATTTGTCAATCTCTTCCGGATTTTTCTGATTTATTGAATATAAGTTTTCAAAATAGTCCCTAATGATCCTCTGGATTTCATCAATATATGTGGTGATATCTCCTTTTTCATTTCTAATTTTGTTGATTTGGGTCTTCTCTCTCATTCTTTTGGTTAGTTTAGCTAGGAGGTTATAAATTTCGTTTATTTTTTCAAAGAATTAACTCTTTGTTGCATTAGTCCTTTGTATTTTTTTGTTCTCTTTGTCATTAATTTCAGCTCTGATAGAAATTATTTCCTGTCTTCTACTGGTTTTGGAAATTCTTTCTGCCTGCTTTTCTTGGGCCTTGAGGTGTAGCACTAGATTGTTTATTTGGGATCTTTCTGTTGGGAAAAAAGATACACTTATTCATTCCTGATGGGACTGGAAATTAATACAGCCACTTTTAAAAGCAGTATGAAGCTTCCTCAAAAGACTAGGAATGGAACAACCATATGACCCAACTACCCTACTCCTTAGTATTTATCCAGAAGAACTAAAATCAGCCTGCTATAGTGATATCTGCATACCAATGTTCAGGGCAGCACAATCAACAATAGACAAGTATGGGATCAATCTAGGGGCACATCAATAAACAAATGGCTAAAGAAAATGTGGTATGGAATTCTACTCATCCATAAAAAAAGAATAAAATTATGTCATTTGCTGCTAAATCAATGGAACTGGAGAACATCTTGCTAAGTGAAATAAGTCAGGCTTATAAAGTCAAGGGTTGAATATTTTCTCTCATACATAGACGCTAGAGAGAGAAAAGGAATAAAAGGAGAAGTATGAAAACAAAAGGGAGATCAATAGAGTAGAAGTGAGGAACCAAAGGGAAGGGAAAGGGGAAGAATCAGAGAATAAAATTGACCAAATTATATTAGGTGCATATATAAATATACCACAATGCATTCAAATTTTACATATAGCTATAATTAATCAATTAAAAAATAAATAGAAGGAAGATAAAGGGGAGGTAAAGGAAGGGGTCTGAATTTTTTTCACTGATGAGGGGTAAGGAGAAATGAAAAAAGAAGGATAGCACTAGGGATTTGAATGGAGAAAACTGTTACACTCATTTATGAATATGTCAAAATGAACCCCACCATTATGTATGAGTATAATGCACTAAAAAAGTTTTAAAAAGTATAAATTTTCGAACTGAAATCACAAACAGAATATTAAAAATTACAGTTAAAAATGGAACTCAAAAGCAGGTGAGTGGAAATTATCCAAGTTAAAAATTTTTAATAAAAATGAACAAAGTCTTAGTGACCTCTGGGACAAGATCAAGCAATCTAACATATTTATAATTAGAATTGTAAAAATACTGAAAGGGAGAATGAAACAGAGAGAAATCTAAATATATAATGGTCAAGAATTTCATTTCCCAAATTATGTGAGAAAGTCCAATTTTAGATGTAAGAAGTCCCATTAATCCCAAGTGGCCTAAATATAATCAACACCATATGACATCATTTTAAATTCTGAAAGTCAAAGTTAAAAAGAAAACCTCAAAAGCTGTCAGAAAGGAATAGCACACTATGTACAGAGGCATAATGTTGTGATTACTGCTGATTTCTCACCAGAAAGAATGAAAAACACAAACAATGGAAGGATAGCATTAAAATAATAAAGGAATAAGACTAACAACCCAAAATTCAATTTCCAGAAAAATTACTATTAAAATATAAGGGAAAATAAAGACATTTTCTACTGAATAAAAACAGAAGATTTGCAGCAGGGAGACTTATCATGCAAAAAAAAAAAATGCCAAAAGAATTTCTACACCTGAGGGGAAAATAACACTCAAATAGAAACAAAACAGAGAGATCAACAAAAGAATGGGCAGCAATAAAATTGATAGAGATTGCATAAGCATAAAGATGTTTTCCTTTCCTTTTTAATTTTCTTTAAAAATGAATGACTTACTAAAATGATGCAGCCACATCAATGTTTATAGCAGCTCAATTCACAACAGCTAAACTATGGAGCCAAACTAGGTGCCCATTAGCAGATGAATGGATAAAGAAACTGTGGTACGTATACACAATGGAGTATTACTCAGCTAATAAGAAAAATGACTTTATGACACTTTGAGTAAATGGCTGAATTTGGAGACTATGTTGCTAAGTGAAGTAAGCTAGTCCCCAAAAGCCAAAGGTCTGAATTTTTTCACTGATATGTGGAAGCTAACCCATGTGGGGGGCAGAATACAAATTCAGTAGATTAAATAAAGGGGAATGAGGGGAAGGGGGGCAGGTAGAAAACAAATAAACCAGTGGAATGAATCTGACCATAATTTTCCTATGTATATATATGAATACACCACATGAATCCCACCAATGCGTACATCCCCAAGAATGGGGTCCTAATTAGAATAAGATGTATTCCATGCTTGTATAATTATACAAAATGGATGCTACTGTCATATATAACTAAAAATTAAAAATGAACAACTATGCAAACAAAATTGTATAATGCGTATACGTGTAATACACTTAAATAACATGAAGGAATGTGATGCTAATGGAACTATACTGTTTCATTTTCCTATGCTTCACATTAATCAATAAAAATTTATCACTATGAATGTTAAAGGTCCATATGGTAATCATATTAGACTCTAAACAGCCAGTTTAAAACATGGCAAGAAGTATGGTTTAAAAGCCAACAGTTGAAGTAACATTGAATATTAAAATTAGTTTGATCATCTCAAAAGAAGAATATTGAAAATGAAGTGTAACTGGAACAAAGAGCTACAACATAAATATAATAATTTCAAGAATTATATCTAAGTAAATGGAATAAACACTTAAACAAAAGGCAGAAATTATTATATGCATAATAAGTTGATACCAAACTATACACAATACACAAAAGATGAGTTTTAAAAACCAAAACACAAATAGAATAAAATTTCAAAGACGAAAAAAGTACATAATTATACATGATATGCTTTCATATAACTGTCAGTATGATAGGTTTGTTTACACCAGCGTCACTAAACCCGTGAGTAAGAAATACATTGTGTAACTATATCAGGACAGCTAGGACATCACTAAGCAGGAGGAATTTTTTTGGCTCCATTGTAATCTTACGAAACACCTATCATAGATGTGGTCTGTCATTGACCAAACTGTGCATATGAAGTGTGTGACTGTCCATGAAGGAAAATAGTTGAATGTCAATATCATTACGTAAGGAATTGATAAAGCCGATCCAAAAGCAAAACATCAGTAAGAATCCAGAAGGTCTGAATAATATGCTATCTTGTTCTAACTTATATTTGTAAAACTCTACCCTAAAATTTCAACATGCACATTCTTTTCAAATGTATATGAAATATTGACCAAGAGAGAGTATATGCTGTCCCATTGAAAGTCTCAACATATTTCAAAATATTGAGATCTTGTAAAATATGTTCTCTGGACAAAATGAAATTAAATTGGAAATCAAAATCAATAGGATAGCTAAAAGAAAAAGCTCTTAATATTTAGAAATAAAACAGCATCTTTAAATAACCATAGATTGTTTTAAAGTTATTGCAAGGGAAATTAGAGAATATTTTTAACTTCATGATGATAAAAATACAATATATTAAATTTAAGTAACTAAAGAGCAATTATAATATAAATGCATAAATGTGAGGAGAAAAGAAGGTTTAAAATTATTTAAGTTTCTACCTTAAGAAACTAGGGGAGGAAAAACAAATTAAAACTTAAAAGAGTGATAAAATAAAGAAGTAAAAATCTATAAAATAGAGAATGAGGAATTTTTGAAAAATATCTTTCCAACATAGTAAAATATTATGAACAAATTTTCTGTATGTGCTTATCCAAAAGCTTTTTCCATTCTTACATACACATGTAGAATCATATATCTCAATTTCTCATACATATATATGTATAATAATCATATAGATGATAGATATAAAGAGTCAGACTCACACATGTGAGACTGATAAAACAAGTAGGACCAAATGTAATACTTGGTGATGCTGGATGTTGGACATGTAAGGTTTCTTTTTATTATTCTTACAAATTGTCTATAAATTTGTAATTACATCAGAACAAAAAGTTATTTTAAAAATTCAAAAATAAACTCAGATTAGTTTTTACTGTCAGAATAAAAAATGTACAACTTATACAAGGTCAAAACTATTTAAAAAAAAATTGAGAAGTTCAGGCCCAAAATTTCACCTCCAGTTCCGATTCTATCTAGAATCCAGAAAACAGACCACTTCTTCAAGGCTTGCTTGCTTTCCTTAAATTTAAAAAAAATATCTCAGAATGCCTAGTAATTCTTAACTGGGAACCTACCCATTATGGAGTCATCTCATGAACTTGGAATCAGTCCTCCCTCAATCTGGATTACTCTTGGAACTAACTTCCTTCTTATTTTTTTTTCTCTTTTTGTTGTTGTTCTCTGATTTCCTCTCTCACAGTCTATCGTTTTTCTCTTCTGTCTTCCATTTCAGGATCTACTTTCTTCTGAAGGAAAGAGTTTGGGGATGAGATTGAATATATGGCCCAGCTATTGAATGAAAGTAGTTATGAAGAGGGGCTAATTAACATATTTTTTATTCCCTTTCTGATACCTAAATATCATCTCATTCACAAATGGGGGAAAAAATGTTGGATGATGTTCCTTTCTCCCTCATCCTCTGACTTTTAATAATAAAATAATAGTAGATGCTATTTAATAAAATGTGCTTTTTCCATTCAGGCTGCTATAACAAACTACCAAAGACAAAATGCCTTATAAATTACAGAAAACTACTTCTCACAGTTCTGGAAGCTAAGAAGTCTAAGACCAAGGCACTGATAGATTCTGTGTCTGATCAAGGCCCTCGTTTTAGAAGGCTATCTTTTCAGTGTAACCTCACATGGCAGAAGGGGCAAGGGATCTATCCGGAATCTCTTTCATAAGGGCCCTAGTCCCGTTCATGAGGACTCTGACCTCATGACCTGATCACTCTGAAGGCTCTGCCTACCACTGTCACCTGGAGATTAAGATTTCAACATCTAAACTGTTTGGGGGATGTGCTCAATCCATAACAGTGTCATGGTACTAGGTACTTGATTCATGGTTATTTCAACCCTACAATTCTTTGTTATGTATAATAAATTTTTAAAAATATGACATTGCTCAGATGATAGAGCTGAGATTTAAAAACAATTTGTCCAAATAACATCCCTATAAAATAAATTATACTTCTGTATCCCCACACTCTCTTTTATTCTGTGCCCAGGCTTTGCTACAAGAAGATTTTAATTCTAGTTTCTTTTCTATTTCTACTTTTCCTGCATCAATCTTATATGTCTAGAAATCCAAACTATTGCTAAGTGGATGGATGAATGAATGAACAGATAGGTAGGTAGGTAGATAGGTAGGTAGCTAGATAGATAGATCAAGGCCCCACATTCAATTCAGAATATCCACTCATTTGTTAATCTAAAATCCACATATCAGTCCCTTATTTTATAATAGTAAGGGGGCAGATGTTTCCCCACATTCTTTTTTTATTTTTCCCTTTTAAACCTGTAAGGTACCAGAGGAAATGTAGTTCTTCTAAGTCTATTATAAATATATTTATTCTCACTTACAGAGGTCTATTCTGCCCTTTCTAAGCTTTGAGCTCATATTTATGCTATCCCAGAATAGCTCATCCCTTGGAAAATCATTTCACTTCTGTTCCAGGCTTCATAGTTCATTGATATTTTCATGTGTCTTACCAAGTTTGATCATTAACAACCCTAAGAACCAGATAAGGCAGTGATACAGTTCTCCTAATTTTACACATAAAGTGATGAGTATACTATGTGACTTTTTAATGTTGCAAGGCCACTAAGGGCTACTGGACTGTATCCTCTATGTTTTGATGGTTCACTCAGTACATTGTTTCAACATAGCATAAGCTTTCTGTGTTCACCTAGAAATGATAATAACTTCTTGTACTAGCTATTGTGCTAAGCATTTTTATGTATTTTGTTATTTCATTATCCCAGCAACCATACAACGTAGATAACAATATTTTCATTTTGCTGAAAAGAAAACAATTAGAGAACTTAAGAACCTGGGTTATTATCACACAGCTAAATGGTCCCAAAATCAAGAGTTAAAGCAGGTCTGAATCCAGAGAAATAAGACTCATAGTCTCTAAACACCATGCCCTCAGCTTCAACACACAAGGTCAGAGCTTTCACTTGCAAAATTTCTCAAGCTTTATTCTCCTGTAGGACTATGTATGATAACAAGCATCCTCCAACTCTCCATGGCTTAATACAATAAACATCTATTTCTCAGGCAGTTACATGTCTAGTGCAGGTCAGTTTCCAGGGACAAGAAGAGTAAGAAATCAGTTTATCATAGACACTCAGAGACCCAGGCTGACAGAAGCTCAAAATCAATAGATCCTTTAAAATAGCCAAAGCCAAAGCAAAAAAAAAAGGCATCAATTTCATACTGCATCTTAAAGCTTCCACCAGGAGTGGCACATATCAATTCCATTCAGATATCATTTACCAAAACAAATTCTATAGCCACACCTAACTTCAAGGGTATATAAAAGTGCATTCAAACCATGTGCTAAATAAAACCAAATATCTGTGAATACAAGTGTCTCTGCCCTTTTCTCTCTCTCTCTTCAATCTTACAAAGATGGGTGCCATCAGTGCTGTAAAGCAAAGGGAAGAACTTGAGGTTCCCCTGGTTGGTCACAGTGCCTGATGAGTCCAGCTCCCACCAATATCCATACCTGAATTCAAGGTGGAATTGGCATGACCACTGAAGTCCAAAATAGATTGAACAATGCTGTTTTTGCTTTAGCTACCCAAAAGGATAGGTAAGTGGTCCAGCCCAACCCTTTAGAATCCAATATTAGTGTCACAATTCCCCTGGCTCATTTGAGGGAGGGACTCATGTCAACAGATCTACAAAATTGTGGATAGTGATGGAAATTTAAGATAATTCCTCTTTAAATCATCTGCTTGGTGGCTATTGTCACAGAAAGAAATTATGCCAGTTATTTTAACAGAAAGAATTTAATAGAAAGGATTTTTATCTAAGTATTTAAAAAGTGTTAACTACACATTTGAAAAGTCAAAAAGATACAATAAGGTATCTCTGATATGTAGGAAAAGCTATTATCCTTATGGCAGAAGAGCAAAAATACCAAAGTTATTAAAATTTTCAAGTGTGGATACAGATCCATAAGTGCACAAGAATCCAAAAAAGTACCCTAAGGTCCCACAAGCCACTCAGACCTCTTAGAGTGGGGGCTCCCTCTGCTGGGCTGAACTTGTGTCTCTGAGGAAGGTGCTAGGAGGTTGATTGTTCAAGTGCTGGAAAATTGAATTCAGCTGCTGCTTCAAAAATAAACTGCTCCTGCTGGGATAAAGAAGGGACCCTGGGTAACCCACCAAATGCTCATGTGACACAGACAGGAAGCAGAAAATCCCTCTTCCTCCTCCTGTCTCATCATCTCCCTCTGGTGCCCCCTATCGACAGAGCCTATCATGAACCCATGCGGCAAAGCAGAACTGAAGTTACAGGCTCCCAGACTGTGCACCACAAATCTGAGGGCACAGAGTGTGTTCGCAGCCAACAGACAGTAGTTTGATATCTGGCCCAGCTGGGCTATGACAAGACCAGCAGCCTTTGCTAAGGTGAATTCCCCGGGCAGGGGACTTGATATGGAAATTGGAAAGAAGGGAGAACATTGGGAGCAAATGGAATCAAAGGATGAGTGAGTCCAAGCGAGTGTCCCAGGACAACAAAGTGGGAAGCCAGACTGTGAATCATAACAAGAGGGACCTTGAAGCTGGTGTTGGGAGAGGAAGCTGTGGGAGCCTGGTAAATGCAGGAGACTAGTAAGGCAAGGGAAGAATACATGGTAATGAAGCAAGAAGGCAAAGAACTGTGTGGAGCATAGAACATAGATGTCTAAACTCTCTGGGATTGCTATATGCTGGTGGGAAGGTTAAGGAGATGGTTTGGCTAGAGTGCTATAAATTGATAGGAAGAGGGCAATCGAGTTTATCCATCTATCAATCAGCCTTAGTTTGTGTTTTAGAGAACAACTGGTGTATAAATAAGTTCATCTGTGTGTATGTACACATGTGTGCAAGCTTGCACATGCATATATATCCCTGGAGGATTTTTCTGAAGAACTGTGTAACATTGATGCATGGGCAATATGATATGTATTTATTATAGCTGGTGACAAGAATTGGGCCTTAATGGAGAAAGTGATTGTTATTCATGATTTCCAAATGGTTAACTAGATCCAGAGGATTTGCATTAAACCAAGTCATTCCCCTTCCATGCTTGCTGGCCTTGATCGATGGAAATGTCAAGTCCCATGAGATCTCTGAGCTCACATATTCTTTCTACCAGAATTGACACATTTTTTTTCCCCACCATTTCTGCTCTGGGACTCATTTCTACAAACAATGCTGGTGGTACTTCTGTGGAGTTGATCTTCAAGTTTAGACTTCTTTAAAGGGCATTGTCAGTCTATGACATGGTTTTTAAGGCACACACACAAAAAAAAGAAAAAAAAAGAAAAATGAGAGCAGGTGACTCTGAATACTAAATGCAAGATTTTGCAGAATCATGGATTTTCAAGCTGGAAAGCACATTAGGGATTACTGAGTCTAGTGTTTTCAAACTCTGTTTTTAAGCAGAATTCTTATACTAGGGTTTGGAACTGGCAATATTTTCTTGAATGAATGAATGAATGAGCAAGGCAGAATGTGTAGAGGAGGATTTTGCAGGGAGAAGATGTTATAGGATCAAAGATAAAGGAATTATGACACTGCCCAGAATATTCTGGAATTTGACATTATTGAAGCCAAAGTGCAAGAGAGAAAGGATAAACTCATTTCCTACATTCCAATCTAGTCCTATGGCTAATCATTGAAGAACAAGTGACAGAGATTTTACACAATGGAAATATAAAATCAGATTTGAGAGTCAATTGGAGTGGGTCAGAGACTGTTCAGCAAAGAAGAAGACAGTATATTAGGGTTTTCCAGAGAAAAAGAATGAATAGCATATGTAGATATACAGAAGAAGAGATGTATTATGAGAATTGGTTCACATGACTATAGAAGCTGAAAAGACCCAGGATATGCCACCTGCAAGCTATGGAACCAAGAAAGCCAGTGATAAAATTCACCCCCAAGCCAAAGGCCTTGCAAACCAAGGGAGATGATGGTACAATTCCCAGTCCAAAGTCAAAGCCCTCAGAACAAGAGGCATCCAAATACAAAGGCAGCTGAAGATGATTGTCCTAGCTCAGGACAAGAGAAGGGAAGAGGAGAAAGAAGAGAAAGACAATCTTAGCCTTTCTTTCACCTTTTTGTTCAGTTTAGACCTTTAACATATTGAATTATACCTGCCCACGTCAATAAGAATTTATATTCCTTGCCTGGTCTATTAATTCAAATGCTAATCTTGAGGAAATACCTTCATGGACACATTCTAAAATGATATTTTACCAACTACTTGGACATCCCTCTGTCCAGTCAAGATGACACATAAAATTAATTATCACGGGGCATTTTGCAATAATCAAAATGAAAAAATAATGAAGTTTATACTAGAGTAGTAGAACTGGGGAAATGAAGCTAAGAAAACAATCAAGAGACATTTAGAAGATGGTAAGCCCTAAAAGATTGAGTGAGGATAGAAGACAAGGACATGGAAGAATCTGAAATGACCCCCCAGTTCCCCAGCTCATTCCATTTGAGCTCATTATGGTCTTCCCTGAACTACGGAGCATAAGAGAAGCAAAGATAGTTCAGTTTCAGGTATGTTGACTTAGTCTCAAGACGGAAACATTGAAGGCAAAACTAAAAAAAAAATGAAAAAGCCAACATAAAAAAGCAAGCTTCCACATGGTGCAGAAAGGAACGACAATTAAGAATGGCAGATGAGACTAGGAAGGTACCTAAATGTAGGAAGTACCAAGTATGGGCACCTAAGAGTCAGATAAATTTAGTATCCAAGTCAGCAGAGGTAAAAGGCAAGGCCTGGGAACCAGGGAACATTCTAGTAGGTTAGGGCCAATTTCCACAGAATTGCACTAATGGCTGAGGCCTTTCCCCATCCACCACCTTCACGGGGGCTTAAAAGCCCAGTAGTCCATATTTAGCTTCTGACAAAGGATATGAGCAAAACACAGCTTTATCTGTTTCAGTGCTTCTGCATTCCACTTCCAAAGAAGCATATAACCATTAAACTGGAAAAGGGTTTCTCCATCTCAGGGGAGATGGAGCTGTGTGGGTAGTGACTTTGGCGAGCAGTCCAACCTCAGAGAAGGAGTGTGAATTGCCGCCCGCACACACAGAGTGGCTCTCCTCAACTGCCTGCCAAGGATGGGATGGTTCTCAACCAAATCAGTCTGTGGCTGCCAAAAGCTCTTGTGAGGGCCCAGTTTTCCAGCAGGAAACGTAACCTGAATTGGAAAACATGACTGTAAGCTGGAAAACAAACAGCTCAAAATATCTGTGTCCTGAAATGAACCATAAGCCACTCTGTTTCCAGAACTGAATCCACTTAGCCAAAGGAGCAGAGGGTCAGGGGAGCTTGCAGAAGGGAGGGAGAGAGAAGGGGAAGACCAACTGGTAGAAGAAAAGAAAGAAGGAAACAGAACAAAAGGAGCACTGAGCTTTTGCTATATGCCAGGGTCTGGGCTGAGGATCCATGTTCTTTTACTACAAAGTTTATCAACAATATTATGACACATGGAGAAGCTGCAGCCATGGAGGTTAATTAACTTACCCAAGGTCACAGAGTTAGAATGCAGCAGGACTTGAATTTGAACTTGGATTCAGTGACTCCAAAATTAATCTGCTTTCACCAGATTCCTTTACCCCCAGAAAGAAAGGAGTAAGTGCTATTTATTGGAAAATTCCTTGGAAAAGACTTCTTGAGTTTCTACTTAAATAAAAAATAATAATAAAAGATTAAGGATTGGAAAAAGCAGTCAACATCAGAAGATTCCTAGTCTCAGAGTCAGAATTATAGAGTAACTTGAATTGAATACCTATAGGAACATGATTCTTTCCTAGAAAAACCTTCCCTTCTTTTCTGCCTTTATTCTGGGTTCTTTCTACCCTCCAAAACTCCACCTGAGCCATTTACATGTACACATTTACACGTGATGCTTATATATGAAACTCTGCAGAATCAAAGATTTTAAGCAAGTTAGCAAGCCACTTGTCTCATAAACAACAGAATTAAGATTTAAACTAAGGTTTTCCAGCTCCATTCCTACTTCTACATAGTAGCTGTCTCTACAACTTGTACTTAAATTCAAAGAGGTGCAAGATTAAAACTGACCATTAATTTCTCAAGTCTAGCTGCTGATATATGTTAATGACCACTGATCCATTGATGACTTCACAGAGAGACTCCAGGGTGGCTTGTGATGATATGGGAAATTATTAAAGTATTTTGAAAATCATAAAATGATATGCAAGTAAAATAAGTTAATAGAATTTTAATCATTGATTCTCTTTTGCTCAGTATCTAAAAGCATATTCACTTAGAAATGACAGTGGAAAAACATTGCAAAGGTAGGATACTCAGTCATTCATTTAAGAAATTATGATTCTACTAAAACCTGTTATAAATGCTGAGTGACTTGCTCAAGGCCACACCGACAGAAGACAGTGAAACAGAAATACAAACTCAAGCAATCAGTCTTCCCCAAGTACTACTGAATCCACTTCAGAATTGTACCTCTCTTCATGCATACAATAATCCTATAAAATGAGTAGCATCGTTATACACCACCATTTTATAAAGAAGACAATAAGAAGTTATATCCCTTGTGCAAAGGACCCACAGCCAGAGATTTGCTTCCAGGTAGGTGAACCCAGAATTGGCAAAATTAACCATAACACTATAAGGACTGCATTATATTGGCAATAAAGGGAAGGCTGAAAAACACAAGACTAGCTTATCTTTGTGACTTGTAAATCTTTGTAACTTCCAAGTCCATTCAGGCTACTATAACAAAATATCTTGGATGGAATAACTTATAAACAATAGAAATTTCATCTCAAAGTTCTCAGATGAAGGATCCGAGACAGCTCAGTGTCAGGTGAGCTCTGGCTCTCTGCCTCACAGATGACATCTAGCTGTGTCCTCACAAGAGGGAAAAAGTACATGAGCACCCTTAAGCCTCTTTTAGAAAAGAACTAACCCCACTCATGCAGGTTCTGCCCCCATGACTTCATCAATTCCTAAAGGCCCCACCTCTTCGTATTATCACATTGCAGATTAAGTTTCAACACACGAATTTGAGAAAAACACAAATATCTAGAACACAGAAAGTAGGATGCTGAAAAACGTTGATATCATTCCCATAACAGTCGTCAACTGACTATATCTTAAACCAGCCCTCATATCCATCTCTATGGAAAACACAGAAATCCAAGGTCATGGTGTTTCTGTACATAGCCTCTTCTCCTCCTACTTCCCCTCTGCAACCTGTCCCCCACACTGCAGAGACAGAATCTTCTAGGATCTGATTGTGTCACATCCCTATTTGAAAACCCTCACCTGTTCCTCCTTTTCTTTTCTTTTTTTTTTTTTTAGGAAAAAAAAATGGAATCTAGCACCTTGTTCCCAGGGCCCATAGCCTGCCGGTCACAGGACCACTTCTGGGGTTTCATCACAGGCTCCTCACAATTTCAGCCCCTGACACTGGATGACTTCTGGTTCCAGGATTAGCAATGCTGTTTGCCACCCCTGTATCTCTGCTCTGATTGAAATGTTTCCTATACACTCATGTTTGGAGAACTTCCAACCCAACCTCCCTGCTTCTTAAGATCCTTTGTGTTCCATTACCCCATGGAGTTCCAGTCCAAGTTCCTGTCCCTCCCTGAGGTGGCTTCCATACCAGTGGTGTACCCCTGTCACTCTTCATGTGATGTGCATATGTGTGCATCAGTCTCCACAACCAAACTGGGGCGACTTGAGGACAGAGACCCTATCTTAGTCATCTAAGCATATGGATTCAATAAGTGCTTGTTGAAATGAATTTATTTGATTTTCTGTTTCTTCCTTCCCAGTCCTTAATCAACATAATAAACTGCCCTTCTGGAGAGAGAAAATGTGTTTCCCTTTACTGCCTCCCTCCCTGCCACCCTTTCTCTCTCCCCATCTCCTATCCTCCCCTGCTATGGGCTCTGAAGAGAGGAGAAAACAAAAGGCTCAACAAAAAGTAACTCCAAAGAGCTATCAAATGCCAGTTTGTTTTATTTCTTCTGTGTCTGTAAGAGGCAGAGGAGAGAGGCGAGGGTGGGGGGCATGCAGCTGGCTGTGGGTAGACGTGTCCCCACTGGACAGTACCTCACACTGTGTTTAATGGCAAGTCTACTTTGGGGGACGATGGGGATGGGGAGCAATAGATTGACTGCTGTGTGTACCAATTTCAAATTGCTAGCTACACCCTCTGCTAACACTAGTGTTTCATGTTGCAAATCCAGTGTTACCCCATGAAATAGTCAGCAAGTACACCTTTGCCAGAGATGGAATAATTTGTTATCGGCTGGAGTGAGATGCTGACACAGCTCCCAGAGATGCTTTTATTCAGATATACAGCCTTCTCCAGATTAACCATGACTGTCCCGGGTCTTCTTGGTGACATATGCCATAAGCAGAAACTCTTAGAGAATGCATTTTTGAAGAGGGTCCCCCACTGGGCTATCCAAATAGTTTCTGACTTTCCCATTTTAGCTGTTCCATGATGACCGTACGGGAGGCTATTCGAAGAATTACGGTATTGAGAGATGGTTGGAAAAGATCTCTACCTCAGGTCCTGCCTCCCTCCAATCCATGTGTTTTACTAAAACTCCATCATGTCACCTTGATTTAAATGTTCTCAGTGATCTCTATGGAACTCAGGATGCAGATGAGGTTCCAGCTTCTTAGCCTGGCTTGCACAGCCTCCACGTAGCCTGGCCTCGCTTGCTTTCTACAGGCAACTCTTGTCTGTGACTTTTGGATCCCGTAACACCAAACTCTTTGTCAGTCTCTGCACGTACTGTTTTTGTCTCCCTGCCTTTGCTCAAGCAGTTCCCCCAGCCTGGAGTGCCCTTTCCTGCACCCTGACCTCTCACCCACTTTGTTTAGCAAACTTCTGCTGATCATTTAAGCTCCGCTTAATTCCTCCGGCTTCATCTAACACTCTGGGTTAATTAATTTCCATCAGGCTCTCCCCTAGTCTTTTTTTATTTGTCCCACATGTGTTACAGGGATGGGGTGGGGGTGGGGGAGTAGCATAGGAGTTAAAACCAGGAGAAGTCCTCGGGGGATAGAGGAGGAGTGGTCGCCGATGGGTGCCAGAATAAGGGATACATCATGTGCCGAGAAGGTAAACCCAATTAAAAATGGACTACAAGCTTTGGGTATGTGCGATTTTAAACCATTTTAAACAATTTATCAATCAGGGATAAATACTGTTCCCCACGTGGGCAGTCTATCCCCTCCTCCACTTTAGGTTAAAACTGCAGGATGTAGAGTCCATACAATCAGTTCCATCATTTAATAGCTGTGTGATCTTGGGCACATAATATTTATCTTTCTGTTTCCCAGTTCCTTCCTCTGTAAGATAGAGACAAGAAAACTACCTGTCTGGTTAACTTTATGATTCCATGAAACAATGCGTGTAAAGCACTTACAACAGTAATGGGGACTAAGTAGCCTTTCCATAAATGCTAACTACTATTTTCAGATGAGTCTGTATTCCTCTCTTGGGCTAAAGCTCGCTCACTGGCTTAGAGCTTCTGGAAATCTGTCTTGCTCACTATTATATACATGTTGCCTAGCATAATAACCGTTTGTTGAATGAGTAAATGGGTCATATTCGTCTCTCTGTGCCAAGTGTATGGCAGAATATATGAATTGGAAATAGGTCCACAGTAAATGTTTATTGGATGAATGGGTAATTGAACAAAAGGATGGCTGGTACAAGGAGAAACTAGCATAAGGAACCGGTAGTCATCCTCAAGAGCCGCAGAAATAGGGGTAGTAGAGATAGGTAAGTCAATGGTGAAAGGGAATCAGACATCAACCAGACTCCTTGAACTATTCCAGAAAGTTCAGCCTCACAAAATGTAGATGTAAGGGAACTGAAGAACCATGCCAGCTGACCGCATGGTCTAGAGAACCCTAAGGAAGAAAGAGGAAAATCTGTCACATTGCAGACTCCAGGAAAATGGCAGCCATGAAAGGACCTTCGGGAGGAAGATTTTCCCATAGTCTGAGAAAAGGGAAATGGGCTTCTTCCAGTTCCTTATCTCAATCACTATGTTCATGTTAGTTCTTTTATTTGATCAACAACATCCATTACTATAATTCTTTGCAAATAGTTTTTGAAAAGTATGTGACTAAAATATGATTGACAGAGGAATGACTCTCAGATTTTAAGATGAGACACTTACTAAACTCACTGATATCTTCATAAAATACCTATATTGGGGACATCAACAGGAGAGATAAAATTATACATTTAAAAAACCAACCCAGCAATGTTTGAAATTTCCCTCTAAAATTCCACTTCATTAATTCTTATTAATGTAGAAATGTAAAATAGAAAGAATGAGCCATGTCTGGTTTAGAGTAAAACTTTGCTAGATCAAATATCATCACCAGAATTCCAAAGGACCACAGAACCAACAAAATAAGATCTACTATAAAAATTCCAAATCTTGGAGGATATTCGTACTAGATGGAAAAAAAAATCCTGCCTGGCAGTCACAGTTCCAACCATAATCCTGGTGTTTTCACCCACTGATCCAAACTCTTTCCTCTGGAGCCCAGAAGAATTTATATCTTATACTTTACATCCTACAAGCTATGTGGTGATAGTTTCCACACGCTACCAATCCAAGCCTCTTAGGCTTATCCCCATGGGTAAATATCCACAGCTAATCTTCACTTGACATGGTTTTATATCATCTCTTGAAATTTAAATCAGAAGTGAAGCATCTTCTAAGATATGTTAAGCTGAAGTAAGTTTTTTCACTATCATCTATATGTCTCATATATTAAATCTGAGGAATCATAGAAGATACTCTCTGATCACCTATTCAAGAGATACTTCCCTCCATTGTATTTTCACTTGAACTTCTTCTATTAAAAGGAAGTCACAACCTCCCAAATAACTTGTTGGAACAAATAGACAGATAAGATAATAGTTCTCCTGCTGTCACAGAGGGACCCCCAAAATAGTGGGGTTTTTTAGCAATATAGTGGCTTATTCTTCTGATAGGTGGTCCAAGTCTGATACGGCAGCTATGCAAACATTAGAAAACATGACTGTGTCTATCCTTTCTCTTGCTGTCTTCAAGACATAGCTTCTCATGATCAAATGGCCATTCCAGCTCCAATCATCACATGAGTTTACATTTTTATTATCAAAAAGGAGGCAAGAGGAAGAGTGGAGGTACACCCCTTCCTTTGGAAAATCCAACCAGAAGTCTCACACATCATTTCTTCTAGATTCCTGCCCAGTTTCAGTTGGCTACAACTCAGTCACATTCCAGTTATACACGACTAAGGAAGCCTTCATTCTAGGCTTATCCAGAAAATGAAAATGTCTACGACAATGAAAAAAAAAATAATGGATATTGGAGGACAACAGAAAGCTTCTGCTACTCACAGCTTAAAGCCCTTCCTCACATCTGGGTAAGATTTGCCTGTCTGATGTGTTTGAAACTTAAAATAATTTATCCTGCAGGAACAAAATTTTAAAAATTATCAGCCTCTTCAAAAATTTAAATGAAACTCTCATGGTGTTTGTTGTTGTTGTTGTTCTTTTTAGATATACATGACAGTAGAGTGTATTTTGACCTATCATATATACATGGAGTATAACTTCCTATTCTTGTGGTTGTCATAATGTGGAGTTACACTGGTTGTGTATTCATAAATGAATATAGGAAAGTTATGTCCAATTCCTACTACTGTCTTTCCTGTTCCCATCCACACTCCCTTCCCTTCATTCCCCTTTGTCTAATCCAATGAACTTCTATTCTTCCTTCCTCATCATTAGTATATATTATCATCCACATAGCAGAGAAAACATTCAGCCTTTGGTTTGGGGGGGTTGGCTTATTTCACTTAGTATGATAGTTTCCAGTTCCATCCATCTACCAGCAAATGACATAATTTCATTCTTTTTTATGGCTGAGTAATATTTCATTGTGTATATATACAACATTTTCTTTTTTTTTCTTTTTCAAATGGTGACAAACTTTTTTTTATTGGTTGTTCAAAACCTTACAAAGCTCTTGACATATCATATTTCAAACATTAGTTTCAAGTGAGTTATGAACTCCCATTTTTACCCCAAATACAGATTGCAGAATCACATCGGTTACTCATTCACATTTTTACATAGTGCCAAACTAGCGACTGTTGTATTCTGCTACCTTTCCTATCCTCTACTATCCCCCTCCCCCCCATCTTCTCTTTCTATCCCATCTACTGTAATTCATTTCTCTCCTTGTTTTTTCTTCCAATTCCCCTCACAACCTCTTTTATGTAGTTTTTTTATAACAATGAGGGTCTCCTTCAACATTTTCTTTATCCATTCATCTGTTGAAGGGCACCTAGTTAGTTCCATAGCTTAGCTATTATGAATTGAGCTGTTATAAACATTGATGTGGATCCATTATTATAGTAGGATGATTTTAAGTCCTTTGGATGTATACAAAGGAATGGGATAACTGGGTCAAATGGTGGTTCTATTCCAAGTTTTCTGAGAAATCTCCACACTGCTTTCCAGAGTGGTTGCAATAATTTGCAATCCCACCAGCAATGTATGAGTGAACCTTTTTCCCCACATCTTTACCAACACTTATTGTTACTTTGTATTCTTAATAATTGCTATTCTGACTAGTGTGAGATGAAATCTCAGTGTAGTTTTAATTTGTATTTCTTTAATTTCTAAAGATGTTGACAATTTTTAATATGTTTTTGACAGATCGTATTTCTTCAACTGTGAAGTGTCTGTCCAGTTCCATTGCTGATTGGGCTATTTCTTTCTTTGGTGTCAAGTTTTTTGAGTTCTTTATACTTCCTGGAGATTAATGCTGTACCTGAGGTGCAGGTGGCAAAGATTTTCTCCCTTTCTATAGGCTCTCTCTTCATGTTCTTGATTGTTTCTTTTCTAATGAAGAAAGGTAAGATACCATCATTTGTTGATTTTTATTTTACTTCTTGAGCTCTAGAAGTCTTGTTGAGTAAGTTGGTTCCTAAGCCAATATGATGGAGTGTTGGGATATATTTTCTTCTATATAAGTCTTTGGTCTAATTCCTAGGTCCTTGATCCACTTTGAGTTGAGTTTTGTGCAGGGTGAGAGAGAGGGATTTAATTTCATTTTGCTACATATGGATTTCTAATTTTCCAAGCACCATTTGTTGAAAAAACTATCTTTTCTCCAATGTATGTTCTTGGCACCCTTTTCTAGGATGAGATACCTGTATTTATGTAGGTTTGTCTCTGTGTCTTCTATTCTGTACCATTGGTCTTCATGTCTGTTTTGGTGTCAATACCATGCTGTTTTTGTTACCATAGCTCTACAGTATAATTTAAGGCCTGGTATTGTGATGCCACCTGCTTCACTTTTTTCACTAAGGATTCCTTTGGCTATTCTGGGCCTCTTATTTTTCCAAATGAATCTCATGACTGCTTTCTTTCTATTTCTATGAAGAACATCATTGGAATTTTAATAGGAATTGGATAAAATCTATATAGCACTTTTGGTAGTATGGCTATTCTGACAATATTAATTCTGCCTATCCAAGAACATGGAAGGTCTTCTGTCATGGAGTTTTTCATCACAAAATTTTTGCTTTACCAAAAAAAAAAAAAAAAAGCAGGTTCTCATTTCTTTTTCTTCTGTAATGTAACTTCTTCTTTCTTCTATATCCTCAACATGTTTCTCTTTTATTCCCAATGTTTCTTTCATCAGTTCAAAAATTTAGTTCTATAACTCTTAAGATCCTATTGCACTTTTAGCAGTCACATTCTACAAATTTTATTTGATCCCTGATATTTTCCATAAACTATGCATAGTATTGGAAATAATTGAAATATGATGCTTAACCACAGGAGTTTGTAGTCTAGTGCCACATTAGACAACTGGTACATAATGACCTTGAAATCAACTCCATCTTCCTTAACATCTTTCACAAGAGCAACCATTAAGTCATGTCAGCATCTTTCAAAATTTAAACTGAGTTTTTTTCATTTAATTCAGTGACTTGATACTCAATTAAATTGTATCTCACTTTGGTTCTCATCCCACTGCTCCATCCTTTGGAAACTTGACTCTGTCTTTGGATAGTTCAACCCCATTCCTAATTTTATGGATTTTGAAGTTCCTCCTTTGAGAGATCACTGATATGAATAATTTACTGCAACTTAGGTATATTTGTTCATTCCAGCAGCTATAACAAAGTCCCACAGACTACTTGGCTTATAAGCCATAGAATTTATTTCATACAGTTCTTCAGACTGGAAAGTCCAAGATCAGTGCCTGATGAAGGCCCTCTTCATAGACAGCAGTCTTTTCCTGGGTTCTCACATGGCAGAAGGAATAAGGGAGATCTCTGAGGTCTCTTTTATAATGCACTAATTCCATATGCAAGGGCTCAGTCCTCATGACCTAATCACCCACAAATGCCCCACCCTCTAAGACTAGTTCATGGAGGGTGAGAATTTCAACAAACTAATCTTGGAAGGGACACAAGAATTCAGTCCAGCACTGAACATGCTCAGTGCTGTTCAAAAGGGCAGGAGAAGAAAATACATATTTTAAAAAAAAAATCAAGGTTTTCTTTTCTCTTTGTATTCCTCTCCTTTCATTAAGGATGCTTTATGATGCTTCCTGGCAGCATGATGGCTGTGCAGATGATCAGCCAACGCCAGCTGAATATAAACCAGAAGTTTCCCACCAACTAGTCAATGCCAGTGATGCTTCATATTTGGAGCTGGGACTATGGGTCAAACTTTAGGAATTATGTGAACTCATCCTGCTTTGGTAGTTTGATCCTCATCAACAGAGGCTTCCCCCATGCTCCACCTCCTCTTCGGAAAAAATGCAAATAAGTGTGATTTATAGTTTGGTTAATTTTCAAATTCTCAAGCATATCTGTAGGTAGGTAAGTAGGTAGGTAGGTAGGTAGGTAGATAGATAGATAGATTTCTTCTCCTGAGCCATGAATGAAAAGCCAACCAGAGCTGAGAAATTCTTACCCCACGAGCTTTATGTCAGTCACAGTCACCTCTTTTCAACAGGAATTTCCAGCTCGCAAAGTGGAAGCCAATTACGCCTCATATCCTACTGCTTCCACCCCTTTGTGCGATCACAATCGTTCCTTGCCTGTGCCATCCACATGACAGGGGAGGGAAGTGGTTAAGCAAACCTATTACATGCACCCCAGGGTAATTTACCTGTGCTATCCAGAAAGAAGGATGGCAATCATGATTTTGAGAATGAGGGAAATCTTTTGTGAGTTTATATTCTCATCTGAAAACTGGTGGTACCCCTCCCCCCAAAAAAAATTAAAAGGAAAAATTAACAAGTGGAAAAATGGATCCGTCCATCATTTTCCTTTGGGCAAAAGACAGAACACAGGCAGAGGATTACTAAGTGTGAGAAGAGAGACAAGGAAGGAGAAAGGAAGTAAGTGCCACAGGCGAGGCAAGTGAAGAGAGAATCCATTCTCTCATTAATAAAAGAATGGGAAGGGCACTTGGCAGAGAGCTTTCAGGGAAAAGTACATCCTTTCACTCTAGCTAATAAAAGCTCTGCATTTCAGGTGACCTTTGAGCGGTAACAGACAGAGAGAGCGAAAAGTTCCTGCAAATAGAAATAAATGTCTCATAGAAGGAAGTGACATCCCAGAGCAGATGTGCTTAAGGTGACCACATCTGAGAACACACAGTATAATTGAGAGTGACCTGTGGCCAACCCCGTGTCTCTTAGGGACCCACCTAGAAGAACCAGGATGACTTATTCATGTTGAACACCGGCTCTGTGCCAGGCACTGCACCACACAATCATCAATCCATCCTGGACCATGCCAATGATGATTGCCTTTGTAGGGCCACATTGACAGATACCAACCAACAAAAGCATATGAGCCTGATTCCCAAGGTAGACAGGCTCGCGAGGAACGTGACTTGGACAGAGTTAACATTCATATAACACAGCGTATCCTCACACTGACTGTGAAAAGAAGAATAGAAATTAGGGGATAACATCGAAAGATAGTAAAGAATTTCCTTTCCATGACTTGAGACTTCTAGTAGCAAGAAAAATATGGAACAAAAATGAAAACTGGCTGACAGGCCATGAGACCATCTGAATGAAACTCCACTAATTATTAAGTAAGATACTTTATACAAAACCCCAGTGTGTTTCCTGTAGAAGAGTAATTGCTCAAGACATTGTAGCTATTACTATCATAACAGAAAATTGCATTATTATAACTGTGAGTTTTGTTGTTGTTGTTGTTGTTATTATTATTATTATTACTGTTCTATATGATTTATAAAGCCAATTCTTATGCATTAATCTAAAAGTCTCTTTATTTTATAAGGACTCATTTCTCAGGGATAAATTGGAGAGAAGTGTGGAAGATATAACAAAAGACATCTAAAATACTTAGAAAAATATAGACTATACCCTTAAAATGAATGTCAACAGTTGTTTTTTTTAATATCCAAGTAAAATACATCACCAAGCCTAGGTTAGGATCACGTCACCCATTAAAGGAGGTGAGTATGGACTCCAGAATAATGTAGGAGTTGATGCTGACACCAAGGAAGGAGAGAGAAGTTGACCCTGTATAGGTAGGTGGAGGAAGTATTCCAGCTTTGAACTCATTAAACCCTTAACACATAACCTAGAGACAGCTTAGTTGCAGACAACAGAAGCCATTATATTTGGCTCAAGTAGATAGCTCACAGAATTCATCGGAAATTCAAGGCAATAAGATTGAATGCTACTCAGCCTGGAACCATGAGAAATGTCCAACATATGACTGAACTTCTATGTCTGATACCAGCTGTTGCTATCACTTGCTTCTTAATAGTCATGACTCAGAGGACCAGAATGCAGAATGTGTTCTACAGCTGGCCCAGTGGAACAAATGCCTCTTCAACAAGGTATGATTTCAAATATGCCAATTGACTTTGCTCTCCAAACCTATTACAATTCTATCTGCTTACCCAAATCGCTATAAATCTCTGAAATCTTAGCCATATGGAAATTTATAACAGATTTTTCGCTTTCCTACATAGTACAAAAAAATATGGGAGCAAGGTATTAGAAGTGGGCATTAAGTGAACTAACCTGCAGCATCTACCACATGCACATGAGATTTAGAAACTGGGTAGCTTTTGAAGGCATCTGGTTTTTAAATCTGGGGATCCCATTTTATGCTTAGTGGCCTAGAACTGTCTTAGGACCATGGAGAAACAGCGCTACCAAGACCTTGATTGACAGAAATCCAGAAAAGATAAGAGACTTACCATTTTTGCTAAACTCAGGAAATCTCAGCAATGGCTCCTCTGGCATTTCCAGTACTGAAAATTACTCATGAGATATTTCTTTACATGAATGGTACCCTCATGTTGGAGGCATGGGTCTTGATCACAGTATCTCAAAATACAGCCTGCATAACATCCTCATCAACATCATTTATGGGGTTTATTAAATGGTTCTTAGAGTCCACTTCAAATTCTGAAACATAATCTCTACATTAGTGGTAACTATGTCATTGGAGAACTACTGTTCTATACTAAGATACATGCTTATAAAGGTTAGACAAGTTGGAGTTAAAACTCCCAGTTATGTCTATATAGATTTACCTCCAAGAGTTTAGTATTCAGGTCTCAAATCTGTGAAGTATGAAGGAAGCTCAAAACTCCTTTCTGGGCTTGTAAACTTAAAGGCCACAAAAGAGATGATGTTAAGAATATACTAAGATGAAAAAATGCATAATTTTAACTATGTTAGCATATTGTCCTAACCAAGGTACTAAAAATCTGTAAATAAAAATTGAATTAATGATAACCCATGTTTATATGCAAAATCCCTTACTCAGTCTCAGCAATAAGGTCTTGAGCCTAGAAAATTGTTCACAGGTGTCTCCAAGGCAATGACATTAAGACATTGTACAGGGTGGACTCTGTATTTATATATAAGCTAGACATTCTTCCGTGTTTCCTATAGATGTTATTCACCCTACAGAAAAACATAAAGATTGACCTCCACCATATGGAAGCATTTTCACATGGCAAATTGTATGGGAACTATGGAGAACAAGAAAGATTTGAAATACTGCCAGTTTAAATGCCCCCTTTCAAATTCTATTAAGAGAGCTAAATCTTCCTATTTTCAATTTAAATCATCCAATACTTATCAAAAACCTACTATACTGTTGAGGGCCACAGACAAGTCAAGATGGCGCCTGGCACTTTGCTAGGAGGAGTGGTTTGAGAAGTAACACTGGCGAGCCATTAAGATGATGGACATTCCTTAATGACTGACTGCTGTATCTAGATGATGTTAATTAAGTTAAGCTGTGTGTAATTATTAAGATGATGAGTATTCCTTAATGACTAATTGATGTATCTAGATGATGTTAATTGAAACAAGTTGTGTATAATGAGTTGAGTATAAATACTTCTGCTGTCCTACAATAGAGTGCTCCCGCTGTTTCAACCTTCACAAGTTGCTTGTCACCACCACCCCCACCCCCAGGTTATTTTGCCCACCCAGACTGCGGCACTATACAGTAAACTTTTTCTAGGTGCTTTCTTGTAAGTTATCTAATTTAATTTTTAGAACAAGCCTACAGGTATATTCCTTTAGTTGTTTATTATATATACTTAATGTGGTGTTCAGAAATAGTTACACATACTGAGATGACTGATAGTCAATCAAGTTAACATAACCACCATCTCACACAGTAACCTTTTTTTCCCCTATTTTGCGGTAAGAGTAACTCAAATCTACTCTCTTAGCAGAGATCTTGAACACAGTGCAGTGTTATTAACTATCATCCTTCTGTTGTCCATTAGATCTCTACACATTTTCATTCTGAATGTCTGCAATTTTCTATCTGTTGACTTACACTCCTCCTTTCCTTCCCCTCTCACTAATCCTTGGTAACCACTCTTTTTTAAAAAAAAAAAAAAAAAGAGAAAGGGGGGGGAGAGAGAGAGAGAGAGAGAGAGAGAGAGAGAGAGAGAGAGAGAGAGAGAGAGAGAGAGAGAGAGAATTTTTTTAATATTTATTTTTTAGTTTTCGACAGACATAACATCTTTGTATGCGGTGCTGAGGATCGAATCCAGGTGGCACGCATGCCAGGAGAGCACTTGAGCCACATCCCCAGCCCCTGTAACCACTCTTTTATTCTCCATTTCTACATATTCAGTTTTTTATAAGATTCCATATGTAGGTGAGACTGTGCAGTATTTTTCTTTTTGTGTCTGACTTATTTCATTTAGCATATATAAAATGTCCTGCAGATTCATCTATGTTATGGAAAATGTCAGCTTTTCCTTCTTTTTTAAAGACTAAATAATATGTCACCAAAGATTTTACTATTTCTTTATCCATTCATCTGAATTAGGTTGTTTCCATATCTTGACTATTGTGAATATTTTACAATAAACATGCAAGTGAAGATATCTCAGGAAGGTACTGATTTCATTTCATTTGACCAGAAGTGAGATCATTGGGTCCACAATGAGGTGTCATCTCATAGCTGTTAAAATGGCTATTACCAAGAAATTGGGAATAGCAATTGTTGAAGAGGGTGCGATGGACAGAGAGACCCATGTACACTATTAGTGAGACTATAATTTGGTGTTGGCATTATGGCAAACAACTGGGAGATCCTTTTAAAAATTAAAAATTGAGGTATCTTTTATTCTGATGTAAATCAGAAGGTGAAAACCTCAAAAGATTGATTAATGTGCCTCAGAGTGAAAGGGAAATGAAGTCAAGACTTTCTGACCACAAATCCAGTACCCTTTCCACTCTTTCACTCTCCCTAATTAAGTTTTACTTACTACATAACTGATACCAACAGCCCACCAGATGGTATAGCAAAATACATTTTACTAAGGAGATGACCTCATTTGACCCTATTGACAGCACTGTTAGGGTCTGTAAACAAGTCAGGATGGCACCTGGCATTTTGCCAGAGGGAGTGGTTTGTGAGGTGGCGCCAGCAAGCCATTAAGTGTGGAGATTCCTTATTGGTTGACTACTGTATCTAGTTTATGTTAATTAAGATAAGCTGTGTGGAATGTATATATACCCCTTCTGTCCTACAATAAACGGCTCCCCACTCCTGCTGTATCAATGTACACAAGTTGCTCGTCACCCCCAGGTTATTTTGCTGCAGCCAGACTGTGGCACAGCACCAAAGGCCTGGCAGGGAAGGATATGACCATTTCACAATGGGACAGCAGAAACCCAGTGACTTCCTGGGCCCCAAAGCTCCCAGCAGCAGAGCCAGCACTGGAATTCAATTCTTCTAATACAAAATGTGCATTCTATTTACTACCTTAGGGCAGGGAAAGAGAAATTAACATCACCTTTACCATGGATGAGTTTATGTTAAGCAGTCTACAAAGAATTTTACATGCAGGAGTCCTGCTCTTTACCATGGCCTTGAAAGCTAGGCAACATCTTCATTTTACAGATGTATGAACCATAGCTTAAGAGGTTGATGATAATCAGTGCAGGGACTGATTCAAACCATATCTGTAATACACTGTTACTATTACATGTTACACAGAGAAAAGGTCACTAAAAGTGGAGAAAGGCATGCTGAAGAAAGTACCCATCGCTCCTACCAAAACTTTCCATTTGGAAACTCCTGATCACAAAAGAGAATACTTTAATTTGTTATCCTTAAGTATCAAAATATAGAAAGAAAAGTAGACAAAAAATCTTCCAATGGGCTCCATATAATCAAGACTGAACCTTTAGAATAAAATTAACTGGTGAGCTCATTCTAAAAGCACACGGCCATGCCTCTCAATGTCCATTGCCAGCATAACTTCTATGTTCTTCACACAATTTTTCCAGCCTCATTCTTGGAAATGGTGTTCCTGAAAATTTAGTTATGAACAGAAGTGTGTAGTTAGTAAGATCCAGTGCTCAAATCTTCTAGGATTGAATAGTAGACAGTAGAACATGTGAACAGAAGGAGAAAAGCATGAAAAATAGTATTTTCACTGATATTTTGAAAAGCATAATTGCTATAAAATAGGTGAGATTTTCCCAAAAGAAGGAACAATAAAGTGTTTTCTTTGATAGCTAATATCTGAGCACGTAAGGTTAATTAAACTATTGACAATTATATAGACTTTTTATAGCTTATAAAACATTTTCACACTTAAAGCACATTTGATATCATATCATATAACATTTAAATCCCATTATCTGACCCATACTAGACTTTCAATATATTTATATTTCAATAAACTAAATTGAACAGAGTTATGAATTATTCTTTTTAAACAGTTGGGGAAAATGGAGGCTCAGTACATTAAGTGACTGGCCTGGTGAGAATATAAACTTACATAAGTTCTTTTTCTCTTTTGTGGGCCTTTGAGAAGTTATTCAACTATACAGCATTAGCAAGGAATAACATTAGACCATATGATGGTCATCAAAGTTGGTTATTTTTCTACTATGTCTCTCCATCTTATTTGGATTTGATTAATTTTGGTTTCTAGAACTCCTGAAGAATCCCAATCCAGATTTTTGAATGACCCACATGTCTGAATCAGTGTGCTTTTGTCAAATATCCTTAACCTTATAGTCTAGATTTTCATAATTAAATGAAGTCAAATGAGAATACCCACAAGCTGAAAAGTACTGTGTTCATATTATCTGACACCAGTGAGATATATACAGTAAAGTAATTTCCTGAAAAAAAATTCTGCTCAAGGAAAAATAAATATTGTCATTCACAGTGGATTTCAAAACTCAAAGACAAATATAATTTAGAATTATTGATAATACTACTATATTAGAGCAAAATAGGTTGAAAGTTTGATGTTTGACAGTCAAATGTTTCAGGGATGTGGAACTTTTTAGGATACAGTGCATTGTCAAATCAGAGGTCTCTCTAGACATACTCCTCTTACAAAATGATCATATAGCTTTTACATGATTGCATATCTTCAATCTTTAGAAAGATGCCACTTTGAAGAAGGATTTTAAAGGCACTGAGAATAAATAGGTACTATATATATATTATATTCCAATATCATAGCCATATACTGAATACCTGCTATATAACTGGCGACTGTATAAAAGTCATAGTTCACCTCCATTTTGCAGGTGAGGAAACTGGCTAAGTCATTTTCCCAAGTTGATGTAAATTAACAAAGGCATAAAATTAAGCCCATATATTATACTGTTTTTCCACATTTATTTTTCTAAACATTTCTGAAAGTTTTAAAATTAAACAACATATGAATACAGTATGACAGCACTAAGTCTTTTGTTCTTTCTATTATCCATTTATTCATGTAATTACTTTGTTATTTAAACTTCTCAATCACTGTTTATTTTGTACCTAAATTTAAGGGTAAAGTTATTAAAAATCAACATTAAAAAGATATTTCTATTGGTACAAAAAAAGAATGACCCCTTCTTTTAGCTATTACTCCCAAAGCAAGAAGAAACATAAATAATAACAAAATGTAAGTACTTTTTTGGCAAAACTAAGAAACTATCTAATCACAAACTGCTATATATGATTAAATGATGTCAAGATGTGGGATTGGCCCAAGCATAGATGTCTATAACAGCAAATCTTTAAATATGTCAGGAGAACACCATCATCAAAATAGATGGTGCACTAAAAGCAGCAAGAAGCAGTAATCACATCTCCAAAAGAAAAAAATATAGGAACGACACACCAAGGCAACAAAGAATAATAGGAAAGAAGCAAAGAAACAGACAATATGCCAGTTTTTTCAAGAAGCACTCTGTTGATGAATTATGATGGAAGGAAAAGCCCTAAGATTTGGGAAATAAAAACACATAAAAATTATTTATTTATTTCCTCCTCAAAATTTGGGAAATAAAAACAACCTCTCTCTCTCTCTCTCTCTCTCTCTCTCTCTCTCTCTCTCTCTCTCTCTCTCTCACATACACACACACACACACACACACACACACACACACACACAGAAAAAAAATAGGCAGAGACGAGCCATAAACAGAGAGAACTTTTTATATAAGAGAAAAAAAATGGGTAAACTTCCTACACATGCAACCTAAGAACTCAGTAATTCATTTTACTCGAAAGTAAGCAATATTTAAAAAGAACCAAAGATTCTTTTTTCTTTTTTTCTTTTCTTTCTTTCTTTTTTTCCCATTTCTCCCTCCTCCCCGCCCCACACAAGGAACCAAAGATTCTTTAAGACAAAAATGAAAAAGTAAACAAAATTATTCATCCTTTAAAAAAAATTTATATATGTATACATACATATATATGTATATGCATATATATAGGGGTTTTTGTGTTTATATATAAATTATATATATATATATATATATATATATAATATCTGTTGCTCAATTGATTGAACAACAGATATTATTTATAGGAACATTGTTAATAAGCAGAGGAAAATTATGACAAAATTTATTTATGGGAATCAAAGAACATAAAAAAGAACCCAAAATAGGCTATAAGAGCTTAAGAGAGGTATGGTGAAATGACAAAAAAATTAAATTTAAAAAGTAAAATATGAACAGTCAGAGTTAAAAGATATAATGGAAATATAAAAATATTAAATTAATAAGGACCATATTATAAGCAGCACAAAAAAGAATATAGTTCTATTATAGAAAACAATAAAGAAGATTTGATTGCAAAAGCCAATATTAACAAAAAATGAAAAATCATTACATAGCTTAGAAAAATCATATTAATGAAAAAATAGACTAAGGAGATCTTTCATACCTATGACCAGTATTCTGAAGAAAATACTAAACACAAGAAAAATAATCAAGATGTATTTCTAGAAAATATTTAGAAAAACAATACTTGAATTTGCATAATAAAATGATCCATTCTGTCTGAGAAAATGAATATCTCATAACTAACAAAAACATGTCTCAATAATATCAGCATATTTTTTAAATAAAGCTATAATCATTAAAATAAACAAATATTGCTTATAATAATAAAATGTACCGGGTTGGGGTTGTGGCTCAGTGGTACAAGGCTTGCCTTGCATGCATGTGGCCCTGGGTTCGATCCTCAGCACCACATAAAAATAAGTAAATAAATAAAAATTGAAAAAAATAAACAATAATAATAATAAAATGTATATAGCTAATCTCAGATTTCTCCATGCCAATTTTTAAGAATAAAAAAACAGTATGCTTTAAAAATCCTAGACAAAGAATAATTTAATAATTTGAATAATTCAAGTAAAAAATAATAATAAATTTAACTTCCAACCCCCCCCCAAATATAAATTATAATTAGATTTTTGGAAAAAGCTATCAGAGAAAAATATGGGTATGTTGAGAATTGAATTTTTAAACTACTAAAAATTATCTGGCAATGATTATTGAATTCAAGTAAACACAAATGTGTGTGTGTGTGTGTGTGTGTGTGTGTGTGTGCATAGAGAGAGAGAGAGAGAGAGAGATAATCTTATAAAGCTATACCTTCCCTGTCCCCTTTGATGATTTTTTCTTGCAATCTGCTTTGTTGTTTATAGGCCTAGCTACTCTTACATGTTTTTGCATGGACTATCCTTTCCTATTCTTTTACTTTCAATGTGTGGCTATCTTTGCCTATATACAGCATATAGTTGGATCTTCTTTTATAATCCACTCTGCCCATCATATGACTGTAATTGAAGAGTTAAGATCATTTAAATTCAGAGTTATTATAGAAAAATTTTGTTTCATATATTTAATTTAGTCTTAATTTTTACTTGCTTAACTGCTCTTTAATGAGCATCATCCATTCAGGAGCTCTGGGGTTCATTTTTGAGGTCTTCTGTGTGTAGTATTTCTGGAAGTACTTTCTCTAGTACTGGCTTAGTGGTCATGAATTCTTTTAGTTTATTCCAACATATATGGTAATAATAACTAAAAAGAAAAATTGAAGAAATAATTGTGGGAATAATTAAATAATTCTGCCTTCATTATTGCTTAATAGATATTATCTTTATAAAGAACTGAAAATATTACATAAAGTTATAATAACAAAGGTAATAAGAGAACTAAAAACAGTATAAATCTAAACAATAATCAAAATAAAAACATATATTAGTTGATAAAATATTTCAAAGGAATCGTTTAATACAAATAAATACCAAAAGATTTGGTCGCAAATTTAAAATAAAGTATTTATTATAGCCAATAATGTAAAATGGAAAAAAACTCACATGTTAACTAAAAAAAATTTTTTGAAAAGAACTAAAACACTCAACACTATGTCATACATGACAAAACCATATAAAATAAAGGGAGAAAAGTAAAATGAAAATGGGCAGATATATTCAAGAAAATATAAAGAAAGAAAAGAAACATATTCTATTAAGACAATGTTAAAAAGAGAAAATAGAATAAAAAAAACTGTTTATACTGATATATACGCCAATCCACAATGATTTTCTCAGTAGTTATACACAAGATAATACATATTAAACTGTATAAACAAAAGCTTAAAAAGTCAATGAAAGAAAAAACCAACAAAAAATATTCATGTCAAGAGATTTTTTATTTTTCCTCTCTTTGCCCAACCTGACAAATAATTTAAGAAAGAATAAAGACCTAACAATGCAATATTAAAGTATACTTAATTCATTTTTAAAGGAACCTAGTCTCAAAAAAAACAGATACTTTTTTTCAGCATTTATTGATATGGTATCATTTTTTAAATTGACATAATGGGAACTGGTGATACAGCTCAGTGGTAGTGG